>NC_050573.1:537111829-537423458 GCF_011100635.1 Trichosurus vulpecula
ATGGAGAGATATGGATTAGAAAATAATTCAACCAGAAGAATTAAAAACTGGTCTGATGGCTAGACTCCAAAAGTAGTTGTTAATGGTACAGTATCAAAATGGCAGGTAAGGTCTCCAGTGGAAGATTACAGGTAATCTTTGCTTTTTAATAACCCATCACAGCTTTGGGTAAAGGCTAGATGGTTTGTTTATCAAATTTCCAGATGGCCACAAAGCTGGGAGGAGTAGTTAACATGATGGAAAGAAATGAGGATCCAAAGGGATCTTAACAGGCTAGACCATTGAGCTAAATCTAATAGGATAAAATTCAGTAAGGATAAATATAGAATCTTGCTCTTGGATCCAAAAAGAATCTTCATAAGCATTAGATAAGGAAGCATAGACAGACAGTAGTGGATCTGAAAAAAAAAAAAAACCTAGGGTATTTAGTGGACTAAAAGCCCAACGTGAGTCAGTACTGTCATGTGGCAGTCAAAATAGCTAATGCAATCTTAAACTTCATGAAGTGGGGCACAGCTTCTAGGAATCAGATAATATTTCAAGTGTGTTCTGCCCTCCTCAGACCTCATCTGGGATATATGTGTATTCATATCTTGATAACAGTTTATGGAGCACATTGATAAGCTGGAGAGTGTGCTGAGAAAATTAATAGGATGCTGAGTCCAGGCCATGTGAGGAATGGCTAACAGAACTGGGGAATAATTAATTTGAAAGAAAGAAGACATAGGTTATCTCATGGAGGAGGAGTTTGAATTGTTCTTTCCTTCCCACCCCACTTCAGATGGGAGAGTCAGGAAGAGTGGGTAACAGTTGCAATGAAGCAACTGAGACTATCAAGAACATTTTGTTAGCAATTTGAGTTGTCCAAGAGTACAATGGACTGTTTCAAAAGGCATTGTGTACAACTTTGAGATTTTTCAAGTGGAGATCTTCAAGTGCTTATCTTTTTTTTATAAATTCAGATAGTAGAAGATGGCGGCTGGTAAGCAGGGAATAATGTGAGCTCTGTACGGAGACCCTCCAAAAACTTAAAAAAATGACTCTGAACCAATTATAGAACGGCTGAACCCACAAAACAGCAGAGGGAAGTAGAGCTCCAGCCCAGGACAGCCTGGATGGTCTCTGGGTGAGGTCTATCCCACACGGAGCTCGGAGCTGGGAGCTGGGAACGGAGTGGAGCAGAGCCCAGCCTGAGCGGCGTGGACCATCCAGACCAGAAGCCGGGCGGAGGGGGCCCTAGCGCCCTGAATATGTGAGCTGCGGCAGTTACCAGACCCCTCGACCCACGAACACCAAAGACTGCAGAGAAGGTTAGTGGGAAAAGCTGCGGGAGTGGAAGGAGTTCGCGGTTCGGCTTCCAGCCCCGGGGACAGCGGAGGTGGGGCAGCTACAGCTGTTGTTACTTCCGGCTCCAGGCCCACCTGGTGGGAGGAATTAAGTGGCGGATCAGAGCAGGGGTGCACAGCCTGCTGAAGATCTAAGCCCAGTTTGGGTTGGGGGTTGGGGAAGGAGCAGTGCTGGTGTGGCAGAGCTGGCACCTCTCACACAAACGTGGAACATAGAACTCTGTAATCTACAAGCAGTCGTACCCCACTGAAAAACTCAAGGGTCAAGTTAGTTGGCTGGGAATATGGCCAGGCAGCGAAAACGCACCGATATTCAGTCTCAGACTTTGCATTCTTTCTTTGATGACAAAGAAGACCAAAACATACAGACAGAAGAAATTAATAAAGTCAAAGAGCCTACAACAGAAACCTCCAAGAAAAACAGGAACTGGTCCCAGGCCATGGAAGAGCTCAAAAAGGATTTGGAAAAGCAAGTTAGAGAAGTAGAGGAAAAATTGGGAAGAGAAATGAGAAGGATGCGAGAAAACCATGAAAAACAAGTCAATGACTTGCTAAAGGAGACCCAAAAAAATACTGAAAAATACACTGAAGAAAACAACACCTTAAAAAACAGACTAACTCAAATGGCAAAAGAGCTCCAAAAAGCCAATGAGGAGAAGAATGCCTTGAAAGGCAGAATTAGCCAAATGGAAAAGGAGGTCCAAAAGACCACTGAAGAAAATACTACTTTAAAAATTAGATTGGAGCAAGTGGAAGCTAGTGACTTTATGAGAAATCAGGATATTATAAAACAGAACCAGAGGAATGAAAAAATGGAAGACAATGTGAAATATCTCCTTGGAAAAACCACTGACCTGGAAAATAGATCCAGGAGAGATCATTTAAAAATTATTGGACTACCTGAAAGCCATGATCAAAAAAAGAGCCTAGATACCATCTTTCAAGAAATTATCAAGGAGAACTGCCCTGATATTCTAGAAACACAGGGCAAAATAGAAATTGAAATAATCCATCGATCACCTCCTCAAATAGATCCCAAAAAGAAATCTCCTAGGAATATTGTCGCCAAATTCCAGAGCTCCCAGATCAAGGAGAAAATACTGCAAGTAGCCAGAAAGAAACAATTTGAGTATTGTGGAAACCCAATCAGAATAACCCAAGATCTGGCAACTTCTACATTATTAGATTGAAGGGCTTGGAATGCGATATTCCGGAGGTCAATAGAGCTAGGATTAAAACCTAGAATCACCTACCCAGCAAAACTGAGTATCATGTTCCAAGGCAAAATATGGATTTTCAATAAAATAGAGGACTTTCAAGCTTTCTCAGTGAAAAGACCAGAACTGAATAGAAAATTTGACTTTCAAACACAAGAATCAAGAGAAGCATGAAAAGATAATCAAGAAACAGAAATTGCAAGGGACTTACTAAAGTTGAACTGTTTTGTTTACATTCCTACATGAAAAGATGATGTGTATGATTCATGAGACCTCAGTATTAGGGTAGTTGAAGGGAATATGCATATATATATACATATATATATATATGTTTATGTATATATATATAAGTGAATGTGTATGTATGTATGTATCTATGTGTATATGTATGCATATGTATGTAGGTATATATATATATGTATGTGCTTTTATATATGTATATACATATATATATATATGTATATATATGCAAAAGAGAGAGAACAGACACAGGGTGAGTTGAAGATGAAGGGAAGATATGTAAAAGAAATAAAATGAAATTAAGGGATGAGAGAGCAACATACTGAGAGAGGGAGATAGGGAGAGATAGAATGGGGTGGATTATCTCGCATAAAGGTGGCAAGAGGAAGCAGTTCTGTGGGAGGAGGGGAGAGGGCAGGTGAGGGGGGAATGAGTGGACCTTGCTCTCATCAGATTCGGCCTGAGGAGGGAATACCATACATACTCAGTTGGGTATTTTACCCCACAGGAAAGAAGAGGGAGGAAGAAAAAAAATAAAAGGGGTGGGGATGATGGAGGGGAGGGCAGATGGGTGTGGAGGTAATCAAAACAAACACTTTGGAAAGGGGACAGGGTCAAGGGAGAAAATTCAATAAAGCGGGATGGGTTGGGAAGGAGCAAAATGTAGTTAGCCTTTCACAACATGAGTATTGTGGAAGGGTTATACATAATGATACATGTGTGGCCTAGGTTGAATT
This sequence comes from Trichosurus vulpecula, assembly GCF_011100635.1. Lineage (NCBI taxonomy): Eukaryota > Metazoa > Chordata > Mammalia > Diprotodontia > Phalangeridae > Trichosurus > Trichosurus vulpecula. Next base: position 537,115,370 of record NC_050573.1, read on the forward strand.
GCTCGACTTCTTAGGGAGGGTGGGTGGGAAGGGAAGAGGGGAGAGAATTTGGAACTCAAAGTTTTAAAATCAGATGTTCAAAAAAAAATTTTTGCATGCAACTAAAAAAATAAGATACACAGGCAATGGGGCGTAGAAATTTATCTTGCCCTTCAAGAAAGGAAGGGAAAAGGGGATGAGAGGGGAGGGGGGGTGATAGAGGGGAGGGCTGACTGGGGAACAGGGCAACCAGAATATATGCCATCTTGGAGTAGGGGGGAGGGTAGAAATGGGGAGAAAATTTGTAATTCAAACTGTTGTGAAAATCAATGCTGAAAACCCAATATGTTAAATAAATAAATTTAATAAATAAATAAATAAATAAATTCAGATAGTACCTACATTAAAAAATATATTGAAAGTAAATAAAATGACCTAAACTTGTTTTAATATTATTTACATTCATTTTCCATTTTATAGATATTTTGATGTTACATACTCTATGTTTACTAAAATTTCCCTCTCCCTCCTTCTCCCAAAGAGACATCCCTGGATTTTTTTTAAAAGAAAAAAGTCAATCTAATTGGCCAGAATGTCAATCAAGCATGACCATGTTAGTGTCCCATACCATTAGTTCCCCACTTCTGTTTTTTAAAAATTTAATGTATTTATTTTTAGTTTTCAACATTCATTTCCACAAGATTTTGAGTTCCAAATTTTCTCCCCATCTCTCCCCTCCCCCCACCCTAAAATAGCATGCATTCTGAATACCCATTCCCCAAGTCTGCCCTCCTTTGTATTACCCCCCTTTTCCCCTTCCCCCTTACTTTCTTGTAGGGCAAGATAGACTTCTATACCTGTTGCAGTAATCCAGTTAGTAGCTGCTGTGGGGGTGAAAAACCAACACAAACCCAACAACAAGAATGCAGCAAACCCAGGTTCTTTTGATCTGCTTTACTAAGGAAAGCAAAGTTAAGGGGTTAACGATCTTACTTTAATCCAACATACAAATATCACTAGCTCAGCTCAGGGGGAAAAGCCAGCACCATGAGCTTCAGAGCAAATGCAAACATGAATCAACAGACAGATTTCTGTCTAACAAAATCACAACATACACTTACCAGAGAAGCATCAACATCTGAATTTTCTCCAAAGCCGGGGAACTCATAACAATGGCTGGCCCAGAGTCACTTGACACTCCTGTTGTGGCTCAGGGCTCCAAAGAAGGAAGCCAACCTCTGGGTTTATATATCTAGTTCAGGGTCAAAGGTGAGTCACACATGCAACTCACCCACATGACCTAAAAGTGTCACAAAAATGCAACTTAAACCCACATGGTCTAAAAGCCTCTGATGTCACAAACATGTTCCTCAAACTCATGTAAACTAGGCTTTCCTTTGAGACAAAGGACTCCTAATTTAATCAAGGAAATAAAGACCAAACTCTTCAAGGGCACTTGGTTGAATGGTGCTAAGAGCCCATCTTGATTGTCAATACAATACCCTATTGCCTGTATATCTTATTCCCGAGTTGCATGTAAAAACAATTTTTAACCTTTGTTTTTAAAACTTTGAGTTCCAAATTCTCTCCCTTCTTCCCTCTCTACACACCCTCACTGAGAAGGCAAGCAATTCAATATAAGTTATAGATTTGTAGTTATACAAAACACTTCCATAATAGTCATGGTGGGAAAGACTAACTGTATTTCCCTCTATCCTATTCTATTCTCTCCTTTGACCTTGTCCCTTTTCAAAAGTGTTTGCTTCTGACTACCCCTGACCCTAATCTGCCCTCAATTCTATCATCTCCCTCTCTTATCATCTTCCCCCCTACTTTCCTGTAGGGTAAGATAAATTTTCATACTTAGTTACTGAGTGTGTATCTTGTTCTCTCCTTAAGTCAAATCCAATGAGATTAAGGTTCACACATTTTCTCTCACCTCCCCCCACTTCCCCTCCATTGTAAAAGCTTTTTCTTGCCTCTTTTATGTGAGATAATTTACCCTATTCTATCTCTCTCTTTCTCCTTCTCCCAATATATTCCTCTTTCAACCCTTAATTTTATTTTTAGATATCATCCCTTCATATTCAACTCATCTTGTGCCCTCTGTCTATATATATTCCCTCCAACTACCCTCAGACTGAGAAAGGTCTCATGAGTTACAAGTATCATCTTTCCATGTAGGAATGTGAACAGTTCAACTTCTTGGGTCTTGTATTTGAAAGTCAAATTTTCTCTGGTCTTCTCATCAAGAATGCTTGAAAGTAAGGGGCAGCTAGGTGGTGCAGTAAGTAGAGCACCAGCCCTGGAGTCAGGAGGACCTGGGTTCAAATCTGTCCTCAGACACTTGACACACTTACTAGTTATGTGACCTTGGGCAAGTCACTTAACCCCAATTACCCTGTCTTCCCCACTCCAAAAAAAAGAATGCTTGAAAGTCATTTATTTCATTGAATACCCATTATCCCCCTGAAGTATTATGCTCAGTTTTGCTGGGTAGGTGATTGGTGGTTTTAATCCTATCTCCTTTGACCTCCAGAAAATCATATTCCAAGCCCTCTGATCCCTTAATATAGAAGCTGCTAGATCTTGTATTATCTTAATAATGTTTCCACAGTACTTGGATTTTATCTTTCTGGCTGCTTGCAATACTTTCTCCTTGACCAGGGAACTTTGGAATTTTGCTACAATATTCTTAGGAGCTTTCCTTTTGGGATCTTTTTCAAGTGGTGATTGGTAGATTCTTTTGATTTTTATTTTACCCTCTGATTCAAGAATATCAGGGCGCATTTAGCTGCAAGGCAGATGAAAAAGCCACAGAGGCCTAAGGATCCCAAAGTGGAGAAGAATGTGAAGCCCAGGAGATCTTAGGGTATTTCAGTGAGTCAGATGTCAGTGTTTGGGTGCCTGGAGAGCATATTAGCCAGGCTGATGGGTGAGATCTGATCAGCTCAGAGAAGCCAGTAAAGGGTAAAAGAAAGAATAAAGAGAAAGCATCCCCACTAGTAAGCAGTAGTTAACTCTCTAGCCTACCTAGTGATCACTGGTACCAGAAAAGTATTCCGTCTAAATCCTTGCAGACGCTGTCATGTACATTGACCTTTGTGTGCCTTTCCCCTAGCAGCCCTAGGGTCTGTGCAGAAAAACACAGTGAGACTGAAAACAAAGATACAGCCACACTGCAGAAATGGACCAGCTACTCCATTCAATAGGACTCTGAGTAATAAAAGGAAAAAAAAAGATTTCTTTCTTCCCATCACATTCTAAGTCCTATTGAAAGTTACCTGTCTACTAACAAAACATTGCCTACAGAGCTGTTTCAATTGTGAACTGCTCCCCCCCAAAAAAGCCAAGAGCAATACAGATTTGCCCCCCCAAAATCACATAAGATCTGATCAAAACTAAATAAATAATAAAGATAAAAGGGAGCTTTTATACTTGAATGACAGGCATCATCCCACATAGGATGACAAATAGATGAGATGAAATATTTCTTTAAAAAAATCAAATACTGAGAAAGCTAAGCTGATCAAGGATACACAAAAAAATCACAATTACAGTTGATATCTATCACCTCACTTCTGCCTCCACACATATTTTAAAGGCTGATTAAGAGCCTGAGAGGCTGTGTTTTGATTGAGTATTACTGGTGGGGCTGGTGGTGACAAATATCTATTTGCTCCCGGTGAAGTCTTTATTCCTGGTGTCAGACATCCATTGTGGAACAGAAGCTTCTATTTAGAATTGGGGCTGGTAGGTAGGGATGACTGAATTAAGATAAATGATCAGAAGCTGAGAAATGATTTAGAAAAGGAGAGACCTTGAAACAGCAGCCTTTATCTAGATTCCCGTGCTGAATTCGGCTAACTAGGAATGTGGCCAGTTCTTACTCTACTCTTACTCTTTTTGAGAATATATATATATATTTTTAAATCACCTTCCTACTACCCAGCTGAGCCAAGTGACTGAAAAATACTTTCCCTCTCACTAACAACCAATGAAATGTCAAAGCCATGCTAACCACTTGGCAGACATTGAATCCTAGACTCACAGAGTTGGAAGAAGCTTTCAGGGTCTGCTAGTCCAACCCCCATGGCGCCAAATCTAGTTTCTTTCCCTTGGAAGGCAAATATGTTGGCCATATTCCATTCAGCTCAATTCAACAAGTATCTTATTAAGTGGTTGCCATGTGCAAGGAAGCACTGAGGAATACAAAGATAAAAGTGAAACTCTTCTGTACCATCAAGGAACTTACATCCTGATGAGATGCATTCAGCATGCACACGATTCAGTAAATAGAGAGCATATTCTAATGCTCCAGCATTCCAGTGGATCTGTGATCTTTTTTAAGTTGAATACTATCTCAATCATTGTAGAGTATCAATTGCTGACTGCCCTGGCTGACTCTAGACTGTGTCTTCCCATAGGTTCCCCACAGAAAGTTCATTAAACCTGCTGAGGGCCTTCCTTTATGCTCTCTAGACACCAGAAGGATTCCAATGAGGTAAAAAGTCTTTGAATTCAAGACAATTTTTTTTTTACTCTTTTTCCTACCTTTTACATACCACAATTCACTTCCCGTCTTCATGCCATTGTTTTATCTATACCTTATGCCTAGAAGGCATTCTTTGATCATCTCCACTTCTCAGAATTTCTAACTTCCTGCAAAGCTCAGCACAAACATTATCTCCTTGACAAGGCGCTTCCTTGTCTACTCAGTGCTAGTGTGCTCTCTATTTTTCATTTGTATATAATTTACATCTCTGTGTATGCATATTAATTGATTTCCCCATCAAAAATGTAACCTCCTTGAAAGAAGGTATTATTTAATTTTTGTTTTTGTATCTTCAGCACCTGGCATGGTGCCTGGCATTTAGTAGATGGGGAATAAATGCTTGTTTACTGGTAGACTGATTGATTAATTCAATCATACATTTCTTAGATGGCTTCTTTTATGCCCATGCTTCTTTCAAGTCCTGTCTAAAATCTCATCTTCTTCCGGAAGTCCTTTTCAATTCCACTTAATGCTAATTCCTTCTTCTATTCATTATTTCTCCTTATTCTATAATACCCTATAGGTATATTTATAATATAGCATTTATAAGTATAATATTGTACAATTATATTTATCCTATAATTAACATAGTTGTACATAGTTTTTTGTATGTTTTCCCCCATCATATTGTGAGTTCCTCAAGGGCATATGCTCTAGGGCAGGGACTGGCTTTTCTTTTCTTTGTATCCCAAGCATTTAGCAAAGTGCCCAGCATATAGAAGGTGCTTAGCAAATGCTTATTGACTGACTATATGATTCTATGATTGTAATGTGAGGTAGGTAGCCCATACAAGTGCTCTTTTGCCCTTTGAGGGATACTCATTGTTAATTCTTTAGAGACTGTAGTGTTGCATGTCTTGAAGCTCGACAATATTAACAGGATAATATTTTTTCTAAAAAGATGAGGGTTTATTTCAAGGAGAAGTTAATAATTTTGCAATTTTCCAAAGACAATGCAGTTATTTTCCTTCTGCATAATTCTGGACCCAAGTACTTCTTTGGCAGTGACAGTCCAAAATGTGTGTATACATGTGTATACACATGTATGTGTACATGCATGTGCATGCCTATTTAGCTATGCACATGTATACACATCCTTACATACCATGTGATATACATGTGTGTCACATAAAATATATTACATATAGACATATGCATGTATGTGTGTATATACATATGCATGCATAGTATACATATGTTGATGGACAAGTTCTAGACATCGTTTGCATAGACATCTATTGGTCCAGCTTGGTCTAGATTAGTGGTGGCAAACATAAATAGAGATGGACCATACACAAAGATCCCCAAGAGCCACATGCTGACTTAGAAAATGACATATGAACGTTGTCAATGTTCTATTTTATTTTTATTTATTTTGTTAAATGTTTTCCAATTTCATTTTAACTTGATTTTGGCCACAATCAGAAGTAGACAATAAGTATTCTTTATTCACTTTTTTTTGGTTTTGTTTTATTTGGTCATGGCAATCTCTAAAATTTTAAAAAAAATTGCATACAAAATAAAGTAATTTTGGGGAAAGGTGAAGAGAACAAACATTTATTAAGCACCCACTATGTGCCAGGCACCGTGATAAGCCCTTTACATATGTTATCTCATTTGATTCTCACTATTGCCCTGGGAAGTAGATGTTCTTATTATCCCCATTTTAGAGTTTAGGGAATTGAGGCAGACAGAGATCATGCAGGCAGGGACTGCTAAGGTGAACCTTGAAGAGAGAAAAGAGTTCTAAAAGAAGGAGGTGATTAGGGAAAGAATTCTAAACATAGAACAACAGCCATAAAACAATAGAGGCAAGAGGTGGAATGTCATGGAGCGGAAACGGCAAGCTGGGAATTTTAACTGCAGTGTAGAGTATCTGAGAGAAAGTAATATAAACTCATTGTGGAAAAGTAGCTTCGGAGGCAGATTTTGAAGGGTTTTACGTGCCAGAGAAGTTTGTATTTGATCCTAGAGGCAGTAAGGAACCACTGATGCTTCTTAAGTACATGAGTCACACTGTTAGTCATGTAGGGTTTATTTCAAGGAGAAGTTAATAACTTTGCAATTTTCCAAAGACAATGCAGTTATTTTCCTTTTGCATAATTCTGCACCCAAGTACTTCTTTGGCAGTGACAGTCCAAAATGTGAGTATACGTGTGTATTGCATTCCATGTAGAGGGTGATTGGAAAAGAAGAGAGACTAGAAGCAGAGACTTCAATTCCTTACCTATTTAAGGATTAATATTCCTCAAACCCTTTATCATCCATGGGAAATGGATGGGAAAGGAAGGAGGGACATTGTAAACGCACTCCAAGTAGAGATGTATGTTACTGTCCTCTGTGCATCTCCCCCAGACATGCTATGGCATTTTGCGCAATATTGTTTTTATTTTTGTTTTGTTTTAAATTCACCTTCATTTCAAAGTAATAATCCATTTGAGGACATATCACATACACATTAAAGATGAATACTGAAAGCAGAGACTAACTTTTTCATAGCTTTTTATATTTCACAGAACCTTTCCAATGCACATTTATTAAGGACTTCTCATGTGCAAGGCATAATATATACAACAGGTGCTCCATAAGTTTTTGAGTGTATCATGCAATAAAAATGTGTTAAATTAAAGTGAAATCCTGGCAGATCAGAATGGATAACCAAAGTGTCAGTTTCAACGAAAGGCATTTCCCCTGAAGAACCCACACAGAGAGAAAAATGCTAACCTTTTAAAGAAGCAATGTCCTGCTTAGGCTTGTTGAAGAAAATTGCTAACAAGCATAAAAATCATTCCACCCCCAAACTCAAATGAGGTTTTGGTGTGAAGGATGTGGTTTCTCTGTATGTGGTGTGCTCTGAATAAAATATTGGTTAGTCCCCCTGCAAGCATCAATCAGCTTGTTGATTCTCTGTCCCCTGGCGTCTTGCTTCTTTCTGGTGGAGCTCATTGACCTCTGACCTGTTTATTGCTTTATTGCCACAGACATAGCACCAATTTATTCATCAACATCTGGTGGTCTGAAAATTGTGTTTTACATTATTAGCTCTCAAATGGATAGCTAATGCTGTTTAATGGGGTAGTTATGAGCTATTACAGAATCATTTTTTCTCATTTTGCTAATGAATAGAAAACCTTCATCAAATAAATGTTTGCCAATTGGCTTAAAATCAAAGCCTCTAATTATCAATAAAAAAATGGACAGGATCCTGAGAGGTCAGTATTGTCGAAGCATACATCTAAGGAACCAACCTTTCCACTTCACTACCTCTTACACATGGGCCATGGAAAACACCATTTGACACATGTCCCTACACAAAATGAGAAGGCAATTAGTTGATTTCCCTCCCTTCTACTTCCTCAGTCAATAACAGAGTCCTTTAAAGAATTCAAACTTTTCAATCCCATAATCCTTCTACAACATTGCAATATTTAAATACTATTCAATGAATATCTGCTAAGCATTATGATGGCATTATCCTGAGTACTGCAACTGTAATATCAACCTATATAAGGATCTTTCCCCCTTTTTGAGGGGGTGGGGGGCATATATTCATGGTCTTTTAATCATGATGATTCAGTCTGGTTACATTGAGTCCTTTCCTCCAGAAGGAGGACAGGAATATGCATTTTGACATATGAAAACTGACTGATGATTCCATTGGATGGAGCTCCCATGTTCATGCCTTGGAATACCAATTCTAGGAAGTATAATAGAGAGTTTATTAGAAATGAATGAAAGGATTGCTATTTAGCAGTGAGAGCATGTGGTTAATACCAGATTACATGAATTTATAGTGGATCCAGGTGGCATGATTATATGACTTCCTCTGGGAACATTCACTAACACAAGAGGAGGAACAAAAAAAAATGATGGCGGAGGTAACCCACAGATGAGGATTGGCAAGATTTGTGGATGGCAGTGTCTTGTTGAATTAATAATAGGTTTAAGATTGTGCAGTGAGGTATGTGAGGCCAAAACAGAGGTGATAGACTGGAATAATATGGAGGAATTAAGGGTACAATAAGGGTACAATAGAGGAACACAAGAAGGGTAAGGATCAGGCTTAGAAGAATGAATGAGTCGGAGAGGTAGAAAAGCAGGATATTTTGATTGGAGGTGAAGTTTAGAGTTCAAGACCATAGAAGTTGAAAAGTTTGGGATGATGGTGAAAAATGATGATGTAAGGTTGCTGATGTAGATTAGAGATGAAGGTTGAATGATAACCTTGGAGGCAATGTTGTCCAAAAGGTCATCGATGTGAACATATTAGCAGAGTTAAGGAGTTGTATGCTAGCATATAAGCTGGTGAATCCCTCTTCACCTTTACTGAAGGTTGAATCCTTGAGATGCTGGTCAAATTGGGAACTTTGCCTTCTCAGCTGGAAGGTTCACATTCCTCCTACAACAAGTTACTTATAGTTTTATTTTCCCAATAACATTTCTGAGATCCCATTAATACCAAGTTTCCATGGGATGTATCAGAAATATTGCAATTAATATCAAAGAAACTTCCCTTAATTTTTCTCCTAACTTCCAGTCCTAATCACTAGCAGACCATCAGACATTCATACTGGTTGTATCAGAAACATTTGAAACTCAACATGCCCATATGTCTGTGTGTGTATACATATATATATATATATATATATATATATATATATATATATATATATATATATATATATATATATATACACACACATGCATATATACATATATGTATATATAAATATACACATATACATACATGTATATACATATATTTATATTAAATATATACATATAATATATATCATATATTGCATAAATAAATATATTTGTTGTTTGTATAAATATTATATATTATATACATTTATCATATAATGTTACATATTATATATTTGTATATTTGTATACATTGTATATTGCATACATAAATATATTACATGTAAATGATAAATCAGATAAATATATACATATATGTACATATGTGTGTGTATGAAAGAAAGGCACATATGTGAGAGATGTTATCAAAGTAGAAATGACAAGAGTTAGCAAAACATTAGATATGGGGAGTGAAAGAAAGTGAAGAGTCGAGGATGACATCTAGCTTTCAAGTTTGAGTGACAAATATATTTGTGTGTGTATCCTATGTGTTATACATATATTCTTGTTTATACTCTTGTTTGCATGTTTTGTTCCTCCATTAGACAGTGAGCTCAATGACAATAGGAATTGTTCTATATTCGCAGATTCCAGGTTAAAAACACCTGCCAAGGAGGTAAAAAGTGACTCATCCAAAGTCTCACAACAGCCAATTAGTAGCAGAGCCAGGGCTAGAACTTAAGTCTCCTGATAACACACATATCACCTTAACTCTTAAGAAGTAACATAAAGACTCAGAGAGGTTATAAAGACAGGGTAGCCATGCCAAGTCAGGCCTACCTACTCTATTTAAGTCAAAGTCAGCCTTGTTGGTAGCGTCTGTCACAACAGATGTTCTTTTATAATAACAATAACATTTATACAGTGCTTTCAGGTTTGTAAATCAGTTTTACAACTATCTCTTTTATCCTCACAGCAAGGCTGCCAAGTAATGGCTATTATCATCACCAATTTACAGGTGAGGAAACTGATGCAGAGGTTAAATGGGTTTCCCAGGGTCACATAACCAGCAAGTATCTGATGCTGGATTTGAACTCAGGTCTTCCTAACTCCAAGCCCAATGCTCTGTGCCACTTTGCTGCCTATAGAAATTTGACTGGCTATGACCACAGTTGATTCTTTTTCAAAAGCATTTTCCCTTGCTAAGTTTCTTGCATTTTCATATTTTAAAAAATAGGACATTTGGAGTATATAGGATAGCCCTGAGATTTAATGACTGTGTTCTAACTTACACTGGATGGAATCTTTTCTGCACAGTACAGAGCACATAATAGGCAATTAATAAATGCTTGCTGTAAGACTGATTGATTACTAGGGAAAAGGTTACCTTTTATGGCAGTGACCTTATATTCCAAGCTCTATTTGCTTATAACATTTGACCTTCTACAGTAGAGGCTTTAAATTGGGTGCTTCCTGATGTCTGCAGCTCTGGTCCAGAAATCTCAAGGCACAGAGACAGTACCTCATACTCTTGATCAAACTACTGGTTTTGTTGACAGAATACAAACCAGTTCAGTGTCCATAAGATAATGAAGATGCCCATTTCTGACACACAGTTTTCAATATTAATCCTAGGCAACCAGCCTTACCCAGAATTTTTCAGACTGATTTTGAATGGATTTGGCAGTTAGAAGGAGGAGGGTGCTGAAGAGATTCAGAGTGGTGCAGTACAAAATACAATGCATTTAGAGTCAAATGACCTGGCTTCAAATCCTGGCTCCACTATTTATTTTTTATGTGACTTTGGCCAAGTTATTTCACTTGTCTGGGACTCAGTTTCTTTATCCATAAAATGAGGCATCTAAACTCAATGTTCTCTAAGGCTCTTATAATTCCAAATGCATAATGCTGTATGTGTGAATATCTATATATCTCCTATATGTGATCTACATATGTGAAAAAACGTGTATACACATGTACACATATATGAAAAGGAACTTTAGGGAACTTTTTTTATATAAAATTATGTATTTGTGGCAGACAGAACTCTTCTGTAATTAAGCCTTCAAAGTTTAACCTACCTCAGAAAATAACATCACCTCTTACTTTAATTAGAAAATTGTTGTTCATCCTTCATTTTTGAAGAGGACCAATGATATCATGGCATATCTTGACTCGTGCATGGTTTGGATTTAAATGAGGCAGAGTTAAGAAAGTCCTCAGCCTTACTCTCTCTTCCAGAATCATCGAAGTCCGGTGGCAAGACAAAAGTCAATATGACTGGTGACAGTCCTGAATATAATGGATGACCTTGGTGTCTTTAATTTCTGACAAGGTTCTAAGCACCCAACAGTGCCTGCTTCAGTCACCTTTGTGACTGTTAGAACAAATTTTTCTCATCCATCCATTCTGCCAGGCTAAATCTTCACCTTCTTGGAGTAGACATCCTTCTAACTCACTGATGGGTTAACAAGAAAATAAGTTATTAGTCTTAATATCTTACTCTATGTCTTAAAACCTCTATATCTTCAGACATCATTCTTTCCTTTTGTCCAGTCTCTATGCCCACTACATTATGGCCATGCATATAGGTGCTTAATAAAGATATTTGGAATAAAACTAAACCAATTGTCATCCATTGTACTATGGTGGCGAAGGACATAAAAGAACAAAAGATCATATATGTATTGATGGAGGCATTTAGGGAACTTCATCCATTCCCTAGTATTCTTTTTTCCCTTCTCCCAGTGAAAAATTCTTTTCCCTGTGTAACACTAGAATCTTTTCCCAACATGCTAGTTTATATTGATTCCTCCTTTATAATAAAGAAAATTTGTGAACGAAACCTCTCTGAGCCTTAGCTTTTTCATTTTTAAAATGAAAGGGTCATGCTAGGTAACTTCTCAAGTTCTTTCTAGATCTAAGTCTATGACAATCTAAATGATAAAATGACCTTATATGGCAGAGCATACAACATTCTCTCCCCATCTTCCTCTACCCATATACCAAGAGGAAGAGGACGTATTATCTCTTCCTTCCCTGGTTTTTCTTTCAGTGTTCTCTTGTAGTGAGAGAACATTGTCCTGTCCTGGCAGCAAGGCACAAAAGAGGTGTCAGGTTATGAAGCATTCCCTTTGTTTATGTTATAATTTTCTCCAAAACAACAACACAAAGAAAACTTTGCATGCATCCTGTCTCTAACAACTGTGCCACGTATTATATCATTATTACTAAAATGTGAAGTCTTTTTTTTTCTAATTTAACTTTTCTCCATCAAACAGAAAAACTGCTATCATTTCAAAGAATATATCTCTTATCCAAAGTCAGTGAAGCACAGAGCTTCAGTGCCAAGTGCGTGGGACTTGTGAAGCATTAAGCAACCCAGATGGCTGCTAGACTCATTTCTGAAAATTTCTGTATGTCTCTTAATATTGATGCCCAATTTCCTCAAACTTGGTGTGGCATTCTGAGCACTGAAAGCTCTTTAGTGATTCTTTGGGACTTCTCCTGGCCCTAAGGATCATGTAAGCTCTACCCAATGAGGAGAGGCAATAAATGTGTCCAGATGGATCTTCGATCCCCTCCCCTCTACACAGAGCAGCCAGGTTTCTGCCACTGGGTGGGGAGTGAGAAGGGGAGTGTGCTAATGGAAGTGATGAGTGGAGGCAGCCAGGGAGAAATGATGAGGCCGTTGAGAAATACCAGGGTAATATGGTGGTGGCAATTTTCTCCTTTCCTGTTATTTACTGTTTATTCTATTCCTCCTTTTTCATAAGTGATGAGCAAACAGCAGCAAGAAACAGTCAGAAGTCCCTGACAATAACAGGAAAAGCACCAACCATGGGAGCCTTTGTCTGTACACAGTAGCAAGTCCATGTCCTCATGACAAGAGAAGGACCTGAGACACTTGACTAAAGTTCTTGAATCTTTATAAAAAGGTAGATCTTCCTGAAAGCTTGAATTAAACATTAGTTAGAAGTGTTTCCTATACTCCCTTGCCCACTTACATGAAGAGAAACTGGGGGAAACTATACAAACCAATTGTGCCTTCCTTATAACTCCTGGGTTCAGAAAAGCCAATGTGTTATGTTTGATACATTAGAGCAGCTAGGTGGTGAAATGAATAGGGTCAGGCCTGGAGTCAGGAAGACTCATCTTCCTGAGTTGAAATCTGGCCTCAGATGCTTACTAGTTGTGTGACCTTGGGCAAGTTACTTAACCCTGTTTGTCCCAGTTTCCTCATCTGTAAAAATGAGCTGGAGAAGAAAATGTTAAACCACTCCAGTATCTTTGCCAAAAAAACCTCAAATGGGGCCATGAAGAGTTGGACATGACTGAAAATGACTGAACAAAAACAAAACTCTCTGTGACCTTTGTGAATCTAAGACAAGTTATGACTACACATGGTAGATACTTTACTATGTACCAAATTACTGTTTTTATTTTATTTCAGATTGCAGAGCAAAACGCCATATATAATATCCAAGCATGCCTGTCTTTTTATGTAGACCGGGAAAACTTTTCCTGATACTTCAAGTTATTAATATTCTTCCCCAATCCCCTAAAATTTCGTTCTCTTTGTACTTCACATATGTTTTGCATTTGTTTACATGTATATGCTTTTTATTTCCTACCCCCTACCCCCCTCCTGACCCCCTTGAATGAGAGTTCATCAAGTATAGAGATTATTTTGTTTTGCCATTGTATCCCAAGAGCCTGGCACCATGCTTAATATGTAGTAGGCACTTGATAGTCATTCATCATGATAGTCATACTCATCACAGCCCAAGAAATGAATGGGAATAAAGATAAGTAACCAGGAGATTTGGACAAAGGAGAAGGTTTGTTATGTTTGTATCTGATGCCCTGATTCTCTGGCTAAAACCTTGAGTTTTCCACTTGGTCACTTCTCCCTTTGGGGGAATATAGATGGCCACTCAGCTAGAATAATGAACACGGTTCAGAAAATATGAAGCACCTGACATGTTGGGCAGGGATTCTTAACTGTATCTGTACCACAGACCCTTTTGGCAGTCTGGCGGAGCTAAAACTCTGCTCAGAATAATATTTTTAATTAGAATTACAAAGGAAACCAGTTGTGTTGCAATATTGTTGTTCAGTCACGTCCAACTCTGTGATGCCATTTGGGGTTTCTTTGCAAAGATACTGGAGTGGTTTGCCATTTCCTTCTTCAGCTCAATTTTGTACATGAGGAAACTAAGACAAACAGGCTTTAAGTGACTTGCTCAGGGTCACACAGCTAGTAAGTGTCTGAGGCCAGATTTGATCTCAGGAAGAGTCTTTTTGATCTCGGGCCTGGCACTCTATCCACCACGCCACCTAGCTGCCCTGCATATTGAAATATAGTCATTAATAATTTAAAAAAAAGAAAGAAAACAAGTTCATGGGAGCCTGTATTAGGAGGGCAGAGTTTATAATCTCAAAGAGGATCATAAACATGTCTGAAAGGTTCGGAACCGCCGTATATAAGAAACTCTCAAAGTAGAAGGCAGAAGAATCAAAACATATATTTAGGCTCCACAGTAACCAACCCATGAACCAGCAACCCCATTTTGATATATTGATCAAAAGCTTCCAGGCCCAATAAGTACGCCTTGAAAGAGTAACCAGGAGGCTACAGAGAAGCATGATTGCATAAAGCAAAATCATGCTTCCCCCTCTATGGTAAAAAGATTACCCACTGGCCTGAAGTCTTTGTTCAGCTTCCTCCCGTAGGTCAGCTCTGCTACTGGCAGCTCCTGCTTCAGCTGTGGCTGTGGCTGTGGCAGCCTCTGGCTCCAACGGGAGCTGCTTTTAACCATCCAGCTTCTGCGGGGGTGTAAGGTACGCCGGGGAAAGCACAGGTTCTTTCAATCTGCTTAAGCAAGGTGAAGGGGTTGACTGGGAAAGCACAGGTTCTTTCCATCAGCTTAAGCAAGGGAAGCAAGGTGAAGGGGCCGACAAGCTTACTCCAGTCCAACATACAAACAGCATTCAGTTCAGGGGAAAAAGCCAAACTAGTCAAGGGCACTTGTTGACTAAGTGCTAAGGAGCCCATTTTTGGTTGCCAATACAGAGCCATCTTAAGGACTCCTGTTACTGGGAATTAGATTTAAAGCAATTTTGATCATCTTTGCAAACATTAAATTATACACAGTTGTCCAAGTTCAAGTTAAATCTTTTCCAAGTCTATGTAAATTGCACATCTATTTTGGTATTAGACAAATATGGGGTGTTTAAAAAAACAACATGCTGTTACAGCAGATGCAAGAGTTGAAGGTCAGGTTAGCAATTAGTATTGCTGTAAATCTTTACAAACCCCCATGCCGAGTGTTTCCCTTACATACGTCATATTGCATCAGATTGATTTCTACATTTGATCTTTTGAACTTTATACAAATGGCACAGTTTGTGTTCTTTGGGAGCATACCATTAAAAATATGGATATGTTTCATTGTAAGTGCTCTAACATACCCATTCATTCATTTATTCATTCAGTCTCTCAGTCAGTCATATGTGTAAAAAAATTATTTTTTTTGGCCATGAAGCATTCAAACTAGATGATTTTAAAAGTCATTGTTAGGAATATTTTCACCTAGACTAAAAAAATTGAATGATGGTGAGGGGTAAGAATAGGATCTGGTAGCAGAGGACACTCCAAACTTATGATGAAAGGTGTTATCCATATCCAGAGAAATGACTGGTGGAGACTGAATACAGATTGAAGCATACTTTTTCATTACTTTTTTTCTTTTTTTGTCTGTGTTTTCTTTCATAGCATGATCTACATGGAAATGTGTATTGCATGACTACACATGTATAACCTATGTCAGATTGCTTGCCTTCTCCATGATAGGGAAGGGTAAGGAGGGAAAGAAAGAATCTGGAGCTCAAAATTTGGAAAAAAAAGAATGTGAAAATTGTTTTTACATTTAATAGGAGAAAAATAAAATAGGATTTTTTTTAAACGAGAAGACAGTCCAAAGACAATAGGGGGCAATTGCCCTGGGAAAAATGGGATGCTTGACCCTCTGCTAGAACGCAGAATCCTCAAGAAAAAATCAATAAGAATAGAAGTTGGGAGTTGGAGTGGGGAATGGCCTTATCATGGTTGCATCAGCATAGGCTAGAGGGGACTTCGGGAGACAATGCAAAGTGTGAGTGAGCATGATGGTCACCTCACTATGACACACTGAAGGATGTCCAGCCCTCCCCAAACCCCCCACCACCACCAATATCAGTGCCCTACCACAAAGCACCCTTCATCCAGAATTAGTTATGGCTCTCAGTTCCCTGACAACTTTAAATATATGATCCAATGGTTGGATGCATTTGCTTAGCATATACTACATGCAAATCCCTATGTTAGGTCCTTTGGAAGAATATACATTTTTTAATAGCTTAAAACATAGTTTAAGCTTTAATACTTTTAAAACTGCTTTGGGATACCCGATATAACCCAGGCTTCCTCTTTTTAAGAAGTTCACTACCTAGTTGGAAAACTTAAGACAGATACGTACATACAAAAAGTTAAATAGAAATTTAAGGCAGTATATAATTAATTATTAAATGAATCATAAAAGCTATGTTATGTTAGAATTTAAAGAGGAAAGTAAAGAAAAGGTTGGGAAACCAGTGGAGGAGATGGGAAAAAATTAGGCTTTGAAGGGTATAGAAAATTGGGGTAAGAGAAGAGGAAAATATGGGACTCCCTAGAGGAGAAATAGCAGGAGCAAAGCTGGATGTGAATGAGGCACATATGAGGGGCAGTTCCCCCAGACTGGTTCCTGTGTGCATGTAATGGCTTTTGTCCTTCTGCTCTCACTCACATTGACCTCGATGTACAAAATCCAGGTGCAGTCACTGCTCCCATAGCATATAACACCAGCAAATTTATTATAGAGATAGAAGCATCCTGTTAGTGAGCCTGTCCAGTCTCATATTTGAAATTTACAGTTCAGGCATGATGTGAGCAGTTGGAAATCTGCTGAGACCACACCCACCTGGTCTGTCAGAAAGCCTATTATTTCTGAAAGATGGGGACTTGAGGAATTTGCATGTAGCAAAATCCAAGTGGTAAAAAATTCCCTATGATCTCCTGGAACTCTCTATACTTTAATAATAGCCCCCTAACGCTAATGCTCTTCTGTTGTTATTATTCATTGCCAAAAAGAAATTTTAGATTTTTTTTCTCCCATCTGTCTAGAGATTTTATGAGAAAGTGGGGCATAGGCTTTTTTCCCTCTTTTTTTTCTCAATCATTAAATTATTTGTGGGCAAATGAACTATTTATTAACCATTCCATTCTGAAAAGCATAGCCCCCAAACCTATACATTTCCCTCTAAATACAGTCTGTTGGTACAGAATAAATGGCCTTCTTTCTCCTTGGTTAGTTTCTAAAAGTTAGAACAAAAGTTTCCACCCTAAACACTATTAGGAGGAATATTTGCTTTATGGGGGTAAAAGGCAAAACAATAGCTCTCCTGTTGCAGGGAGTTTCTAGCTTATTTATTGTTCTTCAGTGAACACTGAAAGCCCCTTTAAATGCTGTGTGATAGAGTATGATTCTCTTCTGCCCTGGTGATGTATACAAAGTACACCTGAAAGCAAGATTTATTAGCACTAAAATGTGTTTTTTTTTTCCTGTGACCTATCAAATCCTATACACTCAGAACTTTGATGCTAAGAATCTTCCTCAACCCTGCATCACAACTCCAAACAAAAATAAAAAAAAAAACATTTCTAGAAAGTTATGTTTCATTTAGCAGGGATAATTAAAATCAGTTTGATCGTTTATGAGTACTCACTAATCCAAGGGTAATTGATTAATACATCCTTAAAAGACTTGGTATAGATCAGGCAAATCTAATTAGATTAGATCATGAGATAAATTCCGTAAGATCTTTGAGGAGAAATGTATTTACCATAGATTTCTAAAAATCCTGTGTAATTGCAGAAATCTGCCCAGATTACAAAAATAAACAAGGCACAAAAAATGTTCTTTTAGTTATTTGCTAAATAACATGCATTTCCAAATGATAAGAGAAGTAATGAGCTGGAACAAATTTGATATGAAAGATGTCATCTACTTTAAATTAATATAAATTTTAAAAAGAACAACAACCACCTAAGTTCTTCTAAACTGGAGCTCTCTGATCAGCTCTTTGGTCTAGTTTATTAGTTTTAAATTACCAGCAGCAACTGGGAAGGGGCATAGTATATATATGCCTTACCTCAATTATATCTCAGCTGTTTCCTCCTTTTCACTCACACAGATTCTACCCTATTCTGGGCTTTCACTGCCTCTCATTTCCTAATCTGTAGCCTTCTTTTCAGTCTTCCCTCTTCTAGCTTTCCTCCATGTGGCTAGCAAATTGATATTGCTGCCCTAAGGCTTGCTGTAGAGATTGATTTGACCTAAGTAGCCTACTGCATTTAGACTCTGGCTAGCCTTCACTTCACTCCAAGCCGTAGACTTCTCCTTATCAGCCACCATTGCTGTATCTCCCCCATCCTCCTTCTAGGCGTAGAACCATAATCAAAGCAACTCTTCCATTACTCTTCTACTTCCCTGTTGGTCCATTCACCATCCTTGTAATTTTCCAAGCTAAAATATCCTTCACTGGCCAACACTCCCCCAATGTCTTGTCTCCCCCAGTTGGAATGTAAACTTCACAAAGGCAGGAATTGCCTTCTCTTCTGTATTTGTATCCCCAGTGCATATACAATGTCATCTATATCCCACTGGGTACCTGGCACAGGGCTTGGCACAAAATAAATACTTTTTCATTAATTTATTTACTCATACATTCATAGACTATTTCTAGAAATATAGATCTCATCAACTCACACCTACTCAAAAACGTTTAAACTCCCTATAGTTTCTAAGATAAAATACAAATTCTTCAGCCTGACATCTAAAGCCCTTCATGGTTCCCCATGACGTTGTAACCCCCAATCAGCTGTATGTGCTGCTGGAAAGAGAAGTGAAGTCTTTTCACAAGCTGAAGAGAAGCTCAATGATTGTGTCAATCTTTTACATCTTCTCTCAGAGCAATTCAACATTCTCTGGCTGAGTGGGTGGATATCCTGACCCTCTTGGCCCCTCTCGGGTCTGGGAAAACTACACTTCCCATCAGTTTATGTAAACCTATGTGGGGTTACACCTGACGTTCTCCAGTCTCCGTCTCTGCCTCTTAGAGCCCCTGTCTTCACTCAAATCATTGCTCAGGGGCTCCTTCCTATATGAGACATATTTTGATCTCTCCAGTTGTAAGAATTTCCTCCCTTTTGAAATTACTTTGGATAGCTTTGTATAATTTACTTGTGTGTTTTTATCTGCATACATGTTTACTTGTTATTACCCCCTCAGTAGAATGTAACCTCCTTGAAGGCAGCAATGATTTTGTTTTTCTCTTTGTAGTCTTACAGTATAATCACAAACTAAGTGTTAATTGCATTTTTAAAAATTTATTTACATGAAATGATCCACATACCCTTCATATAAGATGAGGAAGAGAAAACAAGGAAAGAGATAGTTCTTTCTTCATTAATTCACTCTCTCCTTTGTTATCAGTGGGGAGAAAACTATGATAAAATGTAGTTATGAGGAAGGCTTTTCCTGCTCAGAGATATATCTGCAACCTCCACCTCCCTGTCCTTTAACAGGACTCCACCAGGAATTTTGGGAGGAAAGCCTTTGACAAAAGTAGTAGTGGAATTAAATTGTTTAGAGAAGTGTAAGTAATAGCGGTCTGGCTGTCTCAGTAATGGGCCAGGCTCTGAAATTAGATTGGCAATATAGTTGTTTCAGCAAAAAGAAAAAAGCAATGCACGGATTATGAATCGGCTCATCAAATTCGAGCCGTCACAGCAGAGCACTATTTGGCTGGTTTCCAGAATCAGCAATACTGAGGACTCCCTGGCCCAAGCACAGATGTCCTATTTTATCCTCCACTGTGTAATATGGACCTTTACAAAGCTTCACTGCTCTGACCTTTCTGTTGTCAGAAATGCTGCAAATATTGCTAAGAAACACTCGTTCCCCCCTACCCCTATTGTCAGACAAGCATGAATCTTGCCAAGAATATGTGAACTAATTAAGGCATCATCTTTTCTTTCTTTCTTTTATTTTTTTTTCAGACTGAATTTTTAAAAAACTTTTTTGAATTGAATTTTGGGGTCTTTGAGACTTCACTGTTTTTGTGGTGGTATGAACACTAAATCCATTACCCATTCATTCAAGGAAGAAGATGAATTTTATGAATCAAACACATCTCTTGGAGGTAGATTTATATGTATATATATATATATATATATATATATATATATATATATATACACATATATATATATATGTCCTTTTTATGTTTTTGCCATTCAGTGTGTTTAATCTGTAAACTTAGCATGTTGTTGGGAGAAATGACCACTGGAATATTCCACTGATGTCATTAATTTATTTCACAAAGGCATAGCTCTAGCTGTAACAATCATAGCATCTTTGAGTTGGAAGGGGGCAAGAGAAGCCCTCTGGTCCAACTTAAACCTGATGAAGAACTTTCCTTATAATGTCTCAAGTAAGTGGTCATTCAGTCTCTGCTTCAAAAGTTCCATTGAACACAGATCAAGCATACTTTTTTTACTTTATTTTTCTTGGGTTTTTATTTTGGTCTATTTATTTTGGTTCTTTTTTTTAACCACATGACTAATATGAAAATATATTTAGCATGGCTATGCATGTATTACCTATATCAAATTATTTGCCTTCTCAATGAGGTTAGGGGAGAGGGAGGAAGAGAATTTGGAACTCAATTTTTTAAATGGGTGTTGAAAATTGTTTTTTACATGTAATTAGGGAAAATAAAATGCTAAATTAAAAAAAAAGTTCCATTGAGTTCCATTACAGATAACAGTTAATGAGTTCTTCTTCAGACACTTCCACCTTTGCTCCAAATTCTGCCCTCTAGGAATGCATAAAAGGAATCGAACCTCTCTATCCCATGCCAATCCTTAAAATATTTGTACATTCTAAATTTTCACATATTTGCACAGTTATACGTGAAATGTATCATTGAGAGGACACTGGGCTTGGAATCAGGGAGACCTGAATTCAAGTCCCACCTTAGGCAATTATTAATTGTGAAATCCTGGCCAAGTTACTAAACCTCTCTTAGTTCTAGTTTCCTAATCTGAAAAATGGGAAAAGGACCTTCGACTCAATGACCTTGAAGGTTTCTTATAGAACTAAACATAACATAATATGTATAGGGAACACTTATGACCCTACGTCCCCCATAATTGGCACGGAGCATTGCAATGGATAGAATGCTATGCCTACAGTTAGGAAATCTTGAGTTCAAATCTAGCATCAGACATTTCCTACCTGTCTGACTCTGGGCAAAGCACTTAACCTGTTTGTCTTAGTTTCTTCCATTGTAGAATAGGGATCATAACAGCACCTGTCTCTCAAGGTTGTTGTGAAGACCACATGAGATAATACTTATAAAGTGCTTACCACAGTGCCTAGCATGTGAGAGGCACTTAAAAAATGTTTGTTCCTCCCTGAACCCTATGTCTTCTCTTCTCCAAGTTAAGTATTCCCATTTCATTCATAATTACAAGGCAGAGCGTTCAGTTGTCTCCCCATATTAGTGACTTTTCTTTGGATGCTTATCAATGTACTTCTTTTTTTTTTCCTCACAGGCATTTATATTAACAGACCATTAGAAAAATAATCATGGTAGACACCTTTAGTTCATTTTTCTTTTTTTTCTTTTAGATATTTTTATTTTTAGTTTATACCACTCAGTTCCACATGTTTTTGAGTTCCAAATTTTCTTCCCCTCCCTCCCCTTCCCCTTGCCCCCAGGATGGCATGTAATCTGATATAGGCTCTACATGTACCTTCTCATTAATCTTATTTACAGAATAGTCAATTCATAAAGAAGAATTATGACTGATGGAATGAATCATGAGAGAGAAGAAACAAAATCAAAAAGGAAGAGAGAAAAAAAAGAGAGATCAAATAGTTTGCCTCGATCTGCATTCAGACTCCATAGTTCTTTCTCTGGATGTGGAGAGCTCTTTCTATCATGAGTCCTTTGGAGCTGTCTTTGAATTGCTGAGAAGAACCAAGTCTATCAAAGTTAGTCATCACAGAAGCAATATGTCTGTGGTTGTATACAATGTTCTCCTGGTTCTGCTCCCCTCACTCAGCAACATATCATGTAGGTTTTTTCATGTTATTATGAAATCCATATCTTCCCCATTTCTTATAGTACAACAGTATTCCATTACATTCATATACCACAACTTGTTTAGCCATTCCACAATTTATGGGCATCCCCTTGATTTCCAATTCTTTGCTACCAAGAAAAGAGCTGCTATAAATATTTTTATATGTATGGGTCCCTTTCCCATTTGTGTGATCTCTTTGGGAGATAACCCTAGAAGTGGTATTACTGGGTCAAAGGATATGCACATTTTGATAGCCCTTTGGGCATAGTTTCAAATTGCTCTCCAGAATGGCTGGATCTGTTCACAACTCCACCAACAATGTTAAGCCTGTTGATCTGGTCTTCCCTGTTACCAACATCCCTACCTTCTGCAAAATGTGTTGTCTTTTTCTTCTTTCTGCTTCATGGAGAAGATAATTTGAAGGTCCACAGGAAGTTGTTGGAAGCTTTGAAGTACTTCCCAACAGTGTAGATCTCATGGATTAAGTCCTCCATGCAGATAATTCCATATTTACTAAGAGATTTTGCAATAAGAACATTGTCCATCAGAGCAATTCTCCGTTTCTTGATCTTGTCACAACCACATTTGTAAATCAAGTCATTCACAGTCTTCGGGTTGGGGTAATCCCATGCAATGTATGGTTCTACAGTCCTCAGCATGTTAATTGAAGGCTTGTTAAGCTTAACAAAAGTACCATTGAATATTTGGTGAAGGCGAAGAAGCTGCAATACTTTTCAGACCTTTGGACTAACACCATTTCCACCTCTTATTCTGATCACAAAAGCTAACTTGGGTTCAGCAGTTACATAGTAGTTGCCAGCTTTATGTGCCATTCTAGCTAGCCAGATTTCACTTCTGTGCATCTGTCTATACTCCTTATAGTAGGCTTTAGCTTTTTCAGAGATAACTTTTCTCTGCATTTTACAGAGCATTTTTATCGCCATCTTCTTCTTCAAGCATTTGGCCTTCAGTATAATGAAAGTCACTTTTCAGAAGAGATTTTGGAATGGATGGTAGCTTTTTCTTTTCTTCTGTGCTCACCATGATTCCAGCCAGAAAAAGAAAAGATTAATGTATTTCTAAAAAACTTGTGCTCATAATAGAATACAATACTGACCCAGTATTATAGGTCTGACCCAGGTAGAGTAATAGCTATGAGTGTAACTATGCAATAGTTATAAGAATGGTTGGAGGGGCTAACAGTTATGTAGTGTTTTGTTGTTGTTGCTGTTGTTGTTGTTGCAAACCATGTCACATATATTATTTTACTTAAGCCTCAGAGAAACACTGAGGTAGGTGCTACTATCCCCATTTTACAGATAAGAAAATTGAGGCTGATAAACACTAAATGTCTTACCTAGAGTATCACAGTTAGTAATTGTCTTAGTACAGGGGGACTTTTATGTCCCTCATTCAGGACACCCTGTAGTTCTCGAGGCAGTCAAGGAGACTAAACTTCCTCATCTATATGGTAAAGAGTTTGAATGATATGGTTCCCAAGATCCCTTTCAGCTCCAATTCTATCATTCTGTGCCACATTGTTTTCTCATATGGAACTTGAAGTCCACTGTTATTCACACCAATTGCCATCTAACCACAAAATTTCCATCTTTTACAGAGGAAGATGACATTTTTAACCGAAGTATAGATTTTTACACTTATTCCTATTAAATTTCATTTAATTCAGTTTGGTTCACCATTTCAGTCCATTAGTACTTTTCCTAAAAAACAATTCTGACTGGCGTCCAATGTGTTATATATACCTCCCAGCTTCAAATTGCTTGACAATTTGATTGGTATACTTTCTGTCTTCAGCCAAGTTATTTATAATAATGTTAAATAATGCAGGACAAAAGACCCTGGAACATTCTACTAGTGACCTGCCTCAAAGTAGACATTATTCTAATCGTTCTTATTTGCATATAATCAATCCATTGAGAATTACTAACCAGCCTACACCTCTCCTTCTTTTAAACAAGATAGAGCACTTAGCACAGTGCCTGGCACATAGGTAGTGTTTAATAGTATTTAATTTAGCATTTAATAAATAATTTACTATTTAATAAATGTTTATTGATTGACTGTCAAATTCTTTTCTGAAATCTGAGACTCTATGTCTATCAAATATACCTGATCTACCAGCCTAGTAATTCAGGCAAAAAAAGAAAAAAGAAATTAGGTTAGTCTGGCATGACTAATTTTTGACAACTGCATTGGTTCTTGATAATGTCTGTCCCCCTTCTAAAAGCTCATAAACATCTCTTTAACAATACATCCTACAATTTTTTCCCAGATTAGAATAAAACTCAGCAATCTATAGTTTGTTGCTTCTGTTCACTTCTGATTTTTGAATATGAGCACAACAGTTGCCCTTTTCCAGTCCAACTTCCCATTGTCTCTCAAGGAAAACTAGGAGGAGCTCAGCCACAATATCTTCTGTTTTTCAGGATCCTGGAATGTTGTTCATTGGGACCTGATAAATTTGATTCACTGAGGACAGCAAGATGTTATCGCGCTAGCTCCCTACTGATGTTGAGTTTCCACTCCCTGCCAATCGATTTTATTTTATCCTTTTCAACATCATTTTCCTTGAAAGAGAAAATGGAAATGAAATTAGAGTTAAAAAGTTGAGCCATCTCACAGTCATCCCTTATTATCATGCTATTCCTCCTCCACAATAATGCTATCACTTCAACTTTTCTTTTACGTCCTTGTAGTTATTCTTACTATTCATCCCCAGTCTGAATTCATTCTGAGGCCATACTTCTAACATTATTCATAGATACTTCAAAATTTAGAGTTGGCATGGACCTTAGTAGCCATCTAGACTAATTCATACATGAAAGGAATCCCTACTATACCATACCCAACTAGTGCTTACCCAACCATTGCTTGAAGAGCTATTCTCATAAGGCCACATCATTTATCTCTCTATCTATCTACATATGATCCTAGAGTTTTTGCTTGCTCCAGACACAAAAACTGCTTTGTAAAGTTCTTCAGAATATATCTGTTTGCTTTCTTTTTTTCCCTTCCTGAATTCCAAGTCCATGTGTTCCTGAATTTTTTCCCCTCCCAGGCACCTGTATCATACAGGGCACACAATATCCCCCTACAAAGGAAGGTGCTCATAGATTGCATAGTAATATACCAAAAGTTACAGTTGCGGAATTACGTAGCATAGGTTGTGGTACCTCAGGCAATTATTCAAGGGACATGAACCCCCTACTCTGGTATGGGGAGCAAGTACACAAGATGCATATTAAAGTATAGGCATATCTCAATTGTTCAATAGCTGTTTTCCTGGTGAGTAGGTATCTGAGGTAGAAGTAACTCTATGAGTAGAGGACATGAAACACCTAAAAACCAAAGACCTCAGTTACCCTTTTAAATACAACCGTGACTTTTCCCACGGACCAAAGGCATACTTGAATCAGTTCCTTTGCCTACTGACCAGTTAATTATGCAAAAAAGCAACAAGGTTGTGGACAGTCTTACGCCCATCAGCAATAGTGGCCACTCTCTGTCATTCTTTTCCTTAAATTAATTAATTTCTAGCTTCCAATGTTTATTTCCATGAGATTTTGAGTTTTAAATTTTCTCCCCCTCCTCAAGAGAGCATGCAATCTGATATAGGCTCTATGTATACATTCATATTAAACATATTTTCACATTAGTCATGTTGCAAAGAAAATTAGAATAAATGGGAGAAACCACAAGAAAGAAGAAACAAAACAAAACAACAAAAGAAAAAGAGAGCAAATGGTATGCTCCGATCTGCATTCAGACTCCGTAGTTCTTCCTCTGGATGTGGATAGCATTTTCCATCATGAGTCTTTTGGAGTTTTCTTAGATGCTTGCATTGCTGAGAAGAGCTAAGTCTATCAAAGTCAGTTCTCCTGGTTTCCCTTACTTCACTTAGTATAACTTCATATAAGTCTCTCCAAGTTTTTCTGAAGTCCACCTGCTCATCATTTCTTATACCACAATGGTATTCCATTACATTCATATACCACAACTTGTTCAGCCAATCCCCAATTGATGGGCATCCCCTCAATTTGCACTTCTTGGCCACCACAAAAAGAACTACTATAAATATTTTTGTACATGTGGGTCCTTTTCCCATTTTTATGATCTCTTTTAGATACAGACCTAGAAGTGGTATTGCTGGGTCAAAGGGTATGCACAATTTTATAGCCCTTTGGGCATAGTATGAAATTACTCACCAGAATGATTGGATCCCTTCACAACTCCACCAAGAATGTAACAGTATTCCAAGTTTCCCACATCTTCTCCAACATTTATTGTTTTCCTATTTTGTCATGTTAGCCAATCTGATAGGTGTGAGGTGGTACCTCAAAGTCATTTTGATTTGCATTTCTCTGATCAATAGTGATTTAGAGCATTTTTTCATATGACTATACATAGCTTAAACTTCATCTGAAGAATACCTTTACATATCCTTCCAACATTTATCAATTGGGGAATGAATTGTATTCTTATAAATTTGACTCAGTTCTCTATAAATTTTAGAAATGAGGCCTTTATCAGAGACACTGGCTGTAAAAAATTATTTCTCAATTTTCTGCTTTCCTTCTAATCTTGGTTGCATTGGCTTTGTTTGTGCAAACGCTTTTCAATTTAATGAAACCAAAATCATCCATTTTGCATTTCATGATGTTCTCTATCTCTTGTTTGGTCATAAATTCTTCCCTACTCCATAAATCTGACAGGTAAACTATTCCTTTATCTCCCAGTTAGCTTATAGTATCAGCCTTTATGTCTAAATCATGTACCCATTTTGACTTTATGTTGATGTAGCATGTCAGATGTTGGCCTATGCCTAGTTTCTGCCATACTATTTTCCAGTTTTCCCAACAGTTTTTGTTAAATAGTGAGTTCTTATTCCATAAGCTGGAGTCTTTGAGTGGTTTATTGGCTAGATTTCTTTCTTCATTTCCTTCCTTCCTTCCTTCCTTCCTTCCTTCCTTCCTTCCTTCCTTCCTTCCTTCCTTCCTTCCTTCCTTCCTTCCTTCCTTCCTTCCTTCCTTCTTCTTTTCTTCTTTCACAAAACCTTAAACCCAGTTAACTCTGAAGCTTATAGATTGGACCACAATAGGTCCTTTTAATGGCTGTATTTTGGGCCCTCCAGGCTTAGAGTGAATGTCAATGGCAACTGTTTCTCTTCGGAACAGTAACCCTGACCCCTGCCAGTTTGATTTTTTTTTCTTCTTTCTAATTAAAGGGTCCATCCCTTGACTCATTTCTCAAAAAGGCCTATTCACTGAATGGGCATTACCTCACTCTAAATGAGTACATGAAAAGGCCTTAGCCCAAAAGGGCCAGGGTCTCCCATTGCATCCTGGGTCATCTCCAGTCATCCTGATGAATATCTGGTCACTGGATCCAGACAGCTCTGGAAGAGAAAGTGAAGCTGGTGACCTTGCACAGCCTTCCCTCACTCAAATCAAAGTCAACTGCAAGTCATGTCATCATTTCTCTGATGCCATGGTCCTCTTTGAAAACAAAGGACAAATATAATTCCACTGATCTACCACTCTATTTTTAGACAGTATCAAGTAGTTTTGATGATTGCTACTTTATAACACAATTTAAAATCTAGTATGGTGAGGCCACCTTCCCTTATATTTCTTTTCATTATTACACTTGATATTCTGAACTTTTTGTCCTTCCAGATGAATTTTGTTGTTTTTTTTTCTTTCTCTATAAAATGATTTTTGGATGTTTTTATTGGTATGGAACTGAATAAGCAAATTAATTTAGGTAGAATTGTCATTTTTATTATCTTGGCCTACCCGTGAGCAACTGATATTTTTCCAATTATTTAGATCTGACTTTGTGTGAAAAGTGTTTTGTAATTATATTCATATAGTTCCTAGGTTCTTTTTGGCAGTGAGACTCTCAAATATTTTATAATGTCCACAGTAACTTTAAATGGAATTTCTCTTTCTATCTCTTGTTGTGGGGCTTTCTTAGTAACATATAGAAATACCAATGATTCATGTGGCTTTATTTTATATCCTGCAACTTTGCTAAAGTTGTTTATTATTTCAAGTAGTTTTTTACTTGATTCTCTAAGATTCTCTAAGTGTACCATCATATCATCTGCAAAGAGGGATAGCTTTGTTCCTTGTTTGCCTATTCTAATGTCTTCAATTTCTTTTTCTTCTCTTATTGATAATGCTAACATTTCTAGTACTATATTGAATAACAGTGTTGATAATGGGTATCCTCATTTCATCACTGAACTTATTGGGAATACTTCTAGTTTATCACCATTACATATAATGCTTGCTAATGGTTTTAGACAGATGCGACTATCCACTTTAAGGAAGTGTTTTCAATAGGAATGGGTGTTGCGTTTTGTCAAAAGCTTTTACTGTATCTATTGAGTTAATCATATGGTTTCTGCTAGTTTTGTTGTTGATATGGTCCATTATGCTAATAGTTTTCCTAATATTGAACCAACCCTGCATTCTGGGTATAAATCCTACTTGATCATAAATGTATTATCCTAGAGATAAATTGCCATAATCTCTTTGCTAATATTTTATTTAAATTTTTTCATCTATATTCATTAGGGAAGTTGGTCTACAGTTTTCTTTCTCTTTTTTGAGTCTTCTTGGTTTAGGTATGAGGACCATATTTGTGTCATAAAAAGAATTTGGGAGGACTCTTTCTTTGCCAGTTTTCCCAAATAGTCTATATAGTATTGGAATTAATTGTTCTTTAAGTGTTTGATAGAATTCACTTGTAAATCCATGTGGCCCTGGAGATTTTTTTTATGGAGTTCATTGATGACATGTTCAATTTATTTTTCTGAAATGGGGTTATTTAAATATTTTCTTTCCTCTTCTGTTAATCTGAGTAATTTATATTTTTGTAAATATTCATCCATTTCACTTAGATTGTCAAATTAATTGGCATACAGTTGGGCAAAATACCTCCTAATTATTGCTTTAATTTTCTCTTCATTGGTGGTAAATTCACCCTTTTCATTTTTGATATTGGTAATTTTTTTCTTCTTTTATTTTAATCAAATTAACTAAATGTTTATCTATTTTGTTGATTTTTCCCATAAAAACAGTTCTTAGTTTTATTTATTAGTTCAATAGTTTTCTTGATTTCAATATTATTAATCTTGCCTTTGATTTTCAGAATTTCTAATTTTGTATTTAATTGGGGATTTTTAATTTGTTCTTTTTCTACCTTTTTAGATGCATGCATTGATCTCCTCTTTCTCTATTTTATTCATGTAAGTATTGAGAGATATAAAACTTCCCATAAGAACTACTTTCATTGCATCCCACAAACTTTAATATGCTGTCTCATTATTGTCATTCTCTTGTATGAAGTTATTGATTGTTTCTATGATTTGTTGTTTGACCCACTCATTCTTTAGGATTAGATCATTTAGTTTCCAATTAAATTTTAGTCTATCTTTCCATGGCTCTTTATTACATGTAATTTTTATTGCACCATGATCTGATCATGAATTTAATATTTCTGCCTTTCTGCATTAGATTGTGAGGCTTTTATGCCCTAATACATGGTCAGTTTTGTGTAGGTGCCATGTACTACTGAGAAAAAGGTATATTTCTTTCTATCCCATTCAATTTTCTCCAGAGGTCTACCATATCTAACTTTCTAAAAATTCTGTTCACCTCTTTAACTTCTTTCTCGTTTATTTTGTTAGATTATCTAGTTCTGAGAGTCAGAGGTTGAAGCCCCCCACTAGAAGAGTTTTGTTGTCTATTTCATCCTCTAATTTCTTTAACTTCATTAATAATCTGGATGCTATACCACCTGTTGCATATATGCTTAGTAATGGTATTACTTCATTGTCTATGGAATCTTTTAGCAGGATGTAGTTTCCTTCCTTATCTCTTTTAATTAGATTTATTTTTGCTTTTGCTTTATCTCAGATCAGGATTGCTACCCCTGGGTTTTTTTTTTTAATTTCACCTGAAGAATGATATATTCTATTCTAGCCTTTTAGCTTTACTCTGTGTGTATCCTTCTGCTTCAAATGTGTTTCTTGTCAACAACATATTGCGTTATGGTTTTTAATTCACTCTGCTATCTGCTTTCATTTTACGGGAGAGTTTATCCCATTCACACTCGCAATTATGATTGCTATAGGTATCTGTCTCTCCATCCTGTTTTCCCCTGTTTATGCTTTTCTCTCTCCTTTCAACCTTTCCCTCCTCATAAGAGTTTTACTTTTGACAACCTCGCCCCTCAATCTGCCCTCCATTCTCTCACTGCTCCTTTTCTTTCCCTTTTCCCTTACTACTTCTTCCCTCCCTTATATCCACCCCCTCCATTTGCTTCCCCCTTTCCCCTCCTACTTCCTATAGGGTAAGTTAGATTTCTATACCTAACTTTTATTCCCTTTTTGAGTGAAATCTGATGAGAATAAGGTTCAAACAATGCTCATCTCCCTCCCTTTTTCTCTCTACTATATTATGTCTTTGTGCCTCTTCACATGATGTAATTTACCCTTTTCTGCCTCCTTCTTTCCTCTTCTCTCAGTACAATCTCTTTTTACCACTTAATTAGAATTTTTTTTTATATTACATCAAAGTCAATTTATCCCCATACCTTCTTTCTATGCATATCCCTTCTAAATGTCATAATAAAGATACAGTTCTCAAGAGTTAGAAGTATCATCTTCCAACATCGGGATGTAAACAGTGTGACCTTATTGAATAACTTATTTTTCTTTCCTTTTTTACCTTTTTATGCGTCTTTTGAATCTTAAATTTGAAGATCAAATTTTCCATTGAGCTCTGGTCTTTTCATGAAGAAGTTTTGGAAGTCCACTATTTCACGGAATATCCCTCTCCTCCCCTGAGAGATTATTGCTGGGTAGTTGATCCTTCATTGTAACCCAAGTTCCTTTGCCTTATAGAATATCATATTCCATACCTGCAGATCTTTTAATGCGAAAGCTGCAAGGTCTTGCATAATCCTGACTGTGGTTCCATGATATTTAAATTGTTTCTTTCGAGGTGCTTGCAGTATTTTCTCCTTGACCTGATGATTTTAGAATTTGGCTACAATATCCCTTGGCATTTTCAATTTAGGATCCCTTTCAGGAGGTGATTGGTGGATTCCTTCAATGACTATTTTACCCTCTAGTTCTAGGACCTCAGGGCAGTTTTCTTTGATTAATTTCTTGAAAGACACTGTCCAGGCTCTTTTTATTTCTCTTGGATCTGTTTTCCAGGTCATTTATTTTTCCAATGAGGTATTTTACATTTTCTTCTACTTTTTTCATTCTTTTGATTTTGTTTAACTGGTTCTTGATGTCTCATGGGGTCATTAGCTTCCACTTGCCCAGTTCAAATTTTTTTGGAGGGGGAGAGGCAAGGCAATTGGGGTTAAGTGACTTGCCCAACGTCACATAGCTAGTAAGTGTGTCAAGTGTCTGAGGCTGGATCTGAACTCAGATCCTCCTGACTCCAAGGCCAGTGCTCTACTCACTGCATCACCTAGCTGCTCCCCCTCGCCCCCAGTTCTAATTTTTAATGAATTGTTGTCTTCTATTAGTTTTTCTACCTCCTTTTCCATTTTGCCCATTTTACTTTTTAAGGAGTTCTTCTCTTCAGTAAGGTTCCGTGCCTCCCTTTCCATTTGGCGAATTCTATTTTTTAAGAAGTTGTTTTCTATAGTCAATTTTTGTCTTTCCTGCTCTAAGCTATTGACTCTCTCTTGCATACCTCTCATTTCTTTTCCCAATTTTTCTTCTACCTTTCTTATTTGACTTTTAAAATTCTTCTTCAGCTCTTTCAAGAAGGCTTTTTGGGCTTGAGACCAGTTCACATTCCCCTTGGAGGTTTGAGATGTGTATATACTGACAATGTTGTCCTCTTCTGAATTTGTGTTTTGATCTTTCCTGTCCCCATAGTAAGGATCTATGGTTATTGTTCATTTCTGCTCTTTCTTCATGACAGTTGCCTACTTCCTGGCTTTTAAAGTTGAGCTCTCCTGCTGGAGCACAAGGGGCACTGACCCAAGCTTCTTGCACTGGGGGTCCAGGACTTGGTTACTGGCTTTGTGTCCTGGGGCCTCAAGGGTATGGGAGCTAGAGGCTGTAGGGGTCTGGCAGTTTACCTAGTGCTGAGCTAGGTTCAGCAACATGGAAGCTCTTTAGCTGGAGGGGGGTCTGGCCCCTAGAGGATGTCTGCTCTAAAGCACCAGAAGTTTTGGATGCTGGAGGATGATTGCCTACCTGGAGTTGTACTTCCTGGAGTTGTGCCAAAGTATTGGAAGGTTTGGCTGCTGGCATCTTCCAGTTCCCATGACTGTGCCAAGGCACTTGGGGGTCCTGGTGTTGGCACTTGCCTACTCCACCACTCTGGGTCTCAGGATCTCCTACAGGCTTGCTGGGATGGGGATTACTGGGACACCTCCCATCCTGTACTGTTCCCCTTCCACCACAGCAAAAAAAAAAAATCCCCCATGCTTCCTGGGCTAAAAGATTGCTGAACCCTGTCCTTCTGGTGGCTCAGCTGAGGATTTTTCCTGGGGTGATATTTTCTGAGTTTTTAGAAGTCATTAAAGGAGAATGGCAGTGAGTTACTTCTTACTCTAACAGCTAGCTCCTGGAATTCCTAATGACTCCCTATTATTCTCATAATACTTACCTAAACAGGCATTACATTTGCATAATATAATAGTAGCTCAATGAACATCAACTGCTCCTTATCCTTCCATAGATCTGTGGGTCTTCTGGTTACCACACTGAACCTGCCTCCTTGTTCAGTTTTTTTTTTTGTTCTTGTTGTTTGTTTGATTTTGCTCATGTCATTTCTTTTACAATGGGAGAATAGGTTCAAATGTGTTAAAGGAGAAAAAAAAGTGATATCCTTGCAGTCAAGAGTTGATTTTCCTACTAGTTTTTCTGTGCAGCCTCTGCAAAATAGCATTAATTCAGTTTCTTTCTTTGGAATTTAAGAGGGTGGGCCAGATGACCTCAAAAATCCCTTCTAACTCTAATATCCTTTGGTTATACAATGAATATATGAGACAAAAAGTTCCAAATATCCAGATGGGCCCCATTCTTTAGTAGATGTCTCTATGATTCATATGGAATATTTATATGTGAGTTTTCGAGATCTGACCCACAGTCAACTTTCCATTATGTATAAAAATTATCTAAGGGAAATTTTGCTTTCAAGTTTTTAAGACAGCATAACTCACTGATTCTCCTTAATTATTTGCTTTGTTGACATCTCAGATTCCTTCTCTTTATTTTTGTTTCATAGCCCAACAGAAAACACTTGACAACCCAACATTTAACAAATATCTCTCCTGATATAAGGAAGAATTGCAGAATGAGTCACATACAAACATACATATATACACACGTATGCATATAAATTTCCTCTAAAATTTGGGGAAATCTGTCTGCATGTAGTATATCTGTATATGCATATACACATAGATAGTTAAATAGAAAGAAAGAAAAAAAGAAAGAGAGAGAGAGAAGAATATACACAATACTTACTAGTTCTACTTAACAATGAACATTTACTAAATTCCAAGTATGGATAAGACTGGACATTTGCTGCAGGAAATACAAACAACAATAACACAATCTGCCCATGGCCTCATGGAGTCTACATTTTAGTGGCTTTCATCACATGCCACTTTATATTGTTATTTAATTGTTCATATGAAAATGTCTATTCACAGGTTCACCATATGCATTCACCAAGAGTCCTGTTTTGCCACTGATTTCACTCATACCCTAAGTTTTGGTTCAATTTGTGACCTACTGGGTACTCCTGTTTCCAGTGCAGGGAAGGAGGAGCTCACTCAGTCAGTCAATAAATATTTATTAAGCACCTACTGTGTGTCAGGCTTTGTGCTAAAAGGCAACAAGCTCAGTAATTTGCAATTCAAATACACATGATCTAAGTGATCTTTCCCTTCCCTCCTCCCCATTACTGGTGTCTCCTCAGGGAAAAGTCACTATGATGCAGATATTCCACAGACAGACCTTCTCTCACGTAAAGGCTCTGTGAGAAAGTAGGACTCACCAACCTTTACCCTTGCCCTATCACTCCTTTCAATTTTCCATATTGAGACATCACTGGGGCTACAAAATCCATTTTTTCCTATACACAGTTCTTAGACACTGTGTTTCTGTCTCTGTGTCTGTCCCTCTCTATCTCTTCCGAGTCTGTGTATCTTTCTGTCTCTGACTTTCTGAGTGTTTGTCTCTGTCTTTATGTCTCTTTACTGTCTCTCTGTCTCTCTACTTCTCTATCTCTTTTTCTATATCTCTGTATCTGTTTCTCTGTATCTCTCTCCATCTCTCTATCACTATGTGTCTGTTCTCTTTCTCTCTGTGTTTCCCTCTGTCTCTGTCTCTCTGTCTCTCTGTCTGTCTCTCTGTCTCATCTTCCCCATATTAGAATATAAGCCCCTGGAGGGCAGGGACTGTTTTGTCTTTTGAATTTGTAGCCCCAGAGCCTAACACAGTTCTTGGCACAGAGTGCTTAATAAGTGTTTTTTTTTTTTTAATTCATCCTTTCTTTGAAAAAAAAGACAAAGACATTTTTTGATATCTTTTGGGTTTCATACCACCTGAATTTCTGTTATATTCTTACTCTCTCCCTTTCCAGAGAGCCATCTCTTATACCAATGAATTTTCATTCATTTGGGCTTATATTTATATATGTCTTCCTACTCAACATTCACATAGACAATGGGGACCAAGCCTCTTAACCCTCATATATCAAACTGACCATTCACAGTACTGTTCTTTCCTTATCACTTTGTATTAACTCAATCCTCCTCAACTGCCACAAATCCCTTCCCATTTCCAAAACTCCCCATGATTCACACTCTCAGGACCTCGTGTCTACAGCCTAACCTCCTGTAGCATCAAGGACAAGTCTTAGCACTTCCTAAACAGCTCAGGGGAGATTAATAAGCAGTTGCCACTAAGGTGGGGTACCTCAGGAGCCTTGGATATGCAACTGAGCTTCTTCAAACTCAAACTGCCTCTAACTCCTCAATGGGTGGCTTAGTGGCAAGTGGACTCAATGTGATTTGCTGATTTTGTGACCTTGGCAAGTTTTTAACCTCCCTGGACTTCAGTTTCCTCATCTGTCAAATGTGGGCCTTGGAGTAGATCTGCTCAAAGATCCTTTTTCAATCTAAGTTTCTCCATGCTTCCCATTGTATTTTCTATATATGATAGATAATCATTAAATGTTTGTTGCTTGATTGACTGGTATATTATATAAATAATGTAGAATATGTGGGAAAATGGTTATATCTTGAATGGATTGTGATAGAAAAGTGGAATATCCCAAAACACCAACTGACACCCACATTAAAATGGCAAAATTTTTAACCTTGTCTTTTATGTGTATGACAAAGGAAATGTCAAATGATGCCTTGAAAAGCCAGGGACGGGGGAGAGAGAGCAGCAAAAACACTGGATTGGGAGTCAGAAGGCATGGGTTCTTGTCTCATTGCTACCACTAGCTCACCATACAACCTGTGGCAAGTCCTTTAAGCACTAGTGGAGCCATAAAGACCCGAGC
The DNA here is from genome assembly GCF_011100635.1 of Trichosurus vulpecula. Taxonomy (NCBI): domain Eukaryota; kingdom Metazoa; phylum Chordata; class Mammalia; order Diprotodontia; family Phalangeridae; genus Trichosurus; species Trichosurus vulpecula. The sequence continues at coordinate 537,151,314 of NC_050573.1, forward strand.
TTGAATCCTGCTCCCAAAAGTAGAAATTTTGGGTCACCACTGGCAAGCCATTTAATCCCTCTGGGCCTTATTTTCTTCATTTGTAAATCAAGTTAATAAATATTCATGGGACCTAACACAGAGGGTACTATGAGGCTGAAATGAAATAATGTATGATAAAGTACTTGGAAAAACTTAAAGTACTAGATAAATATTAACAATTAGAAAACCCTCTTTTTCTCAGCTTCCTCATTCATACTATCAAGGGGTTGAATGAGAGTACCTTTAACTCACTTTCAGGTCTAATAGTCTAAACAAGATTGGAGGGGGGTGGGGGGAGGGATCAATGCTTTACAACCATGCTTTAGGCATAATAATTCCTTGCAAGGTATTAGTCCAGAAATTTTTTAATCGATACAGAAATCCTAAGCAACTTTAGTCCCAGATAAAGGCAGAGTTCCAGATATGCCTAGGATTTCTCTGAGCCCCCCATTCTCAGAATATCTCTATTGTTCTGGCCTAAGAGAATCTTTCTAGGGACATGGAAGGATTTTGATATTTATAAAGTAGTAGCCTATAGCATCAACATTAACATCTGCCTGGAGACTTCCTTTGCCCCAGTAATAACAGTGGGGAAAAGAAAGAAAAAAGAAGAAACAAAACAGCCACAAGGGATATTACTGACATTAGAGTTACCTACTAGTCATGAATCAGACTGTATTGATCCCATTATAAAGAAATCTAATCAATATACTAGATTTCCCTTAGTACACAACAAGCTTCAGTTTTTATGGTAAAAGGAAAAAAAGGAGAGGAGAGGAGAGAAGGGGAAGAGAGGGGAGGGGAAGAGAGGGGAGGGAAGGGGAGGGGAGGAAAAATCCTTAAGTCCTCATACCTTCTTGTGCTAGCTCCTACCATGTTCTGTGTATTTTCACTTCTGTATAGTATGTTTCCTAAAAGAGATAGAGGGGAGACTTCATTGCCAATAGAGTATGAATTGGTACCTTAAGTCTCTGAGCTTAAGAACTCTGAGGTTGGGGGGCCCCAGACAATGAATTCAGGAATTGTACTATGCAAAGTCCTCTTCAGAGCTCCTGATGCCCATGACTAGACTTCTTCATCACCTCTGCCTCTTAGAAACTCCAGATTCCTTCAAGGCTCTGGCCTTCTCCTATGGGAGGCCTTTCTTAATTCTTCCCTCCTTGTTACTTCTCTCACCCCCCTCAAATTATCTTGCATATAATTCTTCTGTTTACTTGTTGTATCCTTCTAGTAAGAGGTAAGCTCTTTGCTGGTAGAGGATTGGGGGGCAGGCAGTCTTTGCATCCCCAGCAACAAGTAGAGTGCCTGTGGAAAGTTGAGTTGGTTGAATTGCATTGGATTGGCTTTTTCTTGATTTGGATTGTCTGAACCTTAGCCTAAGATCTTTGGTTCCATCCCTAATTCACTCAATTGTCTTCATTCAGCTCCTTTGTCATAAAGTGCATCTTTTAACCTCTGTGACCTTCATACTTTTAATTACTAGGAGAAAGTGTGGATGGTACCCATAAATCCATGCCCACTATGGAAAAAGGATAGTCAGTGTCCTTTTCCTATCTGAAGGACATCATTTAAAATAATAATGCTCCGGGTAGAGGAGAAAGAAGAAATGAAGATGATACCTCTCCTACTCCTTTCCAGAGAAGCATAGTCCACAGATATGAAATATTGCACATACTATCAGATTTTTTTCTTTGTATTGTTGATTGGTTTTGCTAAAGTTTTTCTCTTCTTCCCCCTTTTTTTTTCTTTTAGAAAACACTTTGTTATAAAGGAAGGCCCTCTGAGATGGGGAAAGGAATAAGATATAGGGGAAATCTAGGCCATGTAATAACTACATATGTGTGTTCATCGAATTCTATTTAAAAAAATAAATGTTGATATAAAAAAGATGTCCACAAAATTGTTCTGCTGAAAAAAAAATGACGATGTTATAGCACTTTGCTTACCACAACTTTGTGAATTATTACAAGTGTTATTATCGCCCCAGTTTACCAATGATTACTTTAAGAGACTAAGTAATTCATACATAATCATAAGGCAAATAAGAGAGCTGACAGTTAGATCCAGGTCTCCTGACTTCTGGTTGAGTGACCTTTCTACTACACCAACACTGACTTGTAGAATAGGATTTGAAACATACCACCAAGGGTATCATAGTCAACCTGGATGCTGGCCAACTGAGAGAGATAAGACTACAGCCTTCCCTTGTTCAGTAGCTATGTGGGCTTGAGGTACTAATGGTAAAAGATGTCTTACAGCAACCCAGCTTCCTCCAGAGGATAAATTACGGACTGTGCTGGGAGCCTTGGTTTTCCTTTCTTACCTATGAATGCTGGCCATGAAATTCTCAGCATTCGCTCAGCAACCAGAGATAGTTTATTGATAACAGAAGTTGCACAGACAGTTTTACTCCTTATTCAATGTGCACAGCAAGGACTCTGACACCTCAGAGCAACATCCTAGGGGTGAGAATAGACAAGAGGAAACTACCTTGTCTCCAGATCTTGCAGGGCTGGCAAGAAGGCACCAAACTGTCATCTCAGGGCCACAAGCCCAGCATGAGGGCATGAATGCCCAGCATAAAACCTGAGGAATAAAAGAGCTTTGGGTCTGAGTGATAGACAAATAATGGATTTAATTCTGTCTTTGGCAAACCTTCTGGCTTTTGTACCAGCAACCTGCACTTACCAGTGAGCAGAACTGGGTCTGTTCATTATATTCATCACCTCTTCAAATTTCACATTGATTTCTTCCCCAGTATTAATTATCTCTGTAGTCATTTTTTTTTCAGGAGGAGCTACAGATTTTACTTTTTTATTATTGCTACATAAATCATGAATTTTTATGCATACCAGGGTCTTGTTAAATTAGTGTATCATGCAGCATAATTCAACCACAAATCCCTCATTCTTCAATTATTCCTCACAGTGAGTGCTACTGCTTTCTTCCTCACCTTTCCTTTCTAGCATTAACCTAAAACATGGCCAGAATTCCCCCAAATCAAAATGTAAGGATGCTCAATTGTAATCTCCCTATCAGCGGCGGGGTGTCTTACATCTTTCATGTGCTCCTCAGTGAATAACACAGTACCAGATGCTTGGTATGTAAAGTCTAGGAGACCAGTGAGCTTGGCTATATCTCTTGGCATGACCCTGCTATGTTTTGAACAAAGTAGATATTTAATAATTATTGGTTGGTTCACTGACTATGAATTTGTTGGTTGACTGACTAAAAATAAGATGAAGGTCTCTTTAAAAAAAAGAATGATTCAGTAAGTATGGAATGGGGAAGAGTATATTCAGAAAAGAGGGTGCTAAAACAAATTTTGGCGGGTCAGGGAAAACGTGATTTCACTGGTGTAGAAAACCAATACAGATCAGCAAATACTCTGCAACTTAGAATCTTAGAGAATTGACTGGGGAAGAGAGATATTAAAGAGAAGATGATTTGCCTAAGGTAACCTATCTAGAATGCATCAGAGAGGTAACTTGAACCTAGATTTCCCTAACTCTGAGGTCATCTCTCTATCCAATACCCATGCTACTTGTCAAAAACAAATGGTAATGATGTTTTTTTAAATTAAAAAAAGAGCAAAGATCATTGAAAAGGTCATAGGATGATAGGGTTAAGGCCAAAAGGTTAAAACCTCAGAGGCCATATGTTCCAAGTCACTCACTTTATAGATGAAACCAATGTCCAGAGAAGGTAGATAACCTGCCCAAGGTCACTCGACCCGAAGGTATCAGAATTCAGGCATAAATCCAGGTCATCTGATTCCAAACTCTGGACCTTTTTTTCCATTGTACCACAATAAGCTAACTCACAGTACAACGCTAAGGGCCCACAAGGAGTAAAAGCAAGTATTACTCAAAATATTGATTCATAAGTGGGAGAGATTGAACTAGAATAGAATGATCAAAGAAAGCATTATGGAATTTAGGAGACTTGAACCAAGTTTTAAGAAGAGGTGGGATTCAGATCAGCAAAGAGGAGGATGTCCCAGGTAGGAATAACATTGGGTGCTGGTAACAACTAGCCCTTTGTTGGGGGGAGGGGGAATGCGCTCATGACATACTTTTAAAGTTAATCTTCACTATTAACATTTTTTTCCTTACTTTCTTAAGTCTACACAATAAAACAATAAATCAAGCTCTGATTGGTAGCACTTGCTGAAATTGAAAAAATTACCAGTTGGCTCTTACAAGGCAGTTAAAATTGTCTCCAGCACATCCCTGGTGCAAACACACATAAGAGCACAGTGTATTTGGGGTTCTGTGAATAGACCAGAATGATTAGAACAGAAGGTTCATTGAAAGTTGAAAAAATTAGAAAAGTCTGTTTGGTATCAGATAGAGAAGAGCCTTGAAAGTCAGCCCAAGGAGTTTGGATGCTTTGAATTGCTTCGTAGTATCTTTTATGAGTTGCGAACGCAGGACGTTGCAAAAGGAAAATCTTAGATTAGAGTGGAAAGAGACCTCTAAAGTCACTGCCAGTAGAATGGGGACTCCTTGAGGGCAGAGACTGTTGTCATTTTGTTTTGGTATGTGGTATGTGGTAGGCAATTTACAAATGCTAGATGAATTATGCTATAGTTCACTCACTCATTTGGAGGCAGAGTCAGGAAGACTAATCTTCCTGAGTTAAAATTTGGCCTCAGACACTGTGTGACCCTGGACAGGTCACTTAACCCTGTTTGCATCAGTTTCCACATCTGTAAAATAAGCTGGAGAAGGAAATGACAAACCACTCTAGCATCTTTGCCAAGAAATCCCAAATGTGGTCACAAAGAGTTGAACATGACACAACAACAACTCACACAATTTACAGATGACATAACTGAAGCTCATGGCAGTTAAATGACTTGCCCAAGGTTGCACAGGTCATAAATAACTGAGCTGGCATTTGAACTCAAGTTCTCTGATTCCAAAGCTAGCACTCATCCCACTGCACATCAGGGAATTCTTTAGAGTGATCTATCCACACTGGGGTTTCTAGGGCTGCTCAATAAACTCAATCTTCTACACTCCTGAGCATCAGTTCCAATTGCTAGCCTGTAGTTGTGTGTGTTTGTGTTTGCATGTATTGCACGTACATGACTTGTAGAAAATGAGCCTTCACCACCACCATCCAGAAGTTGTGGGAAGTGGCCTGCCAGAGACTGTGTAAACATAAAAATAAAAGTTTCTAGCTTCTTCCTTAGCTCCCCACACTGTTCCTCTCCTCTCCATCCCCACAAAAGGCTTTGTGTATACCTTCCTCTTCTATTGGGGCACTCATCCCACTGAATGTTCTATAGGGCTTTGAAAGGTGAAATTGGGGTCTCCACACAGTAGGAGATACCGGAAGGGAGCCAAGGTGGAGGGTCAGATCTTTAGGGACAATGGTGGCACAAACTGGAGTGGAGAGGGCATTCAGAAAGAGACTGAGGACTGCTTTGATTAAGGGAGGGATGGGCATAGGGGCTGCGAAATTGGATATTTGGTGCTAAATGAGTTTCTGACCCTCACCCCATTCTGAAGTGTAAACATCCAGCCAAACAGGTCCCTTTCTTTTTCTCTTTTCCTCCTTTCCACTTCCACCCATGTATCCTGGGACCCTAGTCTTTCTAGAGTTTTGTTCCTTTAGAAAAGGAAGGGCAGAGGGGACGGTGGTTGGGTTGGGACTAGGCAGGGTATGATTTTGAGGGTGAAGGGGCTTGGTGTTTTGGGCATTTGTGGAATGATAATCATTTTGTATCATTTGATTTAATTAAAAAAGAGAAACATGTATGTATTGTATGTATTGCACTAAGAGAAGTGGACACAGAAATGCAATTCATTCTGAAGGACCATTATCTTAAGTGTCTGACAAGAAAGGATGGTCTTTTTCCAAAAGAAGAAAACAGCTTCAGTAACAGAATCCAAACTGGCCTACCCACTGATTTCTAAAAGCAAAACTTGGGAAGGCTTAACAGAGCACAGATCTCCCCCAAAGCTATGCCAGTGGCTGTAACTAATGCAGTTTGGGTTCCTTATCTCCAAACCCGACCTGAAATTAATTAATACTCAAGCCTATGAACAGAGCTCCTGGCAAGTCGCAATATTATGGGGCATGAAAATTATTCAATCTAGTGAAATTTTCATTACAATATTTTGTTATGTACATCCCCATGCCTTTAAGGCATTCCCTTAACTTTGTTCCACTACTCTCTTCAATGCAGGATAATGGAAACCTCCTCAGGCCACTGGTGTGTTTTATCTTATTGACTTAAAAAAAAATATTCCTTTGGGAGCTAGAAATCAAGTTTTTAGTTCTTCTTGCTTTGTTTAATTTTATTTTGGGGGCTTCCAAATTGAGGGAGGAGGAACTGGAAAGTGAGAGAGAATTGAATATGATAGATCTTTTTATTAAGTTAGTCATTTAATATATATATATATTTAGAATTTTATTTTTCCTTAGATACATTAAAAAAACACAATTTTTAACATTCATTTTAAAACTTTGAGTTACAAATTCTTTCCTTTCCTCTCTTACTGAGGAAAGGCAAGCAATTTGATATAGGTTATGCCTGTGTATTCATGCAAAACATTTCCATATCAGTCATGTTATGAAAGAAAACAAAAAAAACTCTCAAGAAAAATAAAGTAAAAAAGTATGCTTCAGTCTGTATTCAGATATCATCAGTTTTTCTGGAGATGGATAACATTTTTCATCATAAGTCTTTCAGAATTGTCTTGGTTGTTGTATTGTAGAGAATAGCAAAGTCATTCATAGCTGATCATCTTGCAATATTGCTGTTACTTTGTATACAGTACATTTCACTTTGGATGAATGCATGCCGGTCTTTTAAGGTTTTTCTGAGAGCATCCTGCTCATCACTTCTTATAGCACAATAGTATTCCATCATAATCACATACCACAATTTGTTCAGCCATTCTCAAATTGATGGGCATGCCCTCAATTTTTAATTCTTTGACCTCAGAAAATAGCTGCTATAACTATTTCTGTACATATAGGTGCTTTTCCTTTTTATCTTTTATCCCTCTTTGGATACAGACCTAGTATTGATATTGCATGGCTTTATAGCCCTTTGGGCATAGTTTCAAATTGCTCTATAGAATGGTTGAATCAGTTCACAACTCCATCAAGGATGCCTTAATGTCTCATTTTTACCACATCCCCTCCAATATTTGTCATTTTCCTGTCCTATTAGCCAATCTAATTGGCATGAATTAGTACCTCAGAATTGTTTTAATTTACATTTCTCCAATCAATAGTGAGTTAGAGAATTTTTTTATATGGCTATAGATAGCTTTGATTACTTCATCTGAAAACTGATTATAACATTTGATCATTTATCAATTGGGGAGTGGCTCTTATTTTCATAAATTTGACTCAGTTCTCTCTATGCTTGAGAAATGAGGCCTTTATCAGAGAAACTTGCTTTAGAATTTTTTTCACAGTTACTATTACTATATTTCTCTCCATCCTATTTCCTGCCCTGTTTATTCTATTTTCTCTCTCTCCTTTCAACCTGTCCCTCCTCAAAAGTATTTTGCTTCTGATTACTCCCTTCCCCAATCTGCCTTCCCTTCTATCACACACTCTTTTCACTTATCCCCCTCCTACTTTTCTGCAGGGTAAAATAGATTTCTATTCCCAGTTGAGTGTGTATGTTATTCCCTCTCTGAGCCAATGCTGATGAAAGTAAGGTTCACTCACTCCCCCTTACCTCCCTCCTCTTCCCCTAAACTATAAAAGCTTTTTCTTGCCTCTTTTATGTGAGATAATTTACTTTCTCCCATCATATTCCTCTCTCACCCCTTAATTTTATTTTTTAGATATCATCCTTTCATATTCCACTCATACCTGTGCCCTCTGTCTATATATAGTCCTTCTAACTACCCTAATAATAGCTCTTCTGAATTACAAATATCATCTTCCCATGTAGTAATATAAACAATGTAACCATATTAAGTTCCTTATGATTTCCCTTTCCTGTTTACTTTTTTATGTTTCTCTTGAATTTTATTTTCAAAAGTTGAATTTTCTGTTCAGCTCTGTTCTTTTCATCAGGAATGTTTGAAAGTTCTTTATTTCATTGAATATTCATTTCCCCCCTGAAGGATTATACTCAGTTTTGCTAGGTAGGTGATTCTTGATTGTACTTCTAGCTCCTTTGTCCTCTGCAATATCACTTTCCAAACCCTCCAATCCTTTAATGTAGAAGCTGCTAAATCTTTTGCTATCCTGACTGTAGCTCCACAATACTTGAACTATTTCTTTTTGGCCTCTTACAATATTTTGTCCTTGACCTGGTGCTCTGGAATTTGGCTATAATATTCTTGAGGGCTTTCATTTTGGAATCTTTTTCAGGGGGTGATCGGTGGATTCTTTCAATTTCTATTTTACCTTCTGGTTCTAGAATATCAAAACAGTTTTCCTCGATAATTTCTTGAAAGATGATGTCTAGGTTCTTTTTCTGATCATGACTTTCAGGTAGTCCAATAATTTTTAAATTATCTCTCCTGGACCTATTTTCCAGGTCAGTGGTTTTTCCAATGAGATATTTCACATTATCTTCTATTTTTTTCATTTTTTTGATTTTGTTTTTGTTGTTGTTGTTGTTGTTCTTTTCCTGATTTTTCATAAAGTCATTAGCTTCCATTTGTTCAATTCAAAATTTTTAGGAATTATTTTTCTTCAGTGAGTATTTGCACATCCTTTTCCACTTGGCCAATTCTACTTTCTATGAACTTTTTTTTTTTCTTCAATGAATTTTTCTGCCTCTTTTCCATTTGGCCAATTCTGCTTTTTAAGGCATTCTTCTTCTCATCAGCTTTTTCTACTTTTACCATTTGGCTTAGTCTGTTTTTAAGGTGTTATTTTCTTTGGTATTTTTTTGTCTCTCCTCAAGCTGTTGACTAATTTTTCATGATTTTCTTTCATCACTCACATTTCTCTTCCCAATTTTTTCTCTACCTCTCTTACTTGATTTTAAAAATCCTTTTTGAGCTCTTTTGTCGCATGAGACCAATTCACATTTTCCTTGGAGGCTTTGGATGTAGGAGCTTTGACTTCATTATCTTCTAAATGTGTCTTGACCATCCTTGTCACCATAGTAACTTCCTATCATCAGATTTTTAAAATGTTATTTGCTCATGTTCCCAGCCTATTTCTTGACTTTTAACTCTTTGTTAAAGCAGGACTCCACTTCCATGGTGGAGAGTGCACTGTCCCAAGCTAATACAGTAGGTATTGTGAAGCTGTTTTCAGAGATATTTTTAGGGACTTGTTAGTTTTCAGTTCTTCCAAAGTGGTATGATCTAAGGAGAGGTGTGTTTATTACTCTCCTGGCCTGTGCTCTGGTGTGTGAGTAACCATAAGCACTCTTTTCTTCCCTGGAACTCTGATGAGGGACCCTGCTCCACTATGATGCAGCTGTAAGCTCTACTGTGCTATTTCTCCTCTTCACCTGGGACTGCCACCCAAATCTGAGTGTGGGCAAAGCAACAGAGTTCTACCTCAGTGCCAGCAAAGAGACCCCTGTAATCTCCTTCTGACCACCTGTTCAACCCCCTAACCTTCTGCAGACTGAGAGCCCTGGAAGCAACTACTGCTGCTGCTGATTCAGTGGCTGGTCTGCTCCTGGTTTGCTGGGGCTGGAGCGGTGCTGGTTTGATCAATGCTACTGTGCTTCACTCTCACCCAGGTGTGATAGGCCTTTCCTGTTTACTTTCTAAGTTTTTTTTAGGTGGAGAATTTTTTCATCCCATCCTTTTGTGGGTACTGCTGCCCCAGGAAATGTTTTAGGGCATTGTTGAAAGCTGTTCAGAGTGGTTTTGAGGAGAGCTCAGGCAAGTTGCTGCTATTTCTTTACCACCTTGACTCCATGCCCATGATGTGATAGATCTTGGGGGATTCTGATATATTCACAGTGGATGGGATAATGTTCTCAGGAATACAGGTTTATTATATGTATTCTCACCCAAACAAAAGTTGCTTATTTATACCCTTAGATAAATCATAGTTCAGTATACTAGAGGTCTTACATATTTCAAAGTGCTTTCCTCGGGGCAGCTAGATCGCACAGTGATGACACAGCAACAAGAATATAAGATAGGATATGTAGTATAATGAAAAAAACTGTAAAGGAAGGAGGTTTAGCAGTATTAGATCTTAAACTGTAATTTAAGGGAGTAATTATCAAAACTATCTACTATTGGCTAAAAAACAGAAAGGTAGATCATTCAAATACAGTAGACATACAATTTAATACAAATAAACATAATAACCTTGTATTTGACAAGTGTAAAGAGTTAAGATTCTGGGGTAAGAATTCATTATTTGGGAAAAAATATTGGGGGACCTGAAAAGCAGTATGGCAGAAACTGGGCATGGACCAACATCTCACACTATTTACCAAGGGTATGTTATGTGCTTTAAAGGAGAGTTACAAAGTGCTTTGGGCTTTAGGAATTAGATCAAGAAAGGCTTGATTTCAAAAAACATTTTCACCAATTACCATTTTTCTTACCCTTTTTCAGAGATATTTTAATTTTCAGGGAACACAACACAGTCCACCCCACCAAAGAAAATCCTAGGCACACTGAGAGAGAGAGAGAGAGAGAGAGAGAGAGAGAGAGAGAGAGAGAGAGAAAGAGAGAGACAGAGACAGACAGACAGACAGAAAGATATACATAGAGAGACAGAGACAGACAGAGAGAAAGAGATAGACAGAAACAGAGACAGAGACAGAGAGTCAGAGAGGGTAGGGCCTGGTCCATGGACTGACCCTTTAGGGGCTGGAGGGAGTATAATAGCTATGGGACCCTAAGGAGAATGGTCCAGGCAATAGTTGCCCTGCCCACCACCAGAAAATTACAAGTTGTAGAGAGAGTGCTCAGGAGGGAAGTGCACCTCCCTGTGGAGCAAGTGTATTCTATGTCCACCATGCTAGTTACATCCCATTCTCTTCTTAACGCACATTCTAGGAGAGTGCTTCTTCTTAGCAGGCCAAAATTGCTAATCATCAGGGTAATTCATTGTTCCCCAAGCCTATTACCTGAGCCTCATGCTTTACTTAACTCCATAGCACATAGTGTCAGCTTCATTATGTAGAGAATTAATTAGTTTCTGCCAACTTTCTATACATAGGCAGACCACATAAATCATTGTCATCTCTTCAGACAACATATCCACAGCAATAGATTTTCTCTCCTTTTTTATGGAATTTTTTTTATTTTGAACTTAAATACAAAATGAGAAAGGAAAAAAATGCCATGTACACAGCAGACCAAAAGAAAGGATTCAATAAATTTCCATTTCAAGAAACCTATATAATAAATACTGCACATTGTTTTTGAAGCTGCCCAGCTTTTCTAATAGATTTTTTCTTTCTCCAAACTGACTGCAGCTGCTCCATGGTCGGATGATCCCAAACATATGGGCAATTCTTACTGAGAATGAGAAAAATGAGTTTAAGAAAGGCCTCTGATTTGCTTTTTCACTAATGAAGATCTAAGGTGGTGGTGGCAGAGAAGGTGTTGGGGTCCCCATAGTGTGTCATATTTCCTTATTTACAACATTTTCTACAACCTGGATGAAGGACTATTGAGTAAAAATTAGGAGAAAAAATTCTCTTTCCAAAATAAAAATACTCATCTGTTTTGCTTTGGTTGTGGCTGGTGGCAGTGGTTGTATTGTCATGTGGGCATGGGGGGAGATGAGGCAGGTGGTGGCTGAAGAGGACAGAAATCAGAAATCCTGAATTTGTGGATTTGTTTTCAAAATGCTCATGAAATCCTGACACTCTGTGGGGGCCTCTATTGGAGAACCAAAATGAGCTCTTCTCCTTCAGCTATAACATGACACACACATATTCAGAAGAATCAGGAGGGGAGAGTGGAAAGAACACTGAATTTGAAGTCAGAGGACTTGACTTCAGGTCCAAACCTGTGTCTGCACTTTACTATCTATGTGACCTCAAGCAATCTGCGAACCTTTCAAAAAGTGAGGATGGAGAAATTGGAATAGATGACCTCTGAGCTTTAAATCTATAATCCTATGATTCTAAGTCAAAGCAGAGAGAAAAGAGTTGAAAGCATATGTCTCTAGCTACTCTCATCTATGAGGGTAGCAGTTCGATTAGCACCAACTTCTTAACTCTGAAGCACCCAACGCACATTGTATGTTTAGTCACAGGACCTCAAAACAGCAAAGAGCTTCAGAGGCTACCTCTTCTAACTTATACCTAAGTGAGAATCCCCTCTAGGTCTCACCAAAAGGTGCTCAGCAACCCTCAGTAGATCCTTTTGAGTGAAATACGATGATTCCTGTTTTCATTCTGGACATGATTGCTTTCTTAATGCAAAGGTATTAACTTTCTTGGCTTCTATATCACGTGTCTTGGAGTCATCTCACTATAGCAGGCCACTAAAACTCTCAGATTAAAAAATAAAGCAACTGATGGGTTTTATTCTATCCATCTGATGCTTGTGATATTTTTAAAAATGTAAGTGTTTAACTTTATGTTTATTCCTATCAAGTTTCATCTTATTAAACTCGGCACACCATTCTAGTCTGTCAATGTCTACTGGGATCCCAATTCTATCATCCACCATGTTAGCCTTCCTTCCAAGCTTTGTGTCATTTGCAATTATGTGAAAGATTATATACTAGATTCTCTGGAGCATCAAAGCAATATATGACAGGATCTCTTATACTTAAAAAACTTACAATCTAATTGAGAAGATAAGACAGTCAGGCAGGCAGTCAATAGACTTTTGTTGAGTACTAATTGTATGCCAGGAATTGTAGTAAATGCTGGGGATACAAAGAAAAGCAAATATATGTGTGTGTGTGTGTGTGTATATAATATGTATACACACACACACATATATATATAGTGTGTATGTATATATAGATATATGTATGTGTGTATGTGTATATGTACATATGTGTGTATATGTATTGTGTATGTATGTGTATATGCAGGCATATGTGCATATATATAAATGTATATGAATGTGCATGCATGTATGTATATATGTCTATGTACAGGTGTGTATGTATATATGCATGTGTGTATATATGCACACATATACACAGATATATGCACATGTGTATATTATGTGTGTTCAAGGAGCAGACATTCAAATGTCAGGGACAACATGTATATAAATAGATATGTACAGATTAGATGAAAATAATCTTAAAGATGAAGACATTTTAGGGGACTAGGAAAGGTCTGCAAAGTATGATGCTTGAGATGGGCCTTGAACGGCACTAGGACAAAAGCGAGGGTCAGAGCATCTCAGGCATGAGCACCAAGTCAGTGCAAAGTCACAGTGACAGGAGATGGGTGCTGAGTTCAAGGTACTGCAAGTAGGCCAGTGTAGCTAAATCATAGAGTGGGTGAAAGAAAGTGAAGTATAGAGTGGCTGGAAATGATAACTGGATGGAGGGTGGTACCCTGGACAGTAACCAGGAAGTTTGGAAGAGTGAAGAGTTAGAGGGAATGATAACAAGCTCTGTTAGGGATATGTTGAGTTTGAAATGCCCACCAGACATCCAGTTTGAGATGTCCAGGAAGCAGCTGGAGAAGTAAGACTGAACATCATTAGAACTGAGGGCTGGGTATATGGAGTTGGGAATCATCCACTGAGAGTCAGAGATAATTGAACTCCTGGGAGGGAAGGAGTTCACTAAGTGAGATAGTTTAGAGGAGTTAAGAGAAGAGAAACAAGGTAAAGGCCTTGGATGAGGGCATCCTGTGGATGAATAAATAGTAAAGGACATTAAGCAAGGGGAGTAGGATAGAAAGGAAAGGAATAAGCATTCATATAGCACACACTGTGGGCTAGGCAGTGTGATAAGTTCTTTTTTTTTTTGCCTCAAAAATTGACATTTATTCAAAGTCAAAAAAAAAAAGGAAAAAATGACAAAGGTGTCCATCCCATCCAGCTCCCCCTCCCCCCATCCCAGAGAGCAGGGCACTGGGTTAAATCAGGTGGGGAAGCCCCTCAGATGAGATCAGCCACATTGAGAGGCATCTCCTCAACGGAGGTATTATAGAAAGTCTCGATGTCTCGAAGAATCCTCTTGTCTTCCTCTGTCACCATGTTGATGGCCACACCTTTACGGCCAAAGTGCCCACCACGGCCAATTCTATGAATATAATTCTCCCGGTTGGTGGGAAGGTCATAATTAATAACCAAAGACACTTGCTGAACATCAATACCTCTAGCCAATAGGTCAGTGGTAATAAGCACCCGACTGGAACCTGAGCGAAACTCCCTCATGATTACATCACGTTCTTTTTGGTCCATGTCTCCGTGCATTGCAGAGACAGTAAAGTCACGGGCATGCATTTTCTCAGTGAGCCAATCCACCTTTTGGCGGGAATTGATGAAGATAACAGCTTGGGTAATAGTCAGCGTTTCATACAGATCACACAAGGTATCTAGCTTCCACTCCTCTCGTTCCACATTTATGTAAAACTGACGAATGCCTTCCAATGTCAACTCCTCCTTCTTGACTAGAATCCTGATAGGATCCCTCATGAACTTCTTGGTCACTTCCAGCACATCTGAGGGCATGGTGGCTGACAAGAGTACCACCTGAGTATTGCCACTGAGTTTCTGGAATATGTCATAGATCTGGTCCTTAAAACCACGACTCAACATTTCATCTGCTTCATCGAGAACAAACATCTTGATGTATTTAGGAGATAAGTATCGCCGGTTAAGCATGTCAAAGACACGGCCTGGGGTGCCAACAATGATGTGGGAAGCTTCCATCTGCAACTTCTGAACCTCAGCCCTAACATTTGTTCCTCCAATGCAGGCATGGCATGAGGCACCCATGTAGTCTCCCAGTGCCATCACTACCTTTTGGATCTGCTGAGCTAGCTCTCTAGTGGGTGCCAAAATCAAGGCCTGTGTGGCCTTTAAGTCCAGTTCAATCTGTTGCAAGATGGAAATGGCAAAGGTAGCAGTCTTCCCGGTCCCAGATTGGGCTTGAGCAATCACATCATAACCCTTGATACAAGGAAGAATTGCACGTTGCTGAATAGCAGATGGCTTCTCAAAACCATAGGCATATATACCACGAAGAAGAGATTCTGAGAGGTTCATATCAACAAAGCTATCCATGATTTCATTCCAGTTACTCTCGATGACACCATCAGGGTCCATTCCATCATGGCCATTGTCTCTGGATCGGGAATCCTGACTCGCAGACATGATCCTGGGAACTAGCAAGTTCTTTTTTTTTAACACAAATATCTCATTTGATCCTTACAACAATCCTGAGAAGTAGATACTGTTATTGTCCCCATTTTATGATTGAGGAAACTGAAGCAAAGATTAAGTGACTTGCCCAGGGTCACACAGTTAATAAATGTCTGAGGCTGGATTTGAACTCAGGTCTTCCTGAGACTAGACCCAGAACTCTGTCTTCCACTTATTAGATACATAGGAGAACCAGAAGAGAGCAATAAGCACTTAAAGAATACTTGCTGACTGACTGCCTTATCTTCAAGTTCCTCGAGGGCAGAGATCCTTCCAGTGCTTGCCACATAGTAGGTGCCTAATAAATTTTTATTGATTGATTCATCTTGTAGAGGCATGTTACAAGGGACACCTTGTGCAAAGGAGTGAAGGAAAGAAGTAGAATTCCAAGCACAGGGAATAGTAAATAGGCCAGTTTGTCTAGAACATGAAGTGTGTGTGTAGAGTAAATAGCATGAAACAAATATGAAAAGGCATACTGGAGGCAGAATATGAAGGATTTTTTAATGTCAAGCTGAGGAGCTTGTCCTTTTATCCTAGAAGAAAAAGTGAGCCACTGATGATTCCTGAGCAGGGAAATGACGAGATTAACCAGGCCTTTTAGGAAGACAATTATGGTATTGATTATAAACAAAAAAACCAAGCAGTAGAGAGAAAAAATAGGAGGCTGTGTATGTAGTCCAGAAAAAAGTGGATGAGGGCCAGAGCTATCCTGGTAGCTAAATAAATGAGAAGAAGGAATCTTGTAGGAGAGTTACTGTGGAGAAAGTAACTGGCTGTATGTGGAGGGTGAGTGGGAGGGAGAAACTGAGGATGAGGAAGTGAACCTTTTTGACTAGAAGGTTGGTGATGCCTTTGTCTAAAACAGGGAGGTTTGGAGGTATCTGGGTGGTACAGTGGATAGAGCAGTAGCCCTGGAGTCAGGAAGACCTGAATTTAAAAATACTCATTTAAATTTGGCCTCAGTCATTTACTAGCTTTGTGACCCTGGGCAGGTCACTTAATTCTGCCTCCAAAAATTAAAAATAGTAAAATGGAAAAGTCTGGAGAGGGAGAGGACTGGGGAGATGATGAGTTTTGGTTTTGACATAGTAAGTTTGAGGCACTGTCTGGCATTCTAGAATGATGGAGATATCTGGCTGTCGAGGACTTGAGACTAGGGCTAGAAGAGATGTTTGGGCTGAATTTTGAGATTTGGGAGTCAGTTTCACAGAGGTAATAATTGGAGAAGTACAGAGAGAGGTGAGCTCAGTACCAAAACTTCAGGGATACCTACAGTTAAGGGGCAGGAGATAGATATAAGTGATGATCCAGAAAAGGAAACTGAGAAGCAGCCAGACAATAGAACTAGGGAAGAGTAGAGTCAAGAAAATTGAGGGGATGAGAATATCCAGGAAGGGGTCATGGTCAACCATTTCAAAAACTGTCTTGGAGTCAAGAAAACTGAGGACTGAACAAAGATCAATGAATTTAGCAATTAAGGCATCATTGGTAATGTTGGATAGAACAGTTTTACTTAAGTAGTGTGGGCAAAAGCCATACTGTAAAGGGTTAAGCAGTAAATGGGAGATGAAGGAGAAGAGTTTAACCATGAAATGAAAGAGAGCTATAGGATGATGGCTTAAAGGTTTATTTGTTTCAGGATGGAGGAGTCTAGGGTATATTGTTGAGCAGTCTTGAAAGACCTAGTGGATAAGGAAGGATTCATAATGCACATAGAAGCAGGGGTGATTGAAGAGACAACTTCTTGGGGGAGAAAGAAAAGAATGGGATTAGAGGCACAAGGCACAAATAAGAGGAGTCTTGTCAAGGAGAAGGGTTACTTCTATCTAAGTGACTGAACCAAGGGGAAGAGAAAGTAAGGACTAATGTGGCAGGGTTTTGAGAAGTAGCAGGGGTGGGGGAGCTCATTACTGATGGCCTCTACTTTCTTACTTAAGTAGGAGACAATGTACTCTGATGAGAAAACATGGAACTGAGGAGAGGAGTTTTGGAATAGCCACTATGGGGAGGGAGATAGACTCAATCAGAATATTAGGATATCACAAAGTAGTGGAGGTCTATCTGAGATAGGGTATGGTCTAGACCTAGATTTCATTGGTATAGGGAATTCGAAGCTGATGAAATCCTTTCTACCAATGCAGATCACACTTATAGTTCTTAGAAAGTTCTGTTGGGCAGTGGAAGATCAAGAGATATACCCCCGGCCACACAGCCGGTATATGTCAGAGGCAGGATTTGAACCCAGGATTTTCTGTGCCAAGGCAAGCTCTATAGCCACTAAGGGATAAGATAGCATGAATAAGATAGCATATAGACCTTTGAATACAAAATTGTAGAGAGCATAGGAGTAGGGATGTACCAAATCTCCTTGAAGGATAAGTGAGTATATCAGTTTGACTAGAGGTCATTTTCTTATAGAGAAATGGGACATACCTACTTTTATCTTCCTCCACTTTTCTCTACCTTCAGAGACATAAGTCAACTCTGTACTGATGGGCAAACAAACAGCATAGTTCAAATTGTTGTAGGACAAAGGAAGACAAGAACAGAGCTACATGTCAAGCAAGCTGGAAAGGGATGAAATTGAATAAAAGTTGGCTCTGTAGGTGGAATAAGCAACTCCCCACTGGGTATGATTTTTTTTTCTTTTTTTCCTTTTTTTTTCAATAAGGGAAAAAATGTAACAAATATGCATAGATAGCCAAAACAAATACACATGTTAGATCTATCCAATAGAGATAAATAATAGAGATAGAGATGATATAAATAGGAATGTGGATATACATGTAGATATAGCTATAGATGCAGATATGGATATAGGTATATGTATAACTATAGCTATGAATATGGACAAGGATGAAGATATAGGCATCGATATTGAGATCTAGATATAGAGATAAACATACAGATAGGCATATAGATATGGTTATGGATATAGATATATCATATATCTCTCTCTGCACCATAAGTGTATCACCTCTCTGTCACAATGTGGCTCACATATTCATTATTGTCTCCATGGTTTGATTTAGAGTGTAGCATGTGTTCAGGGAGGACTAGTACCTCTGCTGTGATGGCTTCCAAGCCCTTTTCAGGGTTGCTTTTCCACCTTTTATGTCCACCTGTTCCATTCAACTCTTACCTGTGGCTCCAAGAAGCTGCAGCATGCACAGTGGCCACAGCCCAGCAAACCATTTAGGCACATGAGCTAAACCAGGTCGAGGGGAACCAAGGGGTTTAAAACCCATTGTTGAGTTAGGGGGGTGTCTACGCTAAGCAGGTGAAGACTTCCCCTGGTGGAATGGATGGATGAGAACAATTTGTTCCAACAGGCATGAAAGCAGCTGAAGCAGGTGCTGTGGAGCACTTAGAGCTTGGTTAGACATCGAAGATACCAAGGTCATCCACTTCATCTTGAGCCATCACCAGTCATCTTGATTCTGTCCTACCACTGGACTGTGATGACTCTAGACAAGAAAATGAGGCTGACGACTCCATGCGACTCTGCCTCACTTAAATCCAATACCATCCCATACCATTTTACCACTATACCTGTCTCAAAGTCCTGTGGTGACAGGCAAGTGATGAAGCAGTGGGTGTGGATACGCTGAGAGCTGTAGTCACAATCTTGCACACAGGTGGCCCAGGCCATAGGGTCATTTCTCACTGGAAGCAGTAGTGGGATGACACAATGTTTGTAGATATGACCAAGGCCTTTGATACTGTTAGTTGTGAAGGCTTATGGAAAATTATGTCAAAATTTGGTTGCCCAGATAAGTTCATCAGAACTGTATGTCAATTTCATAACAGCATGCCTTGCCCCAGTTCTAGATACTAGGCAATGCTCTCGTGCCTTCCCAATCACCAGTGGAGTGAAACAAGGCTATGTGCTTGCTCCCATGCTTTTTAGGAGGATGTTTTCAGCCATGTTGTCAAATGCTTTCAATAAGAATGAACAATGGCATAAAGGTCAGCTACTGCACTGATGGTCAATTCTTCAACTTGAAAAGGCTACAAGCCAAGACCAAAGTGGAGGGAGTATTGGTGCATGAGTTTCTGCTTGCAGATGATTGTGCACTCAGTGCAGCCTCTGAAGCTGAGATGCAACAAAGCATGGAAGGATTCTCTGCTGCTTGTGCTAATTTTGGCCTAACAATTAACACCAAGAAAACACAGGTGCTCCATCAGCCACCACCACACCATCCATACATGGAACCATCAGTTACAGCAAATGGAGTTCTGAATGCTGTGGATAAGTTCACTTACCTTAGTAGTGTACTTTTTAGGGATATACACATTGATAATGTGGTTGATGCACACACTGCCCAACCTAGCTCAGTGTTTGGGAGGCTCAGAAGGAAAGTATGGGAGAGAAAAGGTGACTACCAAACTGAAGGTCTACAGAGCTGTGGTGCTGACCTCATTGTTATATGCCTGTGAAACCTGCACAATCTACCAGTGCCATGCCAGGAAACTGAATCACTTCCATTTGAATTGTCTTAGGAAGATTCTGAAGATCACCTGGCAGGAAAAGCTACCAGACACTGAGGTCCTTCCTTGAACTAACCTGACAAGCGTTCACACTCTGCTTCAGAGAGCACAACTACATTGGGCTGGCCACGTTGTTCGAATGCAAAATGTAGGCTTGCCAAAAAGACTATTTTATGGAGAACTGACACATGGTAAGAGTTCACATAGTGGTCAGAAGAAGCAATACAAGGACACTCTCAAGGTCTCTCTTAAGACCTTTGGGATTGATTGTGTGATATGGGAGACACTGGCACAGGACCATTCAACAGAAAAGGTGCTGTGCTCTATTAACAAAGCAGAATTGAAACAGCTCAAAGGAAAATCAGGATGCACACATTTAGAGTATCCACCTCAAACGTTCACACCGACTACTTGTGCGCAACTTATGGTGGAGCATTCTGAGCTCATATTGGTCTGAACAGCCACAGTCAGACACATCGAAAATTGGCTCTAGCATAGTGATGTCATTTTGGTCCTCTTTGAGAACAAAGGACAAAAACAAACCATGGTTTGCTTTAAGGGAGACCAGGAAGTCCCTTCCCTAAAATTTCTCACCATTGATCTGCCTCTAATATCTTAAATTTTATCAATAGAGCTTCATTCGTTTCGGTAAAGAGGCTGTCCCCTACGAAGATGTAAATACCCTTTGTGAGCATAACCCAGGGAGCTGCTATAATAGGTCATTAAGGTCTTAGCAGCACTGGAAACCCTTTCCAATGGGATAGAGAAGCCATCTATGGAAAGAGTAATTGGGCAGTCAAGAATGTCAGATACTGTTAGAGAGAGCAAGGCTGAATCAGTGGTTGGTTGGGGAGAGACTTCTGGGTAGTCAGGAATCTCACATGAGGATAAAGAGAACTTAGAGGATGGTGTTTGCTCCAAGGTGAGAGCTTTAGGAAAATGTTAAAGAGGGAGATAGGAAGGTGCCAAAAACAGAATTTCAATTGTTGTACAATTTACCTGGGGTGGGGCTGATAGAAGGAGAGGGAAGGGAGAGAAAGGGAAAGTGGGAAGCAGAAAGACAGGAGAGAAAAAGGAAAGAGAGTCCATCATACTTAAAATAGCTACCAGCAACTTCTTTTTAGTTATCACACAGGGGTTTTTTTTTTATTTTACTGGGGGAAAAATAGTGCTCTCCCTTGTCAAAGTTCTTTACACCCTGCTGTCCAGGAAAACAAACTGCCTCATTAACTCCTGGTATTTTTTTCTTATAAAGACCCTTTCCTGGATACACTCCATTAGGATTCCATCCCACACATATCTAGCGTGAAAGGTTACTAAGGAAACCTGTATCCCAAAGCAGTCATTTGTCCTAAGCAAGAAAAGCTATACCAACATCACTTTCTTTTGATAGAAAGGCTGGATGAGCCTGTCTTCCATTTCTCCAGTCACCGTGACTGAGCAATCTCAGTCTATTTGCCATTGCTGAGAGTTGGCCCATGGAGTCATAAAACTATACTGTCAAAAGGAAAGCTCTCAGGTCGTTTGGATCATCTCTCTGCTGCCAAAAAAGATTCTATCACACCTAACCCTTACTTCGGGTGTGACTCTAACCTTTGTTTAAGATCTTCCAAAGAAGAGGATGCCTGGGCTTTTCAGAGTAATTCAAATGCAGGCTTAACACATTCATGGACAGCTTTCTGAAGGATATCATAGGGAGTGCCCCCTCCGGGAGACAATTACCCATTGCTAGACTTGCTTGAAGCAAGGATTAGAATTGGCTGGGAAGCCATATGCAAACTCTCTTACTCCACACTCTTCCCTCTAGGTGTATTGCCAAATGATTCTCTGATTAGTTTGTCTAGTATTTTCCTGTGTACAGAAAATGAGCAATCAGGCATCTAGATTCTCCTTTCATGTTTAAGACACTGATGCCCCTGTCCACTGACTTTGGGATCTCTCCATTCCTCTAAAAAATTTCCAAAACTTGTAAAAATTGATATATCTTACAGAGTGAGTGAGGAATGTTACCTTCCTTAGGATTTTCTGTTCAATGGATTCATTGTCAGAGTCAATTGTATCCAAATTAAGAGATGAATAAAGTTTATTTGGGAGGGACTAAATCACTTTTGTTATCTCCTGCTTCCTGTTGCACATACATCCCCCTCTCTCCACAGTGCTAACTAGATCCAGGACTTTCAACTCTCCTGCCCACTCCAGTGTTCCATATTTTAATGTTTCTGTTCATACCTTTGTACTATCAAAACTTGTCTGACATATGCTTGAGTTCCAACCCCTGAAAAAACAAATGAGGTGATAGGTAGGTTATAAACTCCTGGCAGGCAGGCAAGAGATGAAACTTATTAATCTTTGTATTTCCTTTAGGGCCAGGTATATAGTGTTGAGATTAAAATTTGATAAACATTATTAAGCTCCTACTATGAACAGAGCACCATGTTAAGCTTGGGGGGAAAATACAAAGTTTAAATAAGATGACATCTCTGCCTTCAAGAAACTTACACTATAATATGTAAATACATAATTTTAATACTCAAAATTACATGGTGAGTGTGCTATAGAACTTCAAATGTGAGGTCTGAGGGGAATAAGTATCTTTAGTGACAGGAGCCATCAGAGGATGAACATGAAATAGTTGACATTTGAGTTTGGTTTTGTTGTACCAGAAGTGAGTGAGGTACTCCACAGAGTATAGGTTTTAAATGTAGAATTTATTAGCTGGCGGCCATTGGGGTGCTGCCCAAATCAATGGCCCCATTTTGAGGTGAAGATGTGGGTTATATAGGAAATAGGGGTACAGAGGTTAATTATCTCCTGGAACCTACAGGCCAGGCAGGTCACAGGGTCAGGGGAATAAGAACAAAAGGTCCTGAGTGATAAGTGGGATAATCTTATTGACATTCCTTGGTGGAGTCACAGAGCCCCAGGGATATCTACTAGACAGAAAGGGTCTGCCGGGTTATCCTTCAGTGGCTTGGTCCTATCTCTTGACATTTCTTGGAGGAGTCACAGGACCCCAGGGATATCTGCTAAATGCCAAAGAGATCTGAGTCCATTCTTTCTGGGGGTGCTTGTCAGTAGCTAGGGGTTTCTCAGGGGTTCCTAACAGTAACTGATTTTTCCAGTATTTCAGTTTAAGAAGATAGGTGGGAAATTCACTAGGAAAAGAGAGAGTATGGCCATCCTAGAAACAGGACAAGGTATGAGGAAAAGCAAAGCATAGAGGTATTCAGGGGTTAGATAAAAGCTATTCAATTTGACAGGAGCAGAGAGTGAGTGAAAGAGAATAAGTAACAGAGGAAGGAGGATTAAGACCTGTGGAGGGCTGAGAATTCTAGGCTAATGAGTGTGACACTAAGTAATAGAGAGGCATTGACAGTTCTTGAACCAAGGAGTGACACAGTCACATCAATCCCTAGGAAGGGAAGACTGGCAGTGACCAACTGCCAACAGACGCTCAACTTGTCAGCAGTTACTGACTGGTAAATCAGTTTCATTGCCTTAATCTGGTGCAATGTTCAAAGTTTTAAGACCTTGAATGCCAGCTCATAGGAGTGACTGATGAGTAAGGCCCCTGGGGGGAAACCTATGGGAGGGATTTCTGAGAAGTAGCAGAAATTCCAACTCTGCCCCTCCTGGACAACTGTGAGGTTGGAGCCTTCATTTTACTCCCCCTCACTTCGCTTCACTTAATTTCACTTCACTTCATTCCACTGCACCTCACTTCACTTCATCTTACTTCATTTCACTTCATCTCTCTACATTTGACTTAATTTCATCTCACTCCACTTCACTTCCCCTTACTTTACTGTATCTCACTTCAACTCATTATGTTTGACTTCACTTCATCTCATGTGATTTTATCTCTTCTCATTTAACTTCACCTTCTTTCACTTTATCTCACTTCACTTCACTTCCATAAACACCACATGTCTATTATGTCTAAGGCATTGTAATAAGCATTGGGCACACAAAGACAAATAAAATTTCCCACCCTTAAACAGTTCATTTTCTGCTGAAAGAATACCTGTAATAACTTGTTAGCATTCATACAGAGCTTTATGGCATATAAAATGCTTTACATGTGCTGTTGCATTTGATCCTCCTAACAACCATGGGAGACAAGTGCTTTTACAATCCTCAGGTTACAGATGGGGAAACTGAGGTTGAAAGAGGATAAGTGACTTGGCCAGGGTCCCACAAGTCAAGTGTCTGAGGCAGGATTTGATCTCAGTTTCAGTACCCTGGCTCCTGAGCTGCCTAGATACATAATAAAGTTAATTCAAAATATATACAAAAAGTAAAACCAGGTAAATTCATGAGGAAAAGGAGTACTAATAGGAGGGATGGAGTGAGGGAGGGGCAAGGGTTAGGAAAAGACTCTAATAGGAGATGATATCTTTTAGCAGAGGAAGGAATATCCTTGTTGTAAGTTTGACCAAACGAAAATACAAACATCCTTCTAGAGTTACTCAGTCCTAGGTTCTCCTTTATAAAATGACCATCAGACATAATTGGATAATCTTTCTTGACTAAAGATAGCGCGGTATAGAAAAGAGAAATGCTGAAGTTGGAACCAGGAAGATCTAGGTTCAGATTGTCCCCTCAGACTCTTACTAGCTATGTAAATCTGAGCAGATCATATAATTTCTCTGATCCTCAGTTTCCTCATCCCTAAAATGGGAATTGTAATAGCATCTCCTTCACAGGGTAGTCGTGAAAAACAAATGAGATAATATATGTAAAAAATTTGCAAATATTAAAGGGCTAAATAAATTGAAATTATCATTAGAATACTAAATGACAAGTCCTTTCCGGTTCTCCGTCATAATGCCAATAAATCCAATATCTCCTACTTGGTCATCCACTTATCAAGAAAAGAGGGTAGGTGTTTCCTGGGGTTCCTGATCCACCCAGGTCTCTGATAATCTTCTGCTGTGCTGAATCTGAGACCCAAGATATCCCAGATTTGAGACTCTCACATTCGCTCTCATTTACCTGCTGTTGTTTCTAAGCTGATTGTTGTAATGAATCAAGTTAGAAAGATGATAAGCTCCTTGATGCTGGCGACAAGTCTTTTAGTAACAGCTTCTGGCTGTTTCTGCTACATGTGGTCTGCTAATTGGGAAATGAAAACACACACACACACACACACACACACACACACACACACACACACAAATAAAGAATTCATGATGGAAGAAAGGAAAGCAGAAGGAAGGAAAGGGGAGGTGAAAGGGGGAATGGAAAAGGGGAAGGGGAAAATCTAGAGAGGAATAAGCCAGAGAAGCATATCTAGACAAAACAGCAACTGAAGATGAATAGGTCTAGCTCATCCCCTGCCCCCTTCCTCCTTTCTCTTCCTCTCTCTCTTCCTCCCATGCTCTGTTCTCTTTCTATCCTATCTCTGTTCATTCTGTCTCCTCCTTCCTCCATTTCTCTTTTCTGTTTTCTTTCTTCATTCTCTATCTCTCTCATTGTCTCTCTCTGTCTTTCCATCTCTCTGTCTCTGTCTGTGTGTCTCTGTCTCTGTCTCTCTGTCTCTCTCTCTTCTTTCTCTCTCTCTCTCTCTCTCTCTCTCTCTCTCTCTCTCTCTCTCTCTCTCTCTCTCTCCAGGAGGCACTTACAGGCTTATCCCTCTAGGTTGAGTTGGGAAGGAAAGATAATGTAATTATATTGTGATCCAAATCAGAAAGCATTCATGCCTCCCAGGGCTTTATAATTGACTCTATTCCAGCACAAAATGAAAAGGAGAGAAGTGCTTTTATTCACCAATTACTGTCCCAGAGTACAGAAAGAACCCTCTGAGGTCTGAGGTCATCTTCAGCTGCCATCTTTGGGGTAAGTGGCAGGGGCAGAATTTTCCCAACATTACCTGCTGCTATGGGTCACAGGGCTCAAAAAGGAGGAGGTTGGAATTCTAAATGGCAAAAGGATGGGTACGGTACAGTAGTGCTGGGAAATAAGAGTGGGTGTATTATGTTGGAGATAAGCCCCATGATTGCTTATCACAAGGAAGAGAGAATACAACCCATCTTCCTCCATGTTGATTACATATCCCTTAAGATCAGTCCAATGCTGCTCATCCTCTTTTTTCTTTAAAGCTTCCCCCCACCAAAGCCCCCCCACCCCGAGAGCCTAAGCCTCTACTTCAAAAATTATTGATCTATTTCACACATTTGACAATTAGTCATGTACTGCCTTATAACATCTCTTGATTTTTCATCTTAAGCAACTGATTTAATAATCATTTAATATATACTATATGTAAGGACTTATAGCATACACTGAAACGGATACAAAGAAGTCCCTGTACTTCTGTACAGGATTTATGTGACACTTCATATAACTCATTTATATGATGCTTTATGGCTTAAAAGTTCTTCCCTATAATGAGAAAGTGAACTATATAATGCAAATATTCATATTTTTAAAATGCTAAGATTGAGTTTCAGTGAGATTGTGATTAAATGAGTCAATATATGTAAAGAGTTTTGCTCTATCTTAAAGCTCTATCTAAATGCTCGTTATTGTTATTATATAATTATTATTTGATTCACATAACTGTTAAGTAATGGAACCACATAATGTCAAGTTTAGAAAGACTCCAAAAGTCCATGTCATACGTAAATGGGTATCTTCCTTATAGCATTCCTTACATACATCCTACATTTGAAAACCTCTAGTGAGGGTGTGCCCACTACTTCTTAAAGCAGTCCATTATATTTAGCAAATAACTCGACTTGTTTAGAAATTTTTTACGAATGTCAGATCTAAATCTGTCTCTGAAACTTCCATTTCCTCCTGTGAGAATGATCTAATGGATTGGGGGAGGGGGTAGTCAGAAGCAAAAGACTTTTGACAGAGTGACAACGTAAGAGGAGAGAGAGAATAGAATAAATGGGGGGAGGGGAAATAGGATGGAAGGAACCAAAACTAGCACTAGTAACTGTGAAAAAAAATTTTGAAGCAAGTCTCTCTGATAAAGGCATCATTTCTCAAACATATAGAGAACTGAGTCAAATTTATAAAAATAAAAGCCATTCCCCAATTCATAAATGATTAAAACATATGATCGGTCTCCAGATGAAGTAATCAAAACTATCTATAGCCATATGAAAAAAATACTCAACTCACTATTGATTGGAGAAATGCAAATTAAACAATTCTGAGGTACTAGCAACCCCCAAAATCTAAGAAAGACAAATGAAATTAGGTCATTTGTGTCCACATTTTTATTTCTCTCACAAGCTGGTTTGACGTGCATTGCATGAGAGTTACAATCCTGAACTGGACCCCCCTAAGGGGGCCAGTCCAGAACTGGTTCAATTTGGGATTTTGGGGTGCCCAGTTATATACTTTTCCAGTAGGGGGCTGATATCATCCCACCATCATTCTACCCTCAGAAGAAATACTTGCTCTATCAGACCACACCCCCCTCCAAATCATGCCAGACCACTCCCCGTCTTGTGCTATCTAGTATCTAGGCACAAGAATCTAATTCCACCCAAGCCTGAGTAGCTTCCAATGCACTCTCATCATCAGTAATGTCCTAGTGAAGAACTTTAGAGAAGGGGCTGTCTATGGAGTGGAGGGAGAGAGAAGCTCTGAAAATCATTTTTCAAATTCCCTATCTAATTCTAATGAGAAGCATAGCCTTCTCAAGAAATTACTAACTGATATGGTCAAAACTTCATCAAGGGTTTTGGAGTAACAATATGAAAAAGGAGGGAAGGGAAGAAATTAGTTGACACCTTGACAAAACCAAGGGGGCAGTAGCAAAGGGAAAGTGTAAACAATGAATAAAAATTATCCATTTAAGGCTCAGAAGTCTAATCTCATACAGCTGCCTTGTGTTCAGGATATCACTTGATGAAGTTTTCTGGTCAGAGTATTGTTAAGTGGTCTCCAGCAGACTGTCTTCTTAAGATTTCTTGTAGAGAGAGAGATTCTCTTTCTTTGTTAAAACCTCCTACAAATTTGATTTAGGACAATTTTAAATTACCTTGCCAATAACCAGATCAAATAATGAAAGTTAACTCACCCCTTATGTCTGTATTATTATAAAATCAAAATTGGAACCTTGGCCAATTGTCATGGTTTTTGTTGTTCTTCTTGTTGCTTATAATTAATGAATTTATTTTTAGTTTTCGTATTCACTTCCATAAGATTTTGAGTTTTGAATTTTCTTCCCCAACCTCTCCCCCCTCCCCAAGATGGCATGCAATCTGATATAGGCTTTACATAAACATTTATATTAAACATATTTTCACATAAGTCATGATGTAAAGAAGAATTAGAACTAATGGAATGAACCACAAGAAAGAAGAAATAAAACAAAACAGCAAAAGAAAAGAGAGCAAATGGTATGTGTCTGTCTGCATTCAGATTCCAAAGCTTTTTCTCTGGATGTGGATAGCATTTGCCATCATGAGTGTTTTGGAGTTGTCTTAGATCCTTGCATTTCTGAGAAAGGCTAAGTCTATCAAGGTCAGTCATCTTATGATGTGGCTGTTACTATGTACAATGTTCTCCTGGTTCTGCTCACTTCACTCAGCATCAGTTCATATAAGTCTTTCCAGGTTTTTTTTGAAGTTCACCTGCTCATCATTTCTCATAGCACAACAGTATTCTATCACATTCATATAATTTTCGGTCATTCCCCCATTGATGGACATTCTCTCAATTTCCAATTTTTTGCCACCACAAAAAGAGATGCTATAAATATTTTTGTACATGTGGGTCTTTTTCCCATTTTTATGATCTCTTTGGAATACAAAGTTAGAGTTGGTATTTCTGGGTCAAAGAGTATGCACAATTTTATAGCCCTTTGGGCATAGTTCCAAGTTGCTCTCCAGAATGGCTGGATCAGTTCACGACTTCACCAACAATGCATTAGTATTCCAATTTTCCCACATCTTTTCCAGAATTTATCATTTTCCTGTTGTGTCATGTTAGCCAATCTGATAGGTGTGATGTAGTACCTCAGAGTTGTTTTGATTTGCATTTCTCTAATCAATAGTGATTTAAGCATTTTTTTCATGTGACTAGAGATAGTTTTAATTTCTTGCTCTGAAAACTGTCTGTTCATATCCTTTGACCATTTATAAATTGGGGAATGATGTATATTCTTGTAAATTTGACTCAGTTCTCTAGATATTTTAGAAATGAGGCCATTATGAGAGATACTGGTTGTAAAAAAATGTTTCCCACCATTCTGCTTCCCTTCTAATCTTGGTTGTACTGGCCTTATTTGTACAAAAGCTTTTCAATTTAATGTAATCAAAATCATCCATTTTGCATTTTATAATGTTCTCTGTCTCTTGTTTAGTTATAAATTTTTCTTTTCTCCACAGATCCGACAGGTAAACTATTCCTTGCTCTCCTAGTTTGCTTATAGTATCAGCCTTTATATCTAAATCATGTACCCATTTTGACTTTTTCTTGGTATAGGGTGTAAGATGTTGGTCTATGCCTAGTTTCTGCCTTACTATTTTCCAGTTTTCCCAGCAGTTTTTGTTAAATAGTGAGTTCCTTTCCCAGAAGCTGGAGTCTTTGGATTTATCAAATAGTAGATAATTATAGTCATTCACTGTTGTGTCTTACATACCTAACCTATTCCACAGATCCAGCACTATTTTTTAGCCAGTACCAAGTAGTTATGATGATTGCTGCTTTATAATACAGTTTAAGATCTGGTACAGCTAGGCCACCTTCCCTAGCATTTCTTTTCATTATTACCTTTGATATTCTGGACCTTTCATTCTTCCAGATGAATTTTGGTATTGTTTTTCCTAGCTCTATAAAATAATTCTTTTAGTAGTTTGATTGGTATGGCACTGAATAACCAATCATGTTTAAGAAACTCAAATAAAAATAGAAAAATTAGAACATGTTTTTTTTATGCTTCATATTATTCATTATACATTCCCCCATCAGGAGGATGAGATTCCACTAAGGAATTAATAACAGACTCCAATATATACATAAATACATTGAGTAATCAATTTTTAAAATAGCACATATAAAGTAATAAAACAATTTCAACTTCTGGTCACATTCAAATAAATAACTCCTAATCAAAGTGGATTCTTCTTTTAAGGTATTTACAAGATAGACCACAAGCCATTCATTTAAAATTAACTAAATGTAACAAAACTGAGACAGGATATGATATTAACTAAGTAACAGAATAATATCCTGGTTTCACAAATCCTTGCCCTTATCTCCATGCCATTATGAGGAGTTAAAGGATCCTAACTTATATAGGAATATGTACTAGTTATAGATGTCAAGGCTAAATACTTAATTAGTTGTTTGAGCTAAAATTCTAGGCCAAATAGTTCAATCCTATACTTGCATCTTACTATAGGAACCTCAGATGTTCCAGTATCCATCTACTATTCAATAGGTTAGATCTCATGCATACAAAGCTTTTTTGATTATAGAAAATTGCGATAAAAGAATAAACATAATTATACAAAGAGAACAATATTTCCCTGACTTTGTGTCAATTCCAGGCAGAAGTGATGCAGAAGGCCAACTACACTGAGTCAGGCTTCCAGGCTTCCATGTGTCATAGTTGGGGGAAATTGAGTCAGGAAAATTCTATCTCAGCTGATGTGGAATAGTCATTTTTCCAACTTTTTCCCATAAGAACACCCTCTGTACTTCATAGATGAAGTTCATGGGCCCCACAGGGTTGTGGCATCATGGATCACTGGCTCAATAGCATTCCTTGATAACCATACCTGGAGTCAGACCCAGAATAAAAAGCAGTTAATAGTCCCAAAAGGTCTTGAGCAGCTAGTTCCAACAGTCAGAGTTTCAGATATGTGACTATAATCTCACATTTGTTGGGACCATCTTTAAGGCGAGCTCTAAGTAGTTTGCATACATTCCTACATATGTCCTAATTCCTGATTAAATAGCAACATAAAAATCAAATTTCCCATTAAGATAACACAACATAGTTCATAAATCACTACTCTTCATAGATTTGCATGTCTGTTTCTCAAACTTCTCTAACCATACTCAATCTAAAATAAAGAGATACCTCAGCAATTGTATCTTATACATATGATCGGTTCAAACACTAATTTCAACTATTGTTTAGGCCATGAAATGAATTCAGATCTAAACTGCAAGATCTTTCCCCCTCACAGACCATTACCTCCCATTGAGCTGCTGACTCTGACTCTTGTTTCTCTGAAAGCACCCATTTAAGGCCAGTGCAAGGACACAACAAATCTAGGAATGAAACTCGAAATTCTCAGTGGGTTTGGACATAATCGTCATCAATATCAAATTATTACTGCAACATATTAGCTTGCAAATGGAAATTCTAAAAATCACACAAGAGATTTTGTAAAATATTCCTTTGTGACAGTATTTCCCTTTCTTCAAAACAGCTTACACTTTATTCTGATGTTGTTAATTCCTGACTACCACAAAATTCCTAGTTAACTAAATTCTCTAGTCAAAAAAGTGTTTGCAATGAGGACCCATTTACTCACTAAGAATTCCGCAGCACAAAACTCTTGCACGAGGTTGTTAAGAATTACTAAAGAGATTTTACAAGGTCTTTTCTTTGCATAATTACCAAGATTCCCTTCATGAAATACCTTGGTACATTGATTTAAACAACAATTTCAAGTAGCTTAGTTAACAGTCATAATTTTCATAAGTAATAGGCAAATAATTTTAGCTGAAACTTCCCTTTAAATGTAGACAAAACTTGGAAGCTTATGACTTCTCAAATTATGGTACTTCAAAATATTACAACACAGGGTCAGATAGAATGACCTAATAGCTTCTTGACCCAGCGATATTTTTTCTCTGGCAGTACAATTTTTAATCTAACAACATCTAGATTATAAGATAAATTGCATTTCTAACAACATAGGTGATACAATTATCAAATTACACAAAAAAGGAAAGTTAAAAATTTAACAATTTTCATGTACTTAAAGTTGAAACAAAATGAATTAATTACCAATAAGGTGACCTTAATTTAAACAATTACATTTAAACATTTAACATTCAGATAGCATTTGTCCTATGCCAACCAGTGTGCCAAGCACTTTAGGATCATGTGATCCTCACAACATTCCTGGAAGTGGGTTCTACTTTTATCACCTTACAGAACAATAAACTGAGGTAAATAGAACTTTCTTAGAACCATACAGTTAATAAATTTCTTAATGCCAAATACCAATACCTTTTGGTGCTTAATCCTGAAAGGAGGAGCACTCTCAGACACTATTCTTATTCCTTCAGGACAGATTTTGACTTGAACCAAGTCAAATCTGGATTTATAATCCCTAATGATAAACATTTTAATTTTAAGTCCAATACTTTTGCCCCTTTAAAAGGAAATATTATCCATAAATTCATATTTTCCCTTAAGAAAACAAGTGGTGACAATTCCCAGCTCCAAATATTTTTTTCCTCTACTTCCTTAAAAAAACTGTTTGAAATCACCTGTTAGATTAGCTAAAGGGTTTGGCCCAGGCAAAAAAAGACCTAAAGAATTTGAATTAATGCTGACAGGGGGTGATTAGTTTCCCCAGGCACTAACCTCTACATCTCTCACAGTTTAATAACTAATTGAACAAGACAAGGAGACATTTTGAGATTTTATGTAATAATTGCAACTCACAATAACCAATATCTTTACCATTGTGGACATAATTCCTTCGAACTCGTTATAATTTTGTCTTCTGGTTTTCAAATCAAGCCACAAATTTTCATGTTCAGTCTTTCTGCTTAAAACAAAATCAAACTTCCTCACACTCTATCAATATGCTTAAACCTTCTGGATCCCTAAGAAAACCATCTCGACGTCTAAGAAAGACAAATTAAATTAGGTCATGCGTGTGTCCATGTTTTTATTTCTCTCACAAGCTGGCTTAACGTGTATCACAAGGGAGTTACAATACAAAACTGGACCCCACCCCCAAGGGGGCCACTCCCAAACTGGCTCAATTTGGGATTTGGGGGTGCCCAATTATATACCTTTTCAACAGGGGACAGATATCATCCTTCCATCATTCTGCCCTCAGAGGAAGTACTTGTTCTATCTAGGCAGAAGAATCTAACTCCACCCAAGCCTGAGCAGCTTCCTGTAGTGTTTTCCTAAGGAACTTCAGAGAACAGGCTGGGGGGCGGGGGAAGGTGGGGGGGGCAGGAGAAGGGAAGCTCTGAAAATCATTTTTCACATATCTCAAACCTATTACTTTGGCTAATAGGATAGAAAGGGTAAATAACAAATGTTGGAGGGGATTTGGGGAAAATGAGACATTAATGTATTATTGGTGGAGTTATGAGCTGAATCAACCACTCTATAGAGCAATTTTGAACTATGCTCAAAGTTCTAAAAAACCATGCATACCCTTTGACTTAGCAATACCACTACTAGGTCTATATCCCCAAAGAGATTTAAAAAAAAAAGGTAAAAGGACCTATGCACAAAAATATTTATAGCAGCTCATTTATGGGGGCAATGAATTAGAAATTGATGGGATGCCCAACATTGGAGAATGCCTGAAGAAGTTATGGTATGTGGTTATGATGGAAAACTATTATACTATAAAAAAATGATGAGCAGGATGCTCTCAGAAAAAAACTGGAAAGACTTGCATGGGCTGATACAAAGTGAAATGTACTGTGTACAAAGTAACAGCATTATTGTAAGATAATCAGCTGTGAATGACTTAGCTATTCTCAATAATACAAAGATCTAAGATAGCTCTGAAGGACTTGTGATAAAAGATGCTATCCATCCCCAGAGAAAGAATTGATGGTATCTGAATACAGATTGAAGCATGATTTTTTTTTTGCTTTCTTTATTTTTCTTGAGTTTTTTTTTGGTCAATGTTTTCTATCACAACAAGACAATTATGGATCTATTTTGCATGACTACACATGTATACTCTATATCAAACTGCCTTCTCAATGGGATAGGGGGAGGGAGGAAGGGAGATAATTTGGAACTCAAAGTTTTAAAAACAAATGTTAAAAATTCTTTTTACATGTAACTGGGGAAAAATATTAAAAACAAATATTTTTTAAAAAAGAAGAAAAAGAATGATCTGATGGCTTCAGAGGCCCCAGAGTCAAATAGCATGCACAATTTAGTAACTTCAAGGGATTAGTTCCAAATTTCTTTCCAGAATGACTGAACCAATGTTGAGCCCCACCAACAATGCATTGATGTGCCTGCTTTCCCCCTAGAGCCTTTTATGGCTGCCTTCTGGGACCAAGTACAAAATAACTGATCCTACTACTCCATGACAGTTCTCAAATACTTGCAGAAACTTATCAGGCCCCAACTAAGTCTTCTCTTTCCTAAGCTAAACATCCCTAGTACCTTCATATAGTCATCAAAAGGCCTGGTATCTAGTCCATTCAGTTGTCCTAAATGTCCCAAAGTACATTGTGGCCTGACCAGGACAGGGCACATGGTACATGGAGTACATGAGCACCACCACAAGACCCTCACACACACACCCCTTACTGAGTACTGTCGTTCTTAATGTAATTTAGGATTACATTAGCCTTTTCCGGCTATCATTTTGTGCCAATGGCTCATACTGATCTTTCAGTTAACTTAAACTCCTTTCCAAACTATCATCTTGAACTTGTGAAACTGGATTTTGAGCCCAGGTTTAAGACATACATATCTCTAGTAATTTTCATCTTACCAAAATTGATCTAAGGTTCAGACAATTTGTGAACCAACTTTATCAACCCTCCCAGAACGAGGTTATCTGTACATTTTATATATGTGCCATCCATTTAGGGCACTGAATAAAGAGATTAAAGAGCCAATGGCAGATTTTTTTATTTGGGTTTTTTTTAAATTCCATACTTTATTATTTAATATTTTTTTAGTTTTCAGCTTTGATTTCCACAAGACTTTGTTACAAGTTTTCTCCCCATTTCTACCCTCCCCCTATTCCAAGATGGCATATATTCTGATTGCCTCATTCACCAGTCAGCCCTCCCTTTTGTCACCCCACTCCCCCTCCCCCCCATCCCTTTTCCCCTTACTTTCTTGTAGGGCAAGTTGGATTTCTATGCCCCATTCTCTATATATCTTATTTCCCAGTTGCATGCAAAAACAACATTTTTTGAGCATCTGCTTTTAAAACTTTGAGTTTCAAATTCTCTCCCCTCTTCCCTTCCTACCCACTCTCTCTAAGAAGGCAAGAATTCAACATAGGTCACACATGTATCATTATGCAAAACACTCCCATAAATAGTCATGCTGTGAAAGACTAACTATATTTCCCTCCATCCTATCCTGTCCCACTTTATTCAATTTTCTCCCTTGACTTTGTGCCTTTTCAAAAGTGTTTGCTTTTGATTACTTCTTCCCCCTATCTGCCCTCCCTTCTATCTTCCCCCATTTCTTATCCCCTTCCCCCTACTTTCATGTGGGATAAGATACCCAATTGAGTGTGTATGGTATTCCCTCATTAAGTCAAATCCAGTGAGAGCAAGATTCTCTCATTCCCCCTCACCTGCCCCCTCTTCCCTTCCAATGAACTGCTTTTTCTTGCCATTTTTATGTGAGATAATTTACCCCATTCTATCTCTCCCTTTCTCCCTCTCTCAATATATTACTCTCTCATCCCTTAATTTTATTATATGTTTTTAGATATCATCCCTTCATATTGAATGCAGCCTGTGTGCTCTGTCTATATATATACACACACATATATGTGTGTATGTGTATGTGTATGTGTATGTGTATGTGTATGTGTATGTGTATGTGTATGTGTATGTGTATGTGTATGTGTATGTGTATGTGTATGTGTATGTGTATGTGTATGTGTATGTGTATGTGTATGTGTATGTGTATGTGTATGTGTATGTGTATGTGTATGTGTATGTGTATATTCCCTTCAACTACCCTAATACTAAGAAAAGTCTCATGAATTACACACATCATCTTTCCATGTAGGAATGTAAGCAAAACAGTTCCACTTTAGTAAGTGCCTTATGATTTCTCTTTCTTGTTTACCTTTTCATGCTTCTCTTGATTCTTGTGTTTGAAAGTCAAATTTTTTATTCAGCTATGGTCTTTTCACTGAGAAAGCTTGAAAGTCCTCTATTTTATTGAAAACCCATATTTTGTTTTGGAGCGTTACAGTCAGTTTTGCTGGGTAGGTGATTCTTGGTTTTCAATCTAACTCCTTTGACCTCCAGAATATCATATTCCAAGGCCTTTGATCCCTTAATGTAGAAGCTGCTAGACCTTATGTTATCCTGATTGTGTTTCTGCAATACTCAAATTGTTCGTTTCTGGCTGCTTGCAGTATTTTCTCCTTGACCTGGGAATTCTGGAATTTGGCGACAATATTCCTAGGAGTTTTCTTTTTGGGATCT
Source organism: Trichosurus vulpecula (assembly GCF_011100635.1). NCBI lineage: Eukaryota > Metazoa > Chordata > Mammalia > Diprotodontia > Phalangeridae > Trichosurus > Trichosurus vulpecula. The sequence goes on from NC_050573.1 coordinate 537,187,493, forward strand.
TTTTCAAGTGGCAATCAGTGGATTCTTTCAATTTATATTTTACCCTCTGACTCTAGAATATCAGGGCAATTTTCAGGTGACAGTAGAGCACATCGAAGCAGAAGCAGCACATCTCGGGCGACACGACCATCTTCCGGGCGCTGCCGCCACCAGGCATGGGGGCTGCCAGTGGCTGCGGCTGCGGTGGCGGCTGTGGCAGGGTAGCTGGGGGGGGGCGGTGGCAGCGGGGAGCAGGCTCCCCCCACTGCAGCCCGAGGGTGCTGACAAGCGAGTTAGTCTATTTTTTAAGGTGTTATTTTCTTCAGTATTTGTGGGTCTCCTTTAGCAGGTCATTGACTTGTTTTTCAATGATTTTCTGGCATCACTCTCATTTCTCTTCCCACTTTTTCCTCTACTTCTATTACTTTCTTTTCCAAATCCTGTTTGAGCTCTTCCATGGCCTAAGACCAATTCATATTTTTCTTGGAGATTTTTGATGTAGGCTCTTTCAATTTTTTGACTTCTTCTGGCTGTATGTTTTGATCTTCTTTGTCACTAAAAAAAGATTCTAAAGTCTGAGTCTGAATCTGAATCTGCATCCTTTTTGCTGCCTGTCTATGTTCCCAGCCAACTACTTGACTCTTGAGCTTTTAGTCAGGGTATGACGGCTTGTAGAGTAGAGAGTACTTTGTCTCAAGCTTGAGGGACTGTGCTGCTGTTTTCAGAGCTACTTCTACACAGCAAGCTCTGCACAGCAATGCTCCTCCTCCCCCAAGAACTACCAACCAGGACAATGACCTAGATTCAAGCAGGCTCTGCACTCCCACTCTGATTCTCCATTTAATTCCTCCCACAGGGTGGTTCTGGGGCCAGAAGCAGCCACAGCTGGAGCTCTGGGAGCAGCCCCAGAGCTGCACCACTTCTGCACCCCACCAAGGGCTAGGGCTGACCACACCCTCCTTTTACTTAGATTTAGCAGTTTTTCCACTAACCTTCTCCATTGCCTTTGGCATTTGTGGGTTGAGAAGTCTGGTAACTGCCACAGCTCAATGATTCAGGGCCCTACCATCTGTTCTGCCTGGCTCTTGATCTGGTTGGTCCTGGCACGGCATATGCTGGGCTGTGCTCTACTCTGCTCCCAGCTCCATGCAATAGACTCTTCCCAGCGACCATTCAGGCTTTCCTGGACTGGAGCCCTGCTTCCCTCTGCTATTTTGTGAGTTCTGCAGCTCTAGAATTTGTTAAGAGACATTTTTTACAAGTGTTTAGAGGGACCTAGGGGAGAGCTTAAGCAAATCCCTGCTTTCCAGCTGCCATCTTGGCTCTGTCCCCCAAGTCCAATGGCAGATTTTTGAGGAATTCCACATGATGGTAATCAGAGAGGGACTTTTTGCCTTTCTTTTTTCTTAATAAGTACTTCTCAGCCCTAAAGCAGTCAAGTACCTTTGAGTCTTGCCTTTGTTTCGATCTGAAGTCTTTGATTAGATCAAGAGTCTTTGCTGACCTGCTTAAGCCAGAATATGGTTTAGGTCACATGGGTTTGAGTCATATGGCTGTGATGCCTTCTGACCCTGAATAGGGTATATAAGCTCCCAGGTTGGCATTTTGTTTTGGGGCTCACACTCACTGGAAGTGTCATGTGGTTTGACCAAACAAGACTCTGGGTAGTCATCATGGAGGCCCCCAACTTTGAAAACCCAGATGTTGGTGCTTCCCTCTCTAACATTGTATGTATTGCTACGATCAGACACTTAGAAGCCTGTCTGCTGATTTGCGTTATTTTGCTCTGTTTATATAGCTTCTCTTTGTACTTGCTCTGAAGTTCAGGGTACTGATTTTTCCCCCTGAACTAAGTGAATGACATATGTATATTTAATTAAAGTGAGATTGTTAACCCCTTAAAGTTGCTTTCCTTAGAAAAGTAGATCAAAGATCCTGTGCTAGCAGCCCTCTTGTGTGCTCTTGTTGTTGGTCTTGTGTTGGTCTTTCACCTCCACAGCAACTGTTAGCAACATTGTTGTTATACTCCACTAGAGATATCATCACAAGTTCATATTTACCCATTAATGAACTTTTTTTGGATCTAATCATTCAACTAGTCATCACTCCACTTAATTATACAATAATTTATTTAACTTTTCTCCATCTTTTTCACAGAGACAGCAAAAAGGGGATTTGCATCCTCCTACTTACTACCTACACGACTATGCAAAGTCATTTAACTTCTGACCTACAACTTTCTTGACGCCTAGAAAAACTGCAAATACATTATTTCCAGATCTACAAGTTTGCAAACCCATCAGAAAAAGGAAGTTATGTTAGGTTAGCATGACTTATTCCTGTTGAAACCATTTTAGTACTCAGTGATGACTGCTTCCTTTTCCAGATATTTCCATACCATCCCTTTACCAACACAATCTAGAATGTTGCCAAAAAATCAAAATTCAGCTCACTGGGCTGTCCTTCCCATTTTTAAAAAATGGTGACATTTGCCCTTTTCTATTACTAAAACTTTTCTCTCAATCTTAGATGCCAGTTGTGTGCTCCACTGATCTCCAATGCTATTTTTCCTCCCAGGTCTACTTCAACCTATTACCTTTCTCTTAGCCCATTTTACTGTGCCTTCTGGAACCCTTGTTCTAATCCTAATCAGCATTTATTCCTCTGTCTGGATTAAAATGAAACCTAGCTCTTATCTAAGAACACTATATCCCAGTAACCCTCTCCTTCGAAGGCTTATGAGAGGAGTAGAGGATAGGGTGCTAGATTTTAAGTCAGAATGACCCAGGTTTAAATTCTGACTCAGATCTTTACTAGCTTTATGGTTTGGGGCAAATGCGTTTACCTATCTAGACCTCAGTTTCCTCATCTATAAAATGGGGGAGTGGACTTACTTGATGACCTCTAAGGTCCCTTCCATTTCTAACCTACAATCCTATGTTGATACCCAAAATTCATGGCACCAAAAAGGGGTTAGCCTCTGATTTGTTTCTACCATCCTCAAAACCACTCTTATACCTCCATCCTTCATAACCTCCCTCTTTTGAAATTAAGGTAGTCCATTCATACTATTTCCTTCTGTCTTCATTGGTGTCATTTACCAACCTCCAAGTCATCCACAAGATTTTCCATGGCTATAGTATCTGGTTCAACAGGGAGCTCATTACTTCACCAAATAATTCCCTAATTAAATCATTTTGATCTTCATAATGACTATTGTTTTTCTGTACAATAATCACTTTCACATCATAGAAGTTGAGGTGTAATGCCCCTGCAACCTGGAAAAAATAATTGGCCTCCCCTTCATATCAAAGAAGAATTCTGAATTATTGTGGTATTAAAAAATAAAATATGTTGGTATTATACAATGCTATATGTGTATATATATATATATATACATATATTTTATGCATTTCTGAATGTCTAAACTTTCTCTGTTATTTGCTGACCTTTGCATGTCATCTGCAACTTCTGCAAAACTCCTCAAAAATTCCCATTTAATTTCTTATGCCAACCTGCAATATAATGAAATCATGATGGTAAAAGTGTTGTGGAAGGGATAACTGTACTTTTATGTACAAGGTTCATCAACCCATGAAGTCTATCTGCATTGTACAATTTCCTAGGATCTACTCAATTCTCTCTTAGTTGGCACAATGTGCCCAGAGAATGTTCCTGGCCTTAAAGCCACACTTCAGAGCAACAAAGTATAAAAATTATAATGAAAGATGAGAGTACCTTGATATACAATCCTATCTAAATGTGAGAAGTTCAATGAAGGAAGATATGAATTTTTGGAAGGAGGACAAGTGTAGTGGAAGAAAGAACAACATTCAAGGTGATGGCCTTTAAACTGGAATTGATTGGCCAGTGCTTCATCTTTCCTCTTTTCTTACCCTAGTATCTAATCATTAGGGCATCAAATTTCATCCTACATCTGCTCTCCTGAAATGGGTATATATCCAGAAGATATTTCAAGAATATCAGCTAAAAGATACTGGATAGATGGCAGAATTAAAAATAGCAGCTCAAGAAGAAGGCCCAAGATGGCAGAAAGAAGCCAGGAAGTCTCCTGAGCTCTCCCCAGTTTCCCTCTAAAATAATGTTAAATCAAGATTGTAAAAGGATTCTGGAGTGATGGAACCCACAAAAAGATGGAGTAAAACAATTTTCCAGCTTAAGATAACTTAGAAGAACTTCAGGAAAATCTTTCTCACTTAGGTAAAAGGGGAGTGCAGCCCAGCAAAGATGATGTCTGAGCAAACCAATGGGAGACTCTTTATACAGTACAGATAAGCAAAAATCCTGGCTCAGCAGGCTAGTGGCACAGCAGGACAGCTGTGAGGCCCCCAGTGCCAGCACAGAAGGTAAACTGCCAGCCCCAGAACCCCAGCACAACAGGCACAATTAGGCCAGGCTACCCCAGCACAGCAGGCAAGTTGAAAGCACCTGAGATCCCACGATGGAAAATCAGTGAGCAGACTCCTGGCCCCAAGCACAAGAAGTTTAGGACAGTATACCCTGTACCCCAGCTCAACTTTTTAAAAATGAGCAAAAAAATAAAAAGAGCCCTGACAAAAGAAAGCTACTATGGTGACAGGGAAGATCAAAACACAAACTCAGAAGAGAATGATGATGTCAAAATGCCTACATGTGAAGCCTCAAAGAAGAACATGCGTTGGTCTCAAGCCCAAAAAGTTCTCTTGGAAGAGCTCAAAAAAAGTTTTTAAAATTAAGTAAGAGAAATAGAAGAAAAATTGGGAAAAGAAATGAGAGTTGTGCATGAGAATCATGTAAAAAAGAATAAAAGGGAGCAGCGAGTAGAGCATTGGCCTTGGAGTCAGGAGGACCTGAGTTCAAATCCAGCCTCAGTCACTTCACACACACACTAGCTGTATGACCTTGGGCAAGTCACTTAACCCCAATTGCCCTACCTTCCCTGCCTCCAAAAGAAAAAAAAATACAAAAGAAAAAAAGAGTCAACAGCTTGGAAAAGGAAGCACAGAAATTGACTGAAGAAAGCAACTCTTTACGAAATAGAATTGGCCAAATCAGGGTGGGGAAAAGCAATACACTGAAGAAAACAACTCCTTCAAAAGTAGAATTGGCCAAGTGGAAAAGGAGATAGAAAAGCTAACTAAAAAAAAAAATTCCTTAAAAATTAAAATTGGGCAAATAGAAGCTAATGACTGCTAATGACTCTATGAGACATCAAGAATCAATGAATGCAACAAAATAAAAAGAATGAAAAAATAGAAGAAAATGTAAAATACCTTATTGGGAAAAAAACCTGCCCTGGAAAATAGACCCAGAAGAGATAATTTAAGATTTATTGGATTACTTGAAGGCCATGATCAAAAAAAGAGCCTGAACATCATCTTTCAAGAAATTATCAAGGAAAATTCCCTAGATAGCCTAGAACCAGAGGTTAAAATAATGATTGAAAGAATTCACTGATCACCTCCTGAAAGAGATCCTAAAATGAAAATTCCAAGGAATATTGTAGCCACATTCCAGAATTATCAGGTCAAGGAGAAAATACTGCAAACAGCCAGAAAGAAACAATTCAAATATTAAAGGGTTGAAGGTCATGGAATATGATATAATGGAAGGCAAAATAGCTTTCATTACAACTAAGAATCAACTACCGAGCAAAACTGAGCATAATCTTTCAGGGGAAAAGATGGACATTCAGTAAAACAGGGGACTATCAAACTTCGTGATGAAAAGACCAGAGATGAGTAGAAAATTTGATCTTCAAATACGAGACTCAAGAGAAGCATAACAAGGTAACCAGGAAAGAAAAATGTTATTAAATAAGATTAAACTGTTTACAACCTTTTTTTTTACAATCCTGCACAGGAAGATGATACTTGTAACTCTTGAGAACCATATCTTTATTATGACATTTAGAAAGAGTATACGTAGACAGAGGGTATAAGTTGAATTTGATGTGATTAAAAAAAATTAAGGTGTAGGGGGGAAAGGATTGTACTGGGAGAAGTGGAAAAGGGGGAGGTAGAATGGGGTAAATTACATCACATGAAGAGGTGCAAAATATTTTTTACAATAGAGGGAAAGAAGGGAGGAGGTGAGCTTTGTTTGAGCCTGATTCTCATTGGATTGTGCTTAAAGAGGTAATAACATACACAGCTGGGTAGAGAAATTTATCTTACCATATAGGGAAGTAGAAGATGAGAGGGGAAAGAAAAGGGAAGGGGGAAGCTGATAAAAGAGAGGGCAGAAGTAGGAGGGGAAAGGGGAAAGAAAAAGACGTGTGATTGAAGGAAGAACAAGAGGTGGTGGTCAAAAGCAAAACTCTAGTGAGAAGGGAAAAGGAGAAAGGAGAGAGAAAAATATAAACAGTGAGAAAAGTAAGATGGAGGGAAATACACAGCTAATAATCATAACTGTGAATGTGAATGGGATGAACTCTCCCATAAAACAGAAGTAGATAGAAGAGTGGATTGAAAACTGGGATCCTACAATATATTGTTTACAAGAAAGACATTTGAAGCAGAAAAATATACACAGAGTAAAGGTAAAAGGCTGGAGCAGAATATATTATGCTTCAGCTTAAGTTAAAAAAAATAAAGCAGGGGTAGCAATCCTGATCTCAGACAAAACAAAAGCAAAAATATATCTAATTAAAAGGGATAAGAAAGGAAACCACATCTTGCTAAAAGGTTCCATAAACAATGAAGTAATATCATTACTAAACATATATACCAAGTGGTATAGCATTCGAATTCTTAGAGGAGAAGTTAAGTGAGTTATAGGAAGAAATAGACAGCAAAACTGCACTAGTGGGGGACCTCAACATCCCTCTCTCAGAACTAGATAAATCTAACCACAAACTGAACAAGAAAGAAGTAAAGGAAGTGAATAGAATTCTAGAAAAATTAGATATGGTAGTCTCTGGAGAAAATTAAAGGAGGGTACAAAGGCATATACATTGATCTCAGTGGTACATGGCACCTAAACAAAAATTGACCATGTATTAGGGCATAAAAATCTTCCAGATCAAATGCAGAAAGGCAGAAATACCAAACACATCCTTTCTGGATCATGATGCAATAAAAATTCCATGTAATAAAGTACCATGGAAAGATAGGCTAAAAATTAATTGGAAACTAAATAATTTAATACTAATGAGTCAAGCAACAAATCATAGAAACAATCAATAGCTTCATCCAAGAGAATAACAATAATCCATCAAGAAAGCAAAGCTTATGGGATATAGCCAAAGGAATTCCTAGAGAAAGAGGTCAATGAATTGAGCATGCAACTAAAAACCTAGAAAAAACAAATTGAAAATCCCCAAATAAATGCAAAATTAGAAATTCTAAAAATCAAAGGAGTGATTAATAAAATTGACAGTAAGAAAACTACTGAACTAATAAATAAAACTGAGAACTGGCTTTATGGGGAAAAATAAAATAGATAAACCTTTGGTTAATTTGATTAAAAAAAAGAAGAAAACCAAATTACCAGTATCAATGATGAAAAGGGTGATTTCGCTACTGATTGAAAAGAAAATTAAAACAATAATTAGAAGCTATTTTGCCCAACTGTATGCCAATTAATCTGACAATCTAAGTAAAATTGATAAATATTTACAAAAATATAAAGTACCCAGATTAACAGAAAAGGAAATAAAATATTTAAATAACCCCATTTTAGAAAAAGAAATTGAACAAGCTACTAATGAACTCCCTAAGAAAAAAATCTCCATGGCTAGATGGATTTGCAATTGAATTCTATCACTCATTTAAAGAGCAATTAATTTTAATACTATACAAACTATTTGGAAAAATAGGCAAAGAAAGATTCATACCAAATTCCTTTTATGACGCAAATATGGTGCTGATACCTAAATCATGAAGAGCCAAAACAGAGAAAGAAAATGATAGACAATTTCCATAATGCTATTGATGGAGAAAATTTAAATAAATTATTAGCAAAGAGATTACAGCAATTTATCACCAGGATGATCTACCATGACCAGGTAGAATTTATACCAGGAATACAGGGCTTAAATATTAGGGTTCAATATTAGGAAAACTATCAGCATAAAGTCAATGATAACTGACAACATCATAACAAAACTAACAGAAATCATATTAGTATCTCAGTAGATACAGAAAAATAAGCTTTTGATGAAATGCAAAACCCATTCCTATTAAAATACTAGAGAGCATGGGAATAGATGGAGTTTTCCTCACAATGGTAAGCAGTATCTATCCAAAACTGTCAGCAAGCATTATATGTAATGGGGATAAGTTAGAAGCATTCCCAAACAAGGATGCCCATTATCGCCACTAATATTCAATATTGTACTAGAAATGTTACCTTTAGCAATAAGAGAAGAAAAAGAAATTGAAGGAATTATAAGAGGCAATGAGGAAACAAAACTATCACTCTTGGTAGATGATATGACGGTATACTTAAAGAATCTTATATAATCAGCTAAAAAAACTACTTGAAATAATTAATAGTGTTAGCAAAGTCACAGGATATAAAATAAGCCCAAATAAATCATCCACATTTCCTTGTATGACCAACAAAGCCCAACAGAAAGAAACAGAAAGAGAAATTCCATTTAAAATAAATGTAGACAAACTGAAATATTTGGGAGTCTAGTTACCAGCACAAACCCAGGAACTATATGAACACAATTACAAAATACTTTTCAAAAGAAGTCAGATCTAAGTAATTGGAAAAGTATCATTTGCTCATGGGTAAATCAGGCTAATACAAAAAAATCTACCTAAATTAATTTACTTATTCGTGCCATACCAATCAAACTACCAAAAATTATTTTACAGAGCTGGAAAAATAATAACAATATCCATCTGGAAGAACAAAAAGTCAAGAATATCAAAGGAATTAATGAAAAAATACAAAGATATGTGGCCCAACAATGCCAAATCTAAACTATATTATAAAGTGGCAATCATCAAAACTGTTTGGTACTGGCTAAGAAACAGAGTGGTGGATCGGTGGAATAGGTTAGGTACAGAAGACACAGTAGTCTATTGCTACAGTGATCTACTGTTTGATAAACCCAAAGACTCCAGCTTCTGGGATAAGAACTTACTATTTATCAAAAAACTTCTAGGAAAACTGGAAAATAGTACAGCAGAAACTAGGCATAGACCAACATCTCACACCCTATACCAAGTTAAAGTCAAAATGACTACACGATGGGTTTTTCAACATAAGCTCTGGGCCTAAGAATTTTTGGTGCCTATGATAAAAGCCTTTGCCAAATAGCACAAATGTACATGAAGGGCACCTATACCTTTTGCAGGAGGAAAGATTTAAGGAAGGGTTAAATAAGCTTTAAGCAAGCAATGATGAAGGTGAGGGAATCAAAGAAACATGAGAAGATCTGTAGGAAATGATCTAGAGTACATAAGCAGAAAGAACCCCAAATTCTGAATGACTTTAGTACCTAGTTCAACAGGGAGCTGTTGAAACCATATAGGCAGTGACTTATTCAGTTTTAGGAAAGGGGGTTTGAGTCATGTCCAACTATTTGTGACCCTATTTGGGGTTTTCTTGGTAAAGACACCAGAGTAGTTTTCCATTTCCTTTTCCAGTTCATTTTTACAGAAGAGAAACTGAAGTGAACAGGGTTAAGCAACTTGCACAGGGTCACATAGCTAATAAGTATCTAAGGCCAAATTTGAATTCAGGAAGATAAGACTTTAAGTCAATGTAAATGAAAAGATCTCTAAAAGGAAATTTGATATCTGAGTAAATAAAAAGTCAACAGTGTTCCCAATGAATAGATAATAGAATTTTGCACAATGGATATGTTACTGGCTCTGGAGACACAGTACCTAAGTTCAAATTCAACCTATGGACACATATTACCTCTTTTAATTTAGACAGCATCACTGAACCTCCCTGGGCCTAAGTTTTCTCCTCCTGAGAGGGTTGGACGAGATACTTTTTGAGAAATGTTTCAACTCTTTCTATATGATTTTGTAGTCTCCCTCCTCACTTCAGAAAGGGAAATGAACATTAGATTATAATATTATATGCGTTTTCAGATGCAGTATCTGTATAGGCTATTTTTTGCTTTTCTTCAATATAACAAGGGATTCCCTCTGGATTGTGATGGAGCAATGTTCTTTTCAGAAAACACTATGATATAAAGACAAAAGGTGTTGACAAAACTTAACAAGAAAGCAAATCCTTTCATGTGAGAATATGTTATAAAACCATGTGTGATTTTAACATATGATTTGCAGAGACTTTGAGGACTTTGAAGTTCCATTTGTTCTAATGAGTTGAGTTTTTTTTTATTCATATATAATCCACATAGAAGAATCTCAAAAATAAATTAAAAAGCTAAGACTTTGACTTTTCTGTGACTTTTTCAGATTCAATTTCTCATCATTTGTATTAGGAGGGCAGAGTTTATAATCTCAAAGAGGATCATAAACATGTCTGAAAGGTTCGGAACCGCCGGATATAAGAAACTCTCAAAGTAGAAGGCAGAAGAATCAAAACATATATTTAGGCTCCACAGTAACCAACCCATGAACCAGCAACCCCATTTTGATATATTGATCAAAAGCTTCCAGGCCCAATAAGTACGCCTTGAAAGAGTAACCAGGAGGCTACAGAGAAGCATGATTGCGTAAAGCAAAATCATGCTTCCCCCTCTATGGTAAAAAGATTACCCACTGGCTTCAAGTCCTTGTTCAGCTTCCTCCTGTAGGTCAGCTCTGCTACTGGCAGCTCCTGCTTCGGCTGTGGCTGTGGCTGTGGCTGTGGCTGTGGCTGTGGCTGTGGCTGTGGCTGTGGCTGTGGCTGTGGCTGTGGCTATAGCAGCCTCTGGCTCCAACAGGAGCTGCTTTTAACCATCCAGCTTCTGCGGGGGTGTAAGGTACGCCGGGGAAAGCACAGGTTCTTTCAATCTGCTTAAGCAAGGTGAAGGGGTTGACCAGGAAAGCACAGGTTCTTTCCATCAGCTTAAGCAAGGGAAGCAAGGTGAAGGGGCCGACAAGCTTACTCCAGTCCAACATACAAACAGTATTCAGTTCAGGGGAAAAAGCCAAACTAGTCAAGGGCACTTGTTGACTAAGTGCTAAGGAGCCCATTTTTGGTTGCCAATACAATACTCTTATCTAATGTAGGTTTATAAAGATGGAAGAAAAGTTCTTCTAGACTAGGTATATATTTCAGGGACAGTCACAATTAGGTCTAATGGCTGTTTGTTGAAGATTTTTAACTAGGGCCGGGCCATTGAGGCATTGCTCAAGGCACCAACATCTGTATTAGGGGAGAGAGCTTTCTCCAGTATTCCACTGGTCTGGCAAAGTACAACATGTTTCCTCACCTGGCCCTAGGCTGCCATTTCCAGGGTCTTTTGAATACGGAACTCTTTTCCAAGGTCCAACCTCCCCCAAACCCGTACCCCTAATTCTAGTGGAATGGAGGCCAGACCTTGTTGCATTGGATTTCCTTTCCTTTTCTACAACCTTTGATCATGTTCTCTTCCCTACTGCTGGCCCGTATCGTCCAGTTCTCTATCCCTCTACTTCTACCCCTCCCATGATCCATTTATCCCAGATGAAACAATTTCTGGTTACAGTAAGGTTTGTTGTTTTACAGGACATTTTGTGTTGGGCTTTTTAATTTGGTTTTATATACTCTAATCTTAACTTTACTGAAATCTAAATAATTTGCATTTAATTTTTTTATTTGTTGGTGAGGAGTTCTCTTCCCTTTCCCCTCCCACTTCTCCTATCTCTTAGTGCTAGGATTGGCTTCTGTTTAACTTCTGCACTTCATATCATACAATAGCTAGGAGAAAGGTGTTAAGACAGATGCATCAAAATTGACATCATTCTCTGCATGGAGCTATTTCTATGGTTGTCTCATTTCATAACTCTCACTAATGGAAACCACTGGCTCTGTCAACATTCTTGTTTTCGTACAATTTAGGGGCATAGTGAACTTCTGTAGCAGCGCTTCCCTACTGATTACAATACGCTTCTTTCCTTGGCCCACTACAGCTGTGGTAATGGATCTGGGTAGCTTTTTACTCCTAAACCCTATTGTTCTTTTAGCATCTATTTTTAATTTAGCAGCAATCCTTGTTATTGACTTTAATTTCTTAGAAAAAAATATTGTTCCTCCTTACACTCTTAAGTTTAGTGCAAATTCTGGGAAGTCATTACTAGTTTACTTGCAGAAATGAGATAGGGAAAGTGAGGTCCTTTTGAGGTCATTTGGCCTATTTAGAGGAAGCCATAGATTGGGTTATCAATTCTATGGAAAAGCAGGAAGTGGTCAAGGCAAGAAATGACAATGTACACGTACACAGAGCAAAGACTCAGGGATTACTTCAGAAGCCAGAGACACTTGTACTCAAAAGACTGGCTATCTCCATGGAAATTCCATCAAGACGTGGGTCTCTAAGGTAGTGATAATTTTTTAAAAAATACCTTACTTGGGATGATAAATAGATAGACTTTTATGATTGAAAGTAAAGGCTTTTGCACGTTAAATATAGTTTATTAAAATATACTGTCTATGAGGGAGGCAGCATGGCACACTGAATAGAGAGCCAGCCTTAGAGTTCAGAAGACATAGGCTCAAGTATAACCTTTAACATACTGGCTCTGTGCCTCTGGGCAAGGAACTTAACCTCTCAGTGCCCAAGGCAACTGTAAGACTAATTTTTTAGAGCAGGTATCATTCTGCATTGGTAGAGGGATTTTCTTATACCAATGAAAAAATAAGTTTGGTTTAAAAATACCATATACAGTTTATATGATATAATATGAACAACATAAGTTATATACGTTTTACAACAATCTTTTAAATGGTTAGTGTTCACTGATTCTAAAAAAAATTAACTCCTTTGTCTGGTTCTGGAGGACAAGTGGCTGGGGGTACTCATATGCATCCTCCTGCCTTTTTTGCCCCATCTTCACCAACAAATACTTATATGGCTCTGCGGTCTAATTAGAGTGGTAATTCCATTCAATGAGGCCGATTACAACCTATGCTTGCCTATCCATCCTCTGTAATTGTTGTCCATATTCATCTGTAAATTAATGACTGAGGTTTGCCCAATATATTGGGGGCCTTCTTTGCTTTTTTCCTGATACTGAGAGGATACCAGTATAGCACACTGGCTGTCCATCTGTCATCCCTTGCTCTCACCATGTAACCAGGCCATCTTTTCTTCCTATCATGCAGTTTCTTGGTAACATCACTTACTCCCTTCCTTCAGAGTTCTTCATTGGTTATAAGTTTCAGCCTGCTCATGCTTGCTGTGAACCTTTCCATTATGTCATATTCAATTTCAAATCTTTGGAAGTGGTGGTACTTCATGTCTCACTGTTATTCAATAACACTGGTAGAATGTTAGTATTGAAAAAAAAATAATCCTTTGCTTTCATGGGAAGCTTAGATTAGTAAAAGACCTTTGTAGTTTCCTTAAAGGAATATAGCCTGGTCTCCTCTTGTTCAACTAATCCTCCCTCTCTACTGTCTCTCTCAGATACAAATACAGATGAATAAGTTCTGTAAGGTGATAGTCTGAATATACATTGAAATCTGGGCAATAAACATTCTTTATCCACATGGTCTTTCGTGTGTGAATGGTCAGGCCAAATTCCTATGAGTGATTACGGAACTCTTTCAGAAATCTCTGCAATGTTCTCTGTGTGGCTTGGTGTAGTCAGTACAATGTCATCTCCAAACATGAAAATCTGAAGGACCTCACCATCCACAGGAAGTACCTCTTCAATTTGAACTCCACACTCAGTATCTATTATAGTAGAATACTTTTGGCCAAGATGCATCTCTGTTTTGTGCTTCATTTGGTGTTTATTATCACAGGGTTGTTTAAAAGGATTATTTGTATTGTTACATCTTTTAAGGAATTTTGAATGATTTTCATACATGGATAGAAGACATATTGAAAGAGACTATAAGGCAACATTTAGTTCCAGCAAATCAAAATCATTTTTTATAATCAATACATGTGAAATACCATCTTATAGTCTCTATATCTTAACAATGTGAAATAGTAAATGTGTTGCATTGTTACATATCACTTGAGAAAGTGTACTTAGTGTCTAATAATACCCCCATCAATGATATCGTTGAAACATGTATAGATGGCCCTCATAAAAATTTTGTATAGATTGAGACAGCATGTAATTTAGTAGTTTCTGATGTTTTCTTATCATTGAGTCAATTTTTCCATCTTGATAAGGTCTAAGATTTTTTCCATGCCTTTTGTATCTTCTTCTCCATTGAATATTGACTATAGTGTTCCTTCTCTCTCTGAAGAACTTTGGGATTGATTGTGTGACATGGGAGACACTGGCACAGGACTGCTCAACATGGTCTGCCCTCATCAGAAAAGGTGCTCTGCTCTATGAGTAAAGCAAAATTGAAGCAGTTCAAAAGAAACATGAGATGTGCTAATTTAGAGATTCCACCCCAAATGTTCACATGGACTATTTGTGCCTGACCTGTGGTAAAGCATTTCAAGCTCATATTTGTCTGATCAGCCACAGTGGGACAGACTATAACTTGATTCTAACATAGTGATGTCATGTTGGTCCTCTTCAGGAACAAAGAACAACAATCAATATTGCTCCTTCAATACCTTCAATCCAATCCAAAAATCCAATCCAGTAGATGTTTATCATGCACCTACTATGTGCCAGGCACTGTGCTAAGTTCTGGGGATACAGTTAATAAAAATAAAATTCCTGCCCCTAAGAGCATTTCAATCCAAAGAGGGAGATGACACACAAAAGGAGACAGGATAGTGGGGTTGAGAGAGGAAAAACCATTCCTCCTCTGGTGTAGCCAGAATAGGGGCATCTTGTTCCATGGAGTAGGAATTAGGCAGTGCAGCAAATTCACATTGGGGTAAATTAAGAGTCCAGTTTCTTCCCTCTATAAAAGAAGGTATTGGGTAAAGTTTTGGATACCATCCACTAGCCCTCTTAGGGAGGTGATATCAATCAAGGCTTGAGTTATCAGCCACATGGTGAGTTTAGAAGTGATGAGCTTATCCAAGGAGGGGCATCTCAGAAGTGAAACCAGGCACAGGAGCAGGTACAAAGTGGAGACAATTATGTCACCTCAAACACGGATTTCTTCTATGTCTTATTTTTATTCTTGTTATTATTTCTGCTTTATCCATAAGCATATCCAAGATGCTGTTGTTAGGTTTCAAGTGTAGATAGTTCCATGGTCATGGATAGAGAAAAGAATTACAATGGTTTTTTTTCCAAACATTTCCTCCATTTTTCTTATGCTTATGGTTCTCTTTTCATTTCTGCCCTTGGATGTCCCAGTGATAACTGCTTAGTTTGTTATCTTGCCAAGGTTATTTTAAACTAGATTTACTCTCCAGTGTTCTCATTTATGAGACAATACCGCTCATAATCATCCATCATTTTTCTTTGTAAGATTTTATAAACAAGTTTATATTCTTACTGGTGTTTCCTTTGGCAGCCATCCTTTGCCATTTGCTAAGTCAGGTATTTCCTGACTAAGGTGTTTTCTAGGCTTTTTTATTTTTGTCTCCTTATTGTGGCAGTTAATTTACATGAAAACTTCTGGATATAATTAGTATAACGGTTCAGTGTGTGAAGTGCTAGACTTGGGGTCAGGAAGACCTGAGTTCAAATCACACTTCAGACAATTACTAACTACATGATCCTGCATAGGCAACAGCCTCTCTCAGTCTCAGTTTCCTCATCTTTAAAATGGCAAGATTAATATGATTCATCTCTTTGAGTGATATATTTTTTCATTGACCCCTGGACAAGATTCTCACATTTAGGGTTCTAGTAGCCAAATTAAAGTTTATTAATGGCTTAAAAACTAAGTGATTTTTAGCAACATTTTTTTTTCTTTTTTCCTACCACTCTGTTATTGTTACTGCCATGAGAGAAGAGGACTGAATCAGACTGAAGCCCATATTTTATTTCTATTTGTTTCATATGCTACTGTGATTTTCCAAAAATTATCACCAGCTAATCATACAGGAAGCCCTCCCTTCCAGGTAGAACCTGCCTGAACTTAAGACCTACTAGCCTAGCGATTGAAAACCCCAGGTCACCCCCATAACAAAACAAGGCATCTATATAGAGTTTGTGAGTTTTTCCATGTTACTGTAAGTTTGTGAATGGG
The DNA here is from genome assembly GCF_011100635.1 of Trichosurus vulpecula. NCBI lineage: Eukaryota > Metazoa > Chordata > Mammalia > Diprotodontia > Phalangeridae > Trichosurus > Trichosurus vulpecula. The sequence goes on from NC_050573.1 coordinate 537,203,663, forward strand.
AGGGGGGATATTTTTGAAAGTTTTTTATTCCATATAGGTTGGAGATTATGAATATTTAGTGTGGTGCCTTTGAGTATATTGCTGCTGCTGTTGCTGTTAGATGGCATCATTTCAAATTTCCATAGTCCCCAAGCAACATGGAATTGGAGCTTTCCAAAGATAAAGATCTGGCAGAAGAAACAACAATTATGTGGACACAGGATGAGATGTATATCATCTGTGCTCTACTAATCCTGAAGATGCTGTAAATGCAGTGAGCCTATGGAAGAAGAGTTTATGTTCAATACATTTTTTTCAATTACAAAAATCATTTTATCAGCCTGTGTAATAGCCTATGAAACATTAAATACAAAATAATATCAGTATAGTTACCCATCCCAACACTATTTCTAAATGAACTCTACTGGAAAAGATGAAAACAATGATAATAATAATATACATTAACTCAATCAACACTATGTTGTCAAGGACTCTCCAAACAAGTGGATGATTTTTGTGAATTTATTTATATAAATAAAGGAGGTTTTTGAGATGGCAATTCAGCACTAGGTCAGCGATACTAGGAATTACAAATTGGTTATCTTTAGGGAGCCAATACTCATTGATCGACACAAATAAGGCAAGGTAATGGTAGAAACTGTAAAACCTCTTACTACAGTTTGTGAAAAATTAGTACCTGCATAATACCTGGGGCAGGAACTCAGCAGGGTGGATAAAGCATCTGACCAGAAGGCAGGACGACTCATCTTCCTGAGTTCAAATCTGGCCTCAGATACTTGTGAACCTGGGCAAGTCTCTTAAACCTGTTTGCCTCAGTTTCCTTACCTGTGACATGAGCTGGAGAAAGAAATGGCAAACCACTCCAGTGTCTTTGACAACAAAACCACTAATGGGGTCACAAAAAGTTGGACAAGACTGAAAATGACTGAACAACAACAAACTTAATACCTAGCAAGACATGATCAGGTAGCTAGAATTATACAAAAGAAATTTTCTGTCTTTTATAAACTGAGACATATATGTATATAATACTGATGTCAAAGTATCCTTGAGAATTCAATGGATAGGATATAACCAGACCATGATCACAGACAGAATTGTCACCCTGACCTAACACTGGCCAATAAAAATGTTATGATTTTAAAACATTTTAAATAATTATAACCAAAACAGATACTTATAATCTTCAAGTTGTGTGTAACAAAATGTTTTTTTAAATATAAGCCTACCATAAAAAGTTAAAAATCATGTGGAAATAGAATGATGTGCACATCATACCCATCATGCTATTTGCTATTACAATTGTCTCAAAGATCTTTTGAATGAGCTCTCAGAAGTTGAAACTAAACCCTAAAACTTCAACCAAATTACAAAAATCAGTTGTTTCACCCACCTACTCAAAAGTCCTCAAAGTAGTAAATACGAAAGAATAATATATCAACTTACGACAAAACCACTTCCATCTGAACTTCATTAAAAAATATGAGAACTAAAATGCACACACAGATTTACACATCACACTTACTATGCTCTAGGCATAAATATTTCACAATAATTACCTCATATGATCCTCACAACAAAACTGGGAACTATTTACTATTAGCGTCATTTTACAGATGAGAAAACAGACAAACAGTTAAAAGACTTGCCCCGGGGTACACGACTAATAAGTGGCTGAGGCTAGATTTGAAATCAGGACTTCCTGACTCCAGGCCTGTCACTCTGTCCATTGTGCCACCTCACTGTCCCGCTAAAGAAATAGCAATGATAATGATGATGACAATACAATAACAATATTTAAATGTCTTGTAGTCAGAGTTCAGCTCCAACAGGAACCCTTGTCAACTGTGCCAATTCTTCAGATGGCTGGCAAAGAAAAATTTCCATGCTAAAAGGAGAGGTTTGGGGGAGGACTAGGTAAATAGAAGGTTGTCTCTGCTGTGGATTTTGGGAGTGAGAATTCCCTGGTGTAAATGAGGAGAGCTTAGTTCTTCAGGTAACTATATCAGTAATTTTGTTCTCCCTTTTAGCACTTATTTAAACAAGTGCCCTTGAAGAGTCTAGCTTTTGTTTCTTTGATAAAGTAAGAAGTCTTTGATTACCTCCTTGCCTCAGGGGAAAGCCTAGTTTACATGGGTTTGAGTCACATATTTGTGACCCCAGAAGCTTTTAGGTCAAATGGGTGAGTCTCATGTTGTGATGCCCTTTGACCCTGAACAGAATAAATAAACCAGAGATTGGCTTTTTTCCCTTGGGGCTCTCAGTCACTGGAAGAGTGGTGTGGGACTCGTGGAAGCCATTTTAAGAGCCCCTGGCTTATAAACCCAGATGTTGATGCTTTCCTGGTAACTATGAATTGTGATTTGGTCTATTTATATTGTGTGTGTTTGTAAATTTGTTTGTATTTGCTCTGACACTCAGGTTGCTGGCTTTTTCTCCTGAACTAAGTGAATGATATCTGTATGTTGGATTAAAGTAAGATTGTTAACCCCTTAATATTGCTTTCCTTGGTAAAGCAGATCAAAAGAACCTGTGTTAGTGGCCTTCTGTGTGCTGGTTGTTGTTGGTTTTACACAGCCACAGTAGCTGCTAGCCAAATTACTACTACTACCCATAACAGAAATTTTCTCTATGGAGTAATGATTCTGCAAGTGTGGTCAAAGAACCTATAACAAAGCCTGAAGAACTTCTTGGAAGTTCATGAATGGGCTAGACTAGTAGGATTGAGTATATTAATTACATGACTAAATGTTATGTTTTAGAAGTGCTTTACCAACTGTGAAATGATTAATGAATATGAACTATTACCAAAGGTGTGCTGGAGCCAGCTCTAACTGGGTTGGAAGGCCAATTAAATTTTCAGTGTAAGTATTTATATTTCAAAAAGCAAAAATCAGCCACAAATCAGGGCTTAATTTTTTTTGGTGATTATTGAGACCAAGGAAAGTGTTAATAATGTAGATTAAACTTAGAAGTGTGTGTGTGTGTGTGTGTGTGTGTGTGTCTGTGTGTGTGTGTGTGTTCTAAGATCCCAGTTGTTAAACATTTACCAGCATACCCCTAGCCATTGTTATCATTGGTAGCATTCTCATCAGAAGCAGAACAGTAGTGAGCAGAAGCAGAAGAACATTGTACTCAGCAACAGCAATATTGTAACAATAATCAACTGTGAAAGATTTAGCAATGATCCATGACAATTCCAACGGACTCATGATGAAGAGTGTCATCCACCTCCTGAGAGGGAACTGATGAACTCCTGACTACAAATTGAAGCATATTTTTTGCACTTTCTTTCTTTTTTCACTTTTTAATTTGCAACATGGCTAATATGGAAATGTGTTTTGCATGACTTCATATGTATAATGTGTATCATATTGCTTGCCTTCTTAACAGGGTAGGGAAGCTGGCAGGAGGGAGAGAATTTGGAACTGATGCTAATTTTAAAAAAAAATGAAATACAGAGAACCCATATACAAAATAAATCCTATATATTTTTTAAAAACCAGAACATTTCTTCCTATATTCTAAAGTCCAGTAATGGCAGCAGCAACCACATGGATTAGGTGGGCTGGGAGTGTTTTTGCTCTACATAGCTATTTGAAAATGGATAAAAGTTTGAGAACTCCTCTTATAAAGTCAAGCATACAACTTTGGCAAAAGTCAGTGTTCCTACACAAAGCTTTGCTATGATCCCTTGCTATGGAAGCACAGACAAGATCTTACATAGCTATAGCTGTTAAAATGTGTAGTTTCTGCCTCTGCCACCTTCCCTAGCTGTTGACAACTAATGATCTCCAGTTCCATCACAGTCTTTTTTTTCCCCTGTGTGGCCTCAAACTTCACAGATCTCTGCACCTCAGTCAAGAAAAATGTAGACTTTAAAATGGACCTGCCTCGGTGTGAAGCCATGCACAACTTTCCAAACTTAAGCTCTCACCTACTTCTACTGTGCCAATCCATGTGTGAAAAGCATCATCCATTACACAAAAATCAAACCTTTCCATCACAGAGGAACACATACCTGAACTTATAAAAAAAAAAAAACATGTGCCGGAAGTGACTGGGAGAGAGTATTCTGCTATAGCTATAAACATCTTTAATTACTGGACTTCTTTCAGTCAATGGATGTTCAGAGAATTCTGTACCAGTGCCAGACCATTTTCATTTCTTAAAAACTCTGTTCCATAATTGAAGCTCTATAAAATGGCATACAATTATATTGGAACAATCCTGGCTGGAACAAGAGCTTTCATTTTGACACAAAGGCATGATTCTCAGAATCTTTGAAGGAGAAATAAAGTATATGATCAAAAGAATTAAAAATCCTAATGAGAGTGGGGAAGAAAGGGGAATGATAGAAGGATCTTCATTGATGGTAAGGATTTCAGATGGATTTCAGGAGAAATGGCTGAATTACACCCTCTGGGACCAAGGGGTACTTCATATTGGGATGATTGTTCAGGGGGAAGAGATGCTCGGGGAAACATGTTTAAAAACAATATTACCGCTCATTCTTCTGTGATGAGATTCTTTCTCCTTGATAACCCAGGACAATTGTTCAATGTGATTCTCTTAGGTATCCAATGTCAATCTGTTTTCTACAGTGTCATTTATTCATTCATCCAGCAATAGCCCCTCTTAGTTAAATAGGGTGTGACAGTATACAAGCCTCTCCTCAGAGAGATGATAGACAAAGGCAAATCCTTCCCCCTGACCCCAACATTTTGGTAAAAATCTGTTTAAAATGGTCATCAAAAGCAGCTGTGGGTAGAGAAGACATTGAGAAATCATGTACTAAAAGGGAAGGCAAGAGTCTGCCTAATGTTATTGCCTGAAAAGAAGAGGGCTACCAAGAAAAGATGAGAAAATGTACCTCTCTTCCTTTTTGGCTTAGATAGGGAATGATGGGTGTGAATATTATCTGTGCTGACACACTAAATTGATGTGGTCAACTAGTTTGGCTAGTCTGTTTCTGTCTCTGTCTCTCTCTTTTGCTCTCTCTTGCTCCTGTGTGTCTCTCCCCCACCCCCTTTCTTATCATAAGCAATGTCTTATAACAGGAATATTTTAAAAGGGACAGGAATATATTTTTAAGAATGAAGACCAAGTCACAGTGACAATCACTGTCACAGCTCCAGAGCTAGGTAAGATGACCTCAAAAGACACCTAATCCAACCCTCAGGACACAGAGGCCCAGGAATTTCAAGTGATCTGTCTTATGTCACACAAGAGATGTTAGAGACAGGATTTGAAACTACATCTTCTAACACCAGAGATAGCACTCTTTCCATTGAACAATATTGCCTCAAGATATCTATAAACATTTTGAAAAGAGGAGGGATGCATGAAGTAGGGAAGGGGAAAGGATACTACATTTGTATTGGATAATTACATTATTTTTGATGTTTTTCCCCCTCCTCCTATTGTCTCTAGCCACCAGACAGGTTTGGTTACCTGTTTGCTACAATAGAAATAAGGATGGATTAAGTCCTCAAGGCACAAGATGGTGCCACACTCTAGAGGTAGCTTGCTTGTAATGTCAGACTAACTTTGTATCTTTGTTTAACTATATGTTAAAGGGGGATTCCAGGATTTCCTCCAACCTCAGATATTTGAAAGAAGTCTTTGGAGCTTTAGAAGAAAAGCATTGACTGGTAAATATCCTTTTAGTTGGTAATTATATTATTTTGCTGTTTGAGTGACCCAATGACCTTGGACATCATGACCTCTTCTCCGGGACTGTTTCTTCTTCTGTAAAAACTGAGGGGGTCAGACTAGAGGACATCTACGGTTCTTTCTAGCTTTATATTCCATGAGCCTCTGATGTTGTTATAGGTTCCCAAATGTTTACAATATTCATGTTCTTTAGGCTTCTTCCTAAATATTAAAGAATAAAATTAAACATCAAGAAACTCATTGCAAGGGCATTACATTTTGGTTACTGTGTGGCTCCACATGACACTTTCCTCTGAGGGGGTGGTGATGAAAGTGAAATTGACATTAGTACCATGCTGTTCAGAAGCCATTTACTTTTAACTATGGTTCTAATAGTAGGGATGAATGTCATAGGCCAAAAGCACGGGATAACTGATAGATAGGCCATATGTGCTACAGTTATCCATACCATGTCAAGTAAACTAAAAGAAAATCCCCAGTGTGTTGTATGGGGTAGTGGTAGTGGGGACCCTCTAGTGAAGGATTTATGTAAGGACATAATAGTCCCACAGGATAGGAAGGCATAGGTAGGTTTCAAAGTACAGTGGTGGAGGAACATAGTCATGTTGAAGATATAGCAGATCCCTCCTAAGCATCAAAGTAAGGGACAAGCTTCCATGGATCTTTCCTCTTGTCTCTCTTTGTGACAAGGAGTGCATATGCATTAGCAGCATTTAGGGGTACAAATCAACTAACAACAGATAGTTATCAAAAGCTTGCTGACCCTGTGCTGAGCACTGGGAAGACAAAGTAAAAACAAAAATAGCCTCTGCCCTCAAGGAACTTACCTTCTAATGGGGGGGGGAGGACATCATGTACATACACAGGTATAGGTAAGATACATACAAAGCAGATAGGGAGACACTAGCAGCTGAGGGTGTGGAATGGGGAGGGAAAACTTCAAGAAGATGAACAGAACTGAGTCTTTAAGGAGGCCAAATATTACAAGAGATGGAAGTAAAGTGGGAATGCATTACAGGCAGGAAGATAGTCTATGTAAAGTCATGAAAATGGGAGACAGAGCATCATGTGTGAGGCTTAACAGGTGACTGAAATGTTGAATGTGTAAGAGCAAAGAGATCACCCAGGCTATGTGAGCAATAAGAGAGAAGACTAGACATTTTCTCTGATCCCCACTGCCTCTCAAGCCTCTCCAAAACAGAAATCATGCACCAAAGATAAAGAACTTTCAGTTGTCTTCATGGTCTAGAATATCCATATTCCAAAAGAAGGTCCACTTCCAAAAAAAAAAACACACACACAAAAAAAAACCAGGAACTAATATTCACTGGCTCTGAGCCCACTCAGCACCTATCCCCCACCTTCCATGTTGGTAGCAGTGAGGCTACACTAACAAGCCTAAGAACACAACACAGGCTTCCATAAAACCCCACCTCTGCATTTTTGTACCCCCTCACTCTTTCTAGTACCTTAGAGACCCTGGCTCCAAGCTATACAGGCTTGCTCATGCCTCTACTGTCAGCTTGACTACAATGCTTCATAAGCAAAAGCCTACTGGTGGTGGCAACTTGGAAGTCTCAGAACTACAAAGTTCTGACCTACCAGTGCTAAAGAAAGAAGATTCTGAACTGCTTGTGCTGGGCTAGCCAATTAATGGAGAGAGTGGGACAGGTCACCACGGCAGAACATGATGAACATGGGGAGCAATGTATCACTCCACCAAGCAAAGAACTCAACGTCCAGCTGAGGCCAGTTCTGACCATCCAAAAATCAGATGAGGCAGAGACCTGGGCTGGTGAATTGCAAATTGCTCAGAATTGGAGGAACCTGAGATGCTTTGAGATCTAACCCCTAAGGAAACTTCAATCAGAGAAACGTGAGTCAGGAAGTGGGTACTAAGGAAGATTAGGGGTTGAGGGGGAACTAAGTCTCCTGAAAATTTTCAGGAAGAAGAAAACTCAAAGACCTGAAAATAAACAGAGAAATCAATAGGAAAAGCAGTAACAACAGAAGGAAATGACCTCTAGATCTAGTAAATTAATTCAGGCCTCTATGAATAAATACAGCAAAATGAAGGAAAATGATCCAACACTTGATGAGTTGGAGGGCCCTGTGGAATTTAAGAAGAAAATAGAATCACAATACATTGTTTCTGAGTGGTTTAAAAGAGAAATGAAAATTATGAGAGCAGAATTTATGTACTGCACAGCAAAAATTATGAACAGAATAGAAAAATTTCGAATCTGTAATAGCAAGTCTCACCCAAAAAATAAAAGAGAGATGAATAGAGTGGGAATGCAACCAAATTATCAGAAATAAAATCCTACCTAGAAGAAGAGAAGTAAAAACCAGAATATTAAAAGAAAATATGTTCATTATTTAAACAAAACATGCTGAACTAAAAAACAGGTTATATAGACAACCTCAGGATCATAGGTCTCCCAGAAGAACATGGCAGGGATGGGAGAGGATTCTGGGAAGATGGGAGAACAGGTCAGAAAACTTTTGGCTCTCCAAATTTCCTCCACGAGAGAGAGGGAGAGGGAGAGAGGGACAGAGAGACAGAGAGACAGAGAGAGAGAGAGACAGAGAGACAGAGAGAGAGACACAAAGAGAATATCACCTCAGAGGGAAAGTAGAGCAGTGGAAATAAACAAAAGTCAGGGTCCAGGAGTTGTTGTCCTAGACAACTTGAAAAAGGAAAGACCCCACCTCCAGGGCTGGAAGTTTGGCCTGAGTAAAATACAAATACCTCCAGGCCAATTCTGTGAAATCAACAAAAAACAAGCCCTGAGGGCAGCTGGGGTTGGGGGGCAGCCAGCTTTAGAAATTTTCATCTCCCCGACAGTGTGAGGTTCTGATGGCTGAGTAGTGAAAGACTGAAGGGTCTATTGTTGAGGAATTCCAAGCACAGCTCTGCTGACTAGACTCCTCACAGGCTGGGCTGCTGTTGCAGGGGAAAAGGAGCTAGCACATACCTGGTGAGGGCGGTAGCAGAGGAGCAGGGACCTGCTGGCTATAGGCACTTGAAGGAGAGCAGAGTCCCTGGTTTCAGTTCTAGTGCAGAGAGGAAAGGTGTAGTTTTCAGCTACCAAAAGGACGACAACGATCAAGGTCATTTGTGGGACATTATGGCTGGGGGCTCTAGCCATGGCTTAGGAATGGAGAAGAGAGCCTGAGGTTGAGCCCCGGGATAGACCCCAGAAAATAAAAGTAAGAAGGACCTGAGACTTGGGGCATCATTCCCCATACCTTAAAACTAGAAATTGATTAAACTAATAGCTGCTAAAAACAAAATAAAAGAAAAATGAGTAAGGAAAGGAGAAAGAACTCAACCATAGAAAGCTATTGTGTGGGATGAAAGACCCTCACCAATTAAAAGTTAATAAGGAGCCATCTCAGGGTGGGAACAGAAATAAATTTTATTAAATTCTTGAGAATTGGGCATCCCCCGCTAGAACGAATCCAGCAAAGGAGGCCCTTTACAAGAGGCAAGGCACCCATAATTATACCTAACACAAGAGAATTCCCACCTACCTCTGACCCTTCTCACCATTGGCTGGAAGGTGGGCGTACAATCTGAGCGCAAAAGCTAGACAAAGAACCGGGAAATTGAGGCACAGAAACTCCAATTCCCATTCCTTTAGTTAATGATTACAACTGAGGTGACATCTATAAACCTAAAGAAGGAGAATAGGATAAGGGGAGGGGGAGACCTTCTCCATTCTTCTACAGTACTTTTACAGTGAAGGAAAACAAGTCACAGTGACCCTATTCTTACTGAGCAAATCTTTAAACCAGAACCAGAAGAAAGAACAAAAAGTTTCAGGGTAAACTTTCCCAGAGTCTGAGCCATCAGACTCTCACAGCCGTAGAATTTTTTTTTACTTTCTTATTTCTTGATTTTTAAACATTTCTTAGTATACATATAAATATATATTTATACATATCTTCCCTGCAAAGTCTTCACATTTTAGTTACCTCACTATCATTGTTGTTGTTATTGTTTATATTTCTTTCTCAAAGAGGACCATGACATCAGAAAGTGACACCATGACTTGCAAGTGAATTGGATTTAAATGAGGGAGGGCTGTGCAGTCACCAGGCCTACGTTCTCCTCTGGAGCCACCTGGGACTAGTGACAAGATATAGATCAGGATGACTAGATATGGCCCCAGATGCAGTGAGAGATCTTGGCCTTTTTAAGCAAAGGTCTTTCCCAGGTCTCAATTTGACTGAGGCAATGCCCATTCAGTGATTAAGGCTAGGCATGAAATGAGGCAAAGAATGGCCTCTTTTACTTAGTCCCCCCCACCAAAAACATATCTGGGAGGGGAAGGCATTCAGGGTTTCTGGCCAAAACAGAAACAATTGCTATTTACATTCACTCTGAGCCATCAGGGCCCAAACAATGACCAACTGGCCTTGGTCTGGGACCTATTGTTGGCCAATAAATGAAAGCCCAGAGTGATTTGGGTTTAAGGCAAGGTTCTTAAGAGAGAAATCTAGCCCATAAACCTCAAGATATCTTTCAAGGTCTTGATGAACAAAATTCACATTCCTTTAGGCAGAGCACTTGCAGGTAAAGGTACCTTACCTTTTGTGGACAGCTGGAGGAGAAGAAGGAAAGGAAAAGAAAGGAAGGCAAGGGAAAGGAAAAGAAAAAAGGAAAAGGGAAAAAAGGAAGGAAAGGGGCTGGGTTACTCACGTGGAACTGGCCAGTTGGGTCCCCAGTGGAGCAGCTTGTACTACTCACAGGTTGTTGTCTGTCTTTTGTTTTCACAGAGGACCATGACATCAGGAAGGTGATGCAATGACTTGCAAGTGAATTGGATTTAAGTGAGGAAGGGCTATGCAAAGTCACCAGCCTCACTTTCTCCTCCTGAGCCATCTGGGTCCAGTGCCAAGATATAGATCAGGATTACTGGAGTTGACGCCCAGGTAGCTCCTATGGGGATTAATAAGTTCTGGGTTTATATTAAGAGAAAGATAATGGAGCTAAAAAAAAGTCACTCCTTTTTCAAAAAGAATTTTAATAAAATGTCAAATGGTCCCAAGCACAAAAAGAACTTTAAAAGAATTTCAAAAATCAAATAAGAGAGATTGAGGAAAAATTAGAAAATAAATAAGAACAATCCAAGAAAATCAAGAAAATTATGAAAAGAAATCCAACCAAATTGAAATCATCAAAAACTTAAGGAAGAAAATAACTCCTTGAAAACTAAGATTGGGAAAAGGGAAGCCAATGATGTTCTAAGACACCAAGAAAAAGAATGAAAATTAAATAGAAGGGAATATGAAACATCTCATCAGAGAAACAACAGATTCTTGAGAACAGATCTAGGAGAAATATAAGAATAGTCGGAATATCTGAAAATTATGATTAAAAAAGAATCTTGATACAATATTACCAGAAATTATGAAGGAAAATTTCCCTGAAGTTCTAGAATACTGTATTTCATAGAGCAAAAGAGCTGGGGTTATGACCAAGGGTAACTTACCAAGTAAAGTTAAGTATTATCCTGAATGGAAAAAAAGGATATTTAATAAACTGAAAGACTTAGGTATTTGTGACAAAAACAACAGAACATAAGGGACAATTCAATAACATCCAGGAGAAACATAAGGTAAACATTAAAGGCCAACTATGAGGGACTCAATAAAGTCAAATTGTTTACTTCTTATATGGGAAGATATTATCAATACTTTTATGATTGTCATCATTATTTGCATAGTTTGAAAGAAAGATGTGAGTTGAACTAAGTATAATGGGGTGATTCTAAAAAAAATAAAACTGTGTAGGGAGAGATAACAAGAGTGATTATCTCATACAAATGAGGCATAAAGGAAAAATTGAAACGGAAGAAACTAGTAGGGTGGTTTGGGGGAGTAGTGCTGGAATCTTACTCTCTTGGGAATGGGTTAAAGAGAGAACAACATATATATCTAGAAGGGTACAAAAGTGTTCTAAATTCAGAAAGAAATAAGAGGGCAAGAGGATAGGGTGGGGGGAGAGGATAAGGGAGGAACAACAATTAGGTGTTTTAGGTGGGTCGGTTAAGGAATAGGAAGGCAAGGTAGTAGGTAGAAGTAATGTAGAAGAGTAAGGAGGGATAAGTTTAGGGTGAGAAAGATAGTGAAGAAAAATAGGAAGGTAGAAAATACACAAGTAATTATAGCTTAGAATGTGAATGGGATGAATCTACCCATAAAATGGAAACTGATAGCAGATTAAAAATTTGAATTCAACAATATATTATTTGCAGGAAATGTTATAAAAATGAGAGATACACATAAATATAAAATAAGGGTCAGGAGTAGAATTTGTTATGTAAAAAAAGTAAAGGTAGTAATTGTGATCTCAGACAAAGTTAAAGCTAAAATAGATTTAATCAAAAGAGAAAAATAAGGACATTATGCTATGTGTCAGCAGTAGTGTTCAATATTATCTTAGACCATTTAAAATAACTAGACAGTATAAAATACATGAGAGCGTCCCTGCCAAAACAGGACACAGGAACTATATGAATATAAACATAAAACACTTTTCATACAAATAAAGTGATATCTAAATAACTGAAGTAATATTTGTTGTTCATGGGTAAGTGTAGCAACAATCTGCTAGCAACTGCTATAGGGGTGTAAGACCCACCAACGCAGCACACAGAAAGTTGCCAACACAGGTTCTTTGATCTGCTTTTCTAAGGAAAGTAACATTAAGGGGTTAACAATCTCAGTTTAATCAAACATACAAATATCATTCACAGTTCAGGGGGAAAAGAACAGGCCCCTGACCTTCAAGGCCAATACAAACAGAAATTACAAACATCAACAGACAGACCTTGTCTGATTGAAATCACAATAGTTACTAGTTCCAACATCTGGGTTGCAAAGCTGGGGGGCAGTTTGCAGCTTGCCCAGAGTCTCAATATACTTTCCATGAGTGTGCCCCAAAAGTCAAATGCCAAGTTCCCCTCAATTATATCCCCTTCAGAGCGCTGAGGGCCCTGACCTCACCCAGGCTGGGTGTGAGAAAGTTCCCCATCCCCAGTATCACATCACATACAAATCAATGACTCCCAATTGTCTCTGCTGAGAAATACTCCAGGACAAAAAGATCCCACTTTATCTGCCCCATTCAAACAAAGGCCAGAATCCTTAAAGGCACTTAAGAGAAGAAGAGCAAAAAGTCCCACCTTAATTCCTATTACCGTAAGTAAAGTCAATAAAATAAAAAATGACAAATTTATCTAAATAATCTATTTATTTAATGTCATGCCAATTAAATTACAAAAAAGTTACTCAGAAAAATTAATAACAAAGTTCATTTGGAAGAATAAAAGGTCAGGAACTTCAAGGAAATGGCAGGGTAAGATGTAAAAGAAAAAGATTCAGTAGTGTAAGATCTTAAACTATATTATAAAGTGAGAGCATTGTTGAAATATAAAATGTATAATTTTGATTATTTTACATTTTTCTTGTATAAATAAAACTTATACAGCCAAGAATAGAAGGAATGCAGAAACAAGCCGGTTGATTTAGAAAAACATGGAAAAACTTGGACTTATGAATGTAGATGCTATCCATCTTCAGAGAAACAGATCACAAGTAGATATAAGCATAGTACAGTCTTACATATATATGTGTACGAGTGTATATGTTTATAGGAATATGTATATAAATATATGTATGTTTGTGCACATGCATATGTATGTATGTGTATATATACATATATGTGTATATATATGTGTGTGTGTGTATATATATGTATATATTTCCATGTTTAATTTTAACCTTATTTGGGAGGAGGGAGGGAGGGGGAATAAAGTAAAAAGTACACAACAGAGAACAAAAGAAAACCTACAAGGAAGTAAAGAAAAGCCAGGCAGCTTTGAAAACAATGTGTAATATTTGTTATATAGGCTTTCTCAAAATGGAAATTTATTGTTTTATATCGCATCCTCTTTTATGCTCTGCTGTGTACATGACAATTTTTTTTCTCATTTTGTATTTAAGTTTAAAATAAGTTTTAAAAATTTATTTAAAAAGTGGCAGGATAAAAAAAAAAACCTTGACACCATAATGAAGGAAATAACAGAAGTGAACTGCCCAAAACTTCTGAACATAGAACATGAAATTTCAATTGAAAGAATTCATAGATTTCCTCCAGGGGAAAAAAACAAAAAAACAAAAACAAGGCTACAAACTACAAGAAACATAAGTGGTTAAATTTAACAACTCAACTCTTTTTAGATCTATTTTCCTCAGTCCACCTTTGGCCATTTAGCTCACTGATTAAAGCTTTTGTCTTTGTATTCTGAGAACCTATTACAATGTACATCGTAGATGATTGATACAAGCTTGTTGGTTATGGTTGATTGGTGGCAAGTAAGTAGTAGCCATTAAATTCTTTGTATATCTCAAACTCGGCATGTACAAAACAGAACTCACCAGCTTTCCTACCAAACCTACCCTTCTTCTGCCAAGGGCAATACAACCTTTCCATTCCCTTATGTTTGCAACCTCAGAGTCATTCTTTACTCCTCTCTCATTTCACATAGCCACATTTAAAAAAGAAAAATGTCAGCAGTCCAGGATTTTAGCTATGTTTAACTCCTCTTTTTTTTAACTTCTCTTTTCAGTCTAAATTTTAAAAAAAAATTCAGTATAGATAATTTCGCTTGATTATTTGGACCTCGGTAGTACCTATATTGCTATTTCCATTTTACAGATGAGGATTCTAAGAAGGATTGCCCACGATCATATAATTAATAAGTGGCAATGTGGAGATTAAATTTTGATCAGTCCAGACTTCATGGTCAGTAGTTTTTCTAGTCTTCTGTACTTGTTTCAATGGTTAACTGAAGCTAAAGGGTAAGTCACTTCTCTACTGTCACACTTATAGAAGAGCTGGAATTCAAACTTGGATCTTCTGGGCCCAAATTCAGGGCTTATTCCTTTGTGCCATATCTGACCTTTGGATTAATTTCCCCTATCTAATGTTAAATTCAAGTTGTCCAAAATGACACATTAAAATTAGAAATCCCTCTTCAAGAACCACTATTTTTAATTGCTCATCAGGAGAGCTGAATAGTCTAAGAAGTGGTGAAAAACTTTCACTTACAGATTTCATCACTATGAAATTACATCTGTATAGGAGATTCCCAGGGTTTGCCAAATATGGCCAATATGAGTCTTGTCCAGTCTGGTGGATATAATAGTGAATCTTAATAGTTCCTTCTGACTACATACCTCCCTAACAAATCCAAGTTCTTAAGGCCCTAGAGAAATGAACACACCCCAGAAGTGTAACTTGACTTCCTAGCAACACTGAGTTCTTTCCCCTTTCAGGAGAGAGGGGCACCCAGAGTAATTTTAAAATTCTGGAGGACTACGTACATGTCCTAAAAATGCAGGGTTCCATCAGAAAATGAAGGATAAGTATCTTAACTATTAATGGACTTGGTTAGCAGTCCTTTGGGTTTTCTGTCAAGTTAAATAAAACCTGTCCTTTATTTGAAGTTTTGTTAGCCTGCATACTTTCGTGGAATTGAGGGCTCTTTGTGCAAACATGTCAAATTCTGTCATTCTCAGGTGAACCCTGGAGGAGTGGGATAGGAAATGCATTAGCCACATATTGATGTTCCCAAGGTGACTCAAAGTAGAACAAAACAAGCTAAACCTATTGTTAGAAGGCCCCAAGACTAAAATATGTCTTTGTGAGCTCATGGATGCTTCTCTACATTATATAGGTGACAAATTACATATGGATTATGAGATTCCTTCACTTGAAGCTATATAAGCTTACATGCTTCCCTTAACCTTTTATGCTTTATTTACCAATCCCTCTCCAAGGCTTTTCTGTAAGGCTAAAAGGAAATCATTTGATCAGAAAAGTTTGAGTGGTCTTTTAAATTAATCTTCTTGTTTTAAAGATAAAGAAAAGGAGACCCAGAAAAAATAAGTGACTCACTAAAGATCATGGAGAGTTAGTGGCAGAGCCAGGACTTAGAAACATTCAAAACAGTGAGAAAGAAGTAAGGGTATATAAAAATAAGTTATGATTATATGTTTCATCTCCAAAGGTAGAAACAGCCACCATACAGATAGAATACTTTAACAGTTATGCCTGTCTGCACCACCACCTTTTGTCTTGAGTACAAATGACTGCCTTGCTTCAAAGAACTGAAGCTAAAGGCTCTTCCCTGGGGGAAAAGATAAGTACTTGAAGCTATAACTCAAAAGCAACAGAAGCAGTGTAGCCATTCATTAGCAAGCCCTCCAGTGTGAAGAAAGACAAATATTAATACCCATCAAAAAGAAAAGTCCACTTATTTTAAGTTGCCTCTTGTCTTATGACCGCAAAGAAAACAAAAATCTGTTACAGAATCTGCAGTGAGCAGTTCCCAGAGAGCAAAAAAAAAAAGCATGGCAGTATTATGTGTCCATTTCCCAGCTTCTCAAGGTGGAAAAGTGGAGTAGGGGGATTACCCACCAAAGACTCTTGTTTTATAGACTAATCTAATTCCCCACGCCCCCAGAGAAATGCCCTACTATGTCATTACATTGGCTACTTGCTAGCCAGAGACTGGGGAAAAGTGCAGACATCTAATGCCTTACTTCTCTCTCTACATTTTGTATCTTAATAAAAACTTCCTCAAGTCTTTAGAGATCATGTGAATAGTGGTTCCATGAGAGCAATCAACAGCACTTGCAATATGTTATACTTAATTCAGATCCCTGAATTTAGATCCTGATACTTTCAACCTTGGTGAGCTAAAGATTCAGGGCTATCTCTACACATGTGGAGAGACAATACAATTTAAGAGGCATTGAAAGAATCCCCTGACCACAAACTAACTCTCACTCTGATACAACATAGTTCTTGAAAACCATCCATTGAATTATCTACTCAAGGGCCTTTGGGTTGGGAAAGGCAATGTGGTAACAAGCAAAATTTACTAGTGGAGATTATTTTCTCTACTAGATGGCCCATTACTGATTTACCATAAATAAAAAAGTTGTGGGTCCTAGTAAATATTTGCTCATTCATTTTCATTTCCACTTATTTAATGTCACTCATTTTTGTTTCTATTCATTTCATTTCATTCATTCATAAAGGAATGAGGTATAAAACCCCTCAGATTTTGAAGTAGAAAGTAAGCTTATTAATGACAGAAAGTATTTTTCATTTTTAATTTGTTTCTCCAGTACCTCTCACAGTACCTTGTACATAGTTGGTGCTCAATAAATGTTTGTAATCTTGAAGGAGGATAGGAAGCAGCCCATGGATATGGAAATGTCCAGTGGAGAATGATAATGAGAGGTAGGATAAGGTGGTACCTGAGAAGAGCGGGAGAGAAGGAAGAAATGAGAGGGAACAGATACAAGGACATTCGAGAAAAATCTTGCCAACTTTACAAAGTAGTTCCTATTATTGCTACTCTATGATTAATGAAAAACAGCTACCTCTCCCAGAGTCCCTCACAGTGACATTCTTTCTCTGTCTCCAAGTCTACTTAAGGGACACCTTCACAGCCCGTCTTCACTCAGGCACTCTCTTCCCCTATAAAGAATACCCACGGCTCCAAACTGTGATATTCAGATATCCTGCAGAGGACAAAATTTACCCACTTTCTTACAAGACCTATTCACCTCCTTTGGAGATATTCTTTTCTTTTTGCAGCAGCTCCTCTGACTGCTTCTCCTGAGCCTGAGTCTCCAATATCCCTAGAACTAGTACTTTTCCCCCACATGGCCAGACACAGTGGCTCATCTTTTTTTTTTTTTTCATATACTTCCTTCTGCTTCTCTGCAACCTTCAGCAGATACTTATCCCTATTCTTTTCTAATTTTTCTCTTATTCCTCTGAAGCACACAGGCAGTATTGGGTAGTAAACAGAGTCTCAAAGTCAAGAAGCCCTGAGTTCAAGTCACACCACCAATACATACTGGCTATGTGATGTTCAATCCTTTTAAATTCAAGATTCTAAGTTACAGAGAAGTTTCTGACCTGCATTGGTAGAAGTTTCCTCACCCAAAAGTTCCCTATACCAGGGATATCTCACGTTCAGTCCCTACTTCATAGTGTCAAGAGATAGAGAAAAGAAATAGTGTGTCTGATTTGAAGAACTGCAAGGAGGCCAGTGTTTCTAAGTCACAGAGGGCCTGGAGGGAAGTTAGGTATAAGAAGATTAAAAAGAGAGGAAGAGTCAGGTTATGATGAGTTTTATATGACAATCAGAGTACTTTATATTTTATTGGGATAGGGTCATAAGGGAGTCAACTGAATTTATTGAGGGGGTGGAATGTGGCATGATAAGACCTTTTATTTTCTTTCCTCTCAATCAGCAAAATACTTTTCTTCCTCCCACCTCCATTGAGAAAAAAAGAAAAACAAAACCTCTTTATAAACATGTATAGTCAAGCAAAACAAAATTCCTCATTGGTGACCTCCAAAATAAATCTAGACAAAGGATCTAAACCCAGCCCCCCAAGCTTGAGTAGAACACAACAGGCTTCTTCATTTGGGTGGGGTCTGAACAAGTTGGAAGAGAAAGTTAATCCAATCTCATTATTAGGAATGCCCTTCAGATGCTGGCTGAATAACCTAAAAGGGGCTGATTTCTGAAAGAGGAAATAGGAAGGTCCTAATTCAATAATTGGTTATTATATTATTATAGTATATTATTAATATTTCAGTATAATAACATAATAGTATATTATTAATTATTGTTAATTAATATAAATATTATATTATATTATTGATATGAGAGAAAAATCTTCATTTCTCTCACTGGTATGGCAGTATTACCATAATAACTTTTCATGGTGCAATTCTTTGGTTGTTGCTGTTGTTTGCTCCTTCTTCCAGCCTACTTCCTGACTTTGGACTTTATATTAGGCCTAGTATGTCCTCATTTCTTTAGGGACCAGCTGGCCCAATCCTATTGCTACTTTCTTGGGGATATTTAGTGTTGTACTCTTCCAGGAGCTCAGGCACTGAACTGTTGGTCTGGGAACTGGTAAGTTTTCAGTGCCCCCAAAGTAGTCCGATCCAGTCTGATCTCTGATTTCTTGGACTAATCTCTGCAAGTTGCAAGACCTGGGTTTTGGTTTGATCAACAGGCCTCTGGGGTTGCTTCCTTTGGAGTTTCAGGAGACTGTTTCTAACTCAGCATCTATGAGTGAGCTGGAAAGCTCTAAGTGACAGTTTAGAGTGACAGAACCATAGACCTATTTTTGGTCTATGATTCCTGCCCTGGATACTCCTCTGCAGGCGTTAGACTGGGCTGGAGACTGGAACTGAGACCCCTGCTCTGCTCCTGAGATCAGAGCCACAAAGCTGTCCCTTGCTTCTTAATTTGTTCCTTGCTAGGTACACAGCCTAGAGCCTGTAACCACTCCTTTCCCCACAAAACCATCCCTCACCTCAGGTCCTCTCCTCAGTCCGTCCTAGACATATGACCTGGAACTACATAGTGAGTGACAAAGTTGCTAGTTGATATCTGTTCTCATATCCTACATGAAGTCATGGTGCCCTAGCATGGGTCTGAGACCTCATCTTGTCCCAGTTTACAGACTCAGTGCTCTCTTGGTCCATAGGCCCTGGGATGCTCTTTGAGGTGTCCTTGTGGCCAGACTCTGAACCTATTTTTTTTTGCAGACTTCTTTATCTATCTTCCTATGCCAATGTGGCCTGGAAAAATGACTCACTGAAACTACTTCTTGGATTTCTCAATCAGGATTTAGTCTGGTGCTTTTCCAGATCTGGTTGGAAGAGTTATATGTATGAGAGAGGAAGATGCTCACTATACTTCTTCCTGGATTCCACCACCTAGAGTCTGTCTCCCAGACTCTTCCCACATTTTGGCAGCTGTGCAGAAGAGGGATTGGAGTGAGGAATTATTTAGCTGGAAGAAGGTGGATTAGGGAGGATCAGAGAGAAGGAAGAGTCTGGACCATGGGACACTGCCCAGAAATGGCAGGTTCAAATAAGAAACAGAATAAGGTTCTCCAGGCAGCCAAACTGGATGTCTAAGGAGGAAAGGGTAAATGATGAAAGGGGGGAAGGTATCTGAGTTGGGTGTGAGGAGAGCAAGTACCTCAATGAAGTAGAGAACTAGAGCTTTTGAAGATGAATTTATCCCACCAAATGCCTGCCTTAGGCAAGATTGCAGGGACATAACTTCACTTCCCCCCCCCCAAAAAAAAACAAGAAAATAAAAGCCATTTATCTGGGTCTATGAGCACATTTGGAGTAACAATTAAGATGAATAGATGAACGATTCAATCAGAAATCAATCTCAACATTTAAATTATTCCAGCAAAATGTATTCCAGCAATATTCTAGCAAAAGAATTGACATTCTCTTTTTTATTATTTTTAGACAAGAGCTTTGATTTTGTTATTATAGGGAAATCCCCTTAAGAGAACTCCTTCCAGTGTACATAGCACCTGCTCAGCAATTCATCTTAGAGTTGCATAATTATGACATTCCCAGGTTCACACAGCATATGTCAGATAGAATTTGAACCAAGGTTTTCCTCACTATAAAGTCAGCTTTCTTATTCCTAGTGCTTACTCTGTCCCCTTATTACACTGAAGAAGTACTTGGGGATAAGATCAAAGAACAGATTCCAGCCACTGGGGTAGCTTCATGGCAAGAAGAAATGGCTGAAAGATCAGATTATCAATTTTGGCCTTGATAGTAATTTGCTATGCATCCTAGATGACTCTCTTCCCTTTTCTGGATCTCAATTTCCTTATCTGTCATGTTGAGGAAAAAGTAAGACCATAGTAGTGGAAGAACTTTGAAGTAAAAGAGTAACACATTAAAGTAAAATGTTACTTATTTGAAGTGGGAATTATTTGCTGATTATTTTTCTACTCCTGAATATTGTTATTTTTTTAATCAAGACACACATTCTGGGATGGCTGATTAGTAAATGAGCACTTTAGGAGAGTAGTACAGCTCTACTGGATGGGTCTGGCCTTTTTTGTGCTTGAATACCCAGATTAGGAAGTAAAAATATCATAAGCTTATAGAAAGTGGATTCCCATTTCCTTCCACTTTCCTTCTTCTATATGAATGCGTATGTTTATTTTTCTCCCAGTCTAACCTCAACTACTCTGCTTTCTACTTGATTAGGTATTATTAGAGTTAATCAGATTTTGTGTCAGTAGCATTCTAAATTTCATCTTTTAAAATGAAATTTAAAATGTTACTGCTTCCTGAAAATGGAAATTAGATATTTTATTAGATGTTGTTGGCTCCACTTGACAGGACTGTTACCCAAGTTGCTCAGTGCTATGTCATCATTTCCTGGATAACAGTCAAATAGACAGAGAAGGAAGGTTTTGTTTAACAGGAAACATATGCCCCACTGAAGTGCTTTTGTCAAAGCAGCTAGGAGGAGGAGGGAGGAAGACACTTTCCTTAGGTGGAAAACTAGACCATATAAGATCTGAGACTGATTGCTGAATTGGAATTAAGGAGGTAGGTAAAAGGGGAAGGTGTAAGTCATGGGACCACAGATTTAGAAGTGGAGAGACCATTTTACTAAAGAGAAAACTGATGCATACTGGAGTACAACAAATTGTCCAGAATCAGGCAGGCAGTCAGTAGCAGAATCAAGACGTAAACATAAGTCATAGTATAACTTTCTTTCCATTGTGCTGAACCGCTGATTTGCATTTTGGACAGGAGAGTAATTGATGGGCTTGACCCTTGGCAAAATTGTGAAATGAGTGACACTTTATTTCATGACCTCCCATATCTTCATGTAATAACCTGGAGTCCAGTTCTACCCATTCATCCCCAAATGCCCAGTAGTCTAATGGACTTTCCCCTCACTCCTACTAAAACTTGATCTCCTTTAGCTCTTCCTTGGCAAAAGGTTCAATAAAATAATTCATATTAATGTATAAATGACAAATGACCTTTAACACATTTACTTTTCCCAAGGGTGTCTGTATTTAAATTCAAGACACAGTCAATTCAAATGAATGAAACTTTAATGGTAGAATTTCAGGTAGCAATGATAGATGAGATAGGGAGATTTTGAAAAAGTGAACACTTTCCCATTTCTCTTTAGACTCACCATATTGGAAATCCTCTTATTCCAGGGGTCAAAAAAGGCCCTAACCATAATAAATCATGGCACATGATTGCTATCAGTCATAACTATTTGCCTGAATGTTTTGTATTAGTTCAAATTTATCTCCATAAAAATTTAAATTTAGCCTAGACTCAAAGTATAGAAAGGAGTTAAGTCTAGTGGGAAAAGATATGTGTGTGTGTGTGTGTGTGTGTGTGTGTGGATGTATTTGAATTTATATGAGAGCTTGAGTCCTATTTCTAATACTTAAGAGTTTTGCTCAGTTAATATAAAATGGTTGAGTACATGTATTTAATGGAATATTTTTGTGCACTAAGATATGATTCTACAAAGTCTTTCCCCAATGCCCAATCATGGAATGGAAAGGTTCCTTAAGACTGAATTGTATCCAAACTACGTGACTGGGTTTGGGATATACAACAACAACATGGCACTGAACATACATAATAAGAACTTAACTAGGAGAACTGAGTATTTGGATTCACCTTCACAAGTCTTTGCTTGGGGTTATATTGGTAAATGCTTAACAGTCATCTCTTGGGTATGGGGTTGGAGGGAGATATATGTACATATATATATATATACATATATATATGTATGTATTACATACTTTTAAAGGTCAATCTTCATTATTAACATGGTTCCCATTACTTTCTGAATTCTAGACAATAAAACAATAAACCAAGCTCTGATTTTTAGCTTTTGTCAATTTCCAGGGTGTAATTGCTCACAGTGAAAATTTAACAATAGGCTCTGATAATTGGTTTTAGTTGACTTGAACTGGCTCACCATATATACATATATACATACATATATATATATATATATATATATATATATATATATATATATATATATATATATATATATATATATACATACATACATACCCACCATATATCCTCTATGGACCTCTGTTCCCTCCTCTACCAAATGAGGGGCTTTTGTTGTTCTGGTTGTGGTTGTGGGGTTGTAGTTGTTTTACTTTTCATTCTATGTTTGTAAAGAATCCTGCATTGTTTCTTAGAAGGAATATACTAGCATTAGTGAGGATTAGTTTATCTAATTAACCTATTAGCATTCATTGTAATAAGCAAAGGACCCAAAAGAATAGGATGATGAGACAACAGGACATAATAGAAAGATCATTGAATTGGGAGCCAGAAAATCTGAGGTCTAGTCTCAGTTCCACCACTAACTGGCTGTGTGGCCCTCTCTGGGCCTCATCCATAACATGAAGTGGATGGAGAGGTTAAATTAGATGATCTTTAAAGATCCTTCTAGCTCTGAAATTCTATCATTCTCTGTTTCAGTTGCTATATGAAGTATGGTCCAGTAAAAACAAGGCTGGATTCAGAAGAATCTGAGATCAAATCCTTCCTCAGACACTCATTAGCTATGTGACCCTGTGCAAATCACAATCCCTCTCAATCTAGTTTCTTTATCTATAAAATGAGGCTCAATCTAGTCTCCTTATCTGTTTCGAGAATCAAATGATATATGTTAAGCACTTTGCAAACTTTAATATGTAATGGTCATCTATTATTACTGAAACTTCAGTGCTGTTTTTGACCAAATGATATGGAAAATCTGTCTATTTAGTGGCCATTTTGCAGCACAAGGGTGATCATCCTGAGGAGGAAGGATAGAAGAATGACTTTGGGGATTAGGGATTCACTAAAGCCCAGGTTCCAAGTAATGCAGCACAGCTATAGATGGCTGGGAAACAGCTGCACCCAATAGGCGAGCCCTTAGGGAAGCAATTAGGGATGGAGTAACCACTTTTGGAGCTAACAGAGAGTGTAAGAGACTAAATCTTTGGATGGTGATGAAAGATGCCAATCAAGGGACAGATTTTGGGTGTACTCAGAGTGGAACAAATTGTCAGTACCACATTGTGGCCATTGTTGTTGTTTTTTCCATCTGCATAAGGCAAGCTGTGACTGGCAGCAGCATCTTGAAACACAGCAACATTCCCAAGTCTATGTCTGCAGAAACATTCTGGCTAAACACACATACATATGAATAGACAGACCTTGAGGGCTGGATTTAGAGTAAGAGAACCTATGTTTGAATCCTATCTCTGCTACATATTGCCTATATCTTTTGGGTAAAACATTTCTCTGTGCTAGTCCTTGATATCTCTATTTGTCAAGTGAAGGGTCTGATCTAAATGGCCTTTACTGCTTAACATGGGGTACAGGAACTTTTTTTTAATAGTCTGATAACTGCCTTTTAATATCATTTGTTTCCTTTGTAATTTGTGTATTTGATTTTATGCATTGAATAACATTATTCTAAGATAGATCCATGGACTTTACTAATGGACTTTATATAAAAAAAGTTAAGAATCCCTGTTTTAAAGTCTCTTTCAGTTCTGAATCTATGAATGTCTTTACCTAATATGCTGCATTGACACATTAATTACTCAAAACTAGCTTTTGAAACATTGATATTTGCTTAGCTATAGAGAAGAAAAAAGTGTGCCCCCCCTTCAAAGTTCTTTGCATAGATGGGAGACTATGAGTATGAAACATTTTCTATACTGATGGACTTGATTGATATATTGGTTAGTTTTGCTGATCTGTCTTTTTTTTTCTTTTTCTTCTTTTTTTGTTGTTCGTTGTAAGAGATGGTTTGCTGGTCAGGGGAGGGAAAAGGATATAGTTGAAAATAAAATTGTATCAAAACAAAAGTTATAATTTCTCAAAGAAAATATTTTAAAAGGAATGTAATTAAAAATCTACTAGGTAAAGTTTGTAGAAACCAGGTTTAGGCTAGCATCTAACACCACATATAATAATAAGTTCAAATAAGACCTAACTATTAAGTCACATAATTTAAAAAAATAAAAAATATATATACCATCAAATCAGGGACCATTCACTGCTATACTTAAGGAAAATATTCTTAATCAAAAAAGGATACAGGTGACCACAAAAAATAAGATAGATCAGCTAATTGGCAGGTAAATGGTACAGAGGATAAAGCACTGGAATTTGCTTTAGGAGTAATGAAAACCCGAGTTCCAGTCCTGCCTCTTACACTTACTAGCTGTGTGATTGTGGGCAAATCACTTAACATCTCTCAGTCTCAATTTTTTTCATCTGTAAAATGGGGATAATAGTAGCGCCTCACTCACAAGGTTATTGTGGGGATCAAATGAGAAAACATATTTAAAGAGCTTTCCAAACCTTAAAGTAGTATATAAATGCTTACCATTACTATTTTTATTATGTCAACTACAATAATATGATATGCAAAATGTTTTGTGTTAGTAAAATCAAAGTAGCTACTATAGAAGAAAAGTTGCTGACTGGAAAAAAATATTTATGTCAAGTATCTTCCAACAGGGTTCTGATATATGGGGAGTGAACGCCAATATACGTAACCAAGAACCACTTCCCAAAGGATAAGAATATAGTAATGAATGGCAAATAAGGCAAATTAATAATAGTAATAGCTAACATTTACAAAGTATCTACTATTTTCCAGGCACTGTGCTAAGCCCTTAACAAATATTATCTCATTTGACATGAAAATATGAAGAGACAGTTCTCAAAAGAATTACAAACCATAACCATATGAAATACTTTTCCAAATCACTAATAATAAGAAACATAAAAATCAATTAACTTGGAAGTTTAACTTTATACCCAGCAAATTGGCAAAAATTTTAAAAGAATGATAAACAAATAGTCAATGTTGGAGAAGGTGGGGGGAAATGGGCATCATAGTTTACTATTGGTGAAACTTTGAATTTGTATAACCATTCTATAAAGCAATTTGAAACCTTGCCAAAAAAGTGCTTTTTGATTAAAAAAGTGCATTTGGTTAAAAAAAAATCCACTGCTAGGCATATGCCCCACATGAGGTCAACTATACAAAAAAAAAACTCTAGAACAAGGAACTGGAAACAAAGTAGATTTTCATGGGAGAAATGCCTCGACAAAATGTGAACTATGGATATAATGGAATATTATTGTATCATCAGAAATGATTAATTTGAAAAATACATAGAAGTATAGGAAAGCTCTTGTACCTGATGCACTATAAAGAAAGACAAACTAGGTTAATGATATTGGCAATGATACATACAAAGACTACAACAATGTAAATGGAAATAAAAACAACAAAGAAGTTAATGCTGTGAAATTAAATTTGGCTTTATAAAAGAGAAGAAGTGCTGTATAATCAATTGCAAACAACAAGCATTTATTGATCATCTACTATATTCTAAGCACTAGGTAGGAGCAGGAGATAAAAATACAAAAATGAAACAGTTTTGTCATGGGCCAGGCCTGACTTATTTCAGTCTAGTGGTATAGGTCCAAGATTTGAATGAAATGAAACACTCATAGGCTAACAGTTAATTTTTAAAAAAAAATGTGTACTTAGTAATAGCATGGATACATCATTGATTCAATTGGATGCAGATTCCCTGCCTTTCTCTTAGCCATGTTGGTGTGCTAGTCAGAGTATGAATCATACAAGAAGGAGCTCCCAAGAACTTCATGTTCTGGCTTTCATACTTTTGCAACCAAGAAACTATTTGAATTGTTGAATCTTAATTCCCTAGATGAAGGGTCTACAAACTAGGACCTGTTGGCCAAATCTTGTCCTCTGCCTATTTTTGTATGGCTGGAAGCTAAGTGTTTTTTTTTCGTTTTTAAATATAATAAAACTTTATTTTAAAATGTAAAAAGCACTCTTAATTTGTGAAACCATAAAAAAACAGGCTCCTGGCCAGATTTGGCCCACAGGCTATAGTTTGCTCATTCTTGTCCTATATCATTACTCTCAAGGACAGTTTCACTACAATTTTAGGGAAAAACAAGCCTAACTTACATGGCAGGAACATTAGTAAGCTTTTTCAAGGAGCTAACATTTTATGCAAAAAAACAACAAATTCATATACACATATATATATAAAATACATGCAAAGTAAATACAATGTAATTTGGGGGACAGGGATCAGAAACTAAGAGGATCATTTAGAAAATGGTGCTTGAACTGAATTTTGAATTAAATGGAAGATTCTAAGATGTGGAGGTGATGAGACCCCTCATTCTGGAAATGGGGGACAGCTAATACAAAAGCACGGGAATGGAGAATGGAGAATCCTGTTGGAGCGAATAGAGCTAGAAAGGCAGGTGGAAGACAGGTGTGAAAGGCCTTAAATGCAATAAACATGAGTTCATTTATCTACCTTGATATTAGAGCCAATAGGGAGCAGGTTTAGTTGGTAGAGCAGGGGAACTGATATGGTTAGATTTATTCTAAGAAAATCACTTTGGCAACTGTGTAGAGGATATAATGGCAAGGGGAGAGACTTAAGGCAAGAAGTACAAATAGGAGGCTTTTGCAATCATCCAAAAAAGATGTGAAAAGGACTTGAACTAACATGTGATGAGGTGAATAAGGAGAAAGGGACAAATGTAAGAGGTGGTATAGATTTGTTGTTGTTTTTCAGTTGTGTTTTTCAGAGTTTTTCAGACTCTTCATGACCACACTTGGGGTTTTATTGGCAAAGATACTGGAATGCTTTGTCATTTCCTTCTCCAGCTCACCTTACAGATGAAGAACTAAGACAAACAGAGTTAGGTGACTTGTCCAGGATCACACAGCTAGTAAGTGTCTGATGCTGGATTTGAACTCCTGAAGAAAAGTCTTCCTGACACCAGACCTAGCGCTCTAGCCACTGCACCACCTATATGATGCTATTATAGATAAAGAAACAACAAAATTTGAAAACTGAAAAGATATGTGAGATTGATGTGAGGATGAGGGAGAATGAAGATTCAAGGAAGATGCTGGCCTTGCAAACCTGGCTGAGTGGAAGGACGGTGGTGCTCTTGACATAAGTTATGTAGTTAGGAAGAGGTGTGGGTTTGGGGAGAAAAGATAATGCTTAGCTTGGGACATGCTGAGTTTAAGATACTTCTAGGACCTCCAGTTTGAAATGTTTAATAGGCACTTGGCAACTTGAAATTGGGACTCAAGCTCAGGAGTGTAGTAAGGGAAGAATGGATGGACCACGCATATGGCACATTGTATTTTCTCTCAGACTCAGCTGATGTGTTAGCTAGCTCAGAAAAGCTGTTTTTGTTCTTTTTTTTTTCTTTGTTAGAAGAGATCACTTTCTGGATAGGTGAAGGAGGAACGATATTTTAAAAGAAGATGATATAAAAGCAAAAGAGCATTTTTTTTTTAAATTAAGAGAGGATTCCTTAGTGTTCTCCCTTTCTTGAACTTTACCTTGAACCTTTTATCTAGATTTACCCTTTACCCTTAGCATAGCCTACCTCAGGGCTGTCCAACCTTATATTATCTTAGGGCTGCATTAAAATAAGATAATTAGGGGCAGGTAGGTGGCACACTGAGTAGAGCACTGGCCCTGGAGTCAGGAGGACCTGAGTTCAAATCAGGCCTCAGACACTTGACACACTTACTAGCTGTGTGGCCTTGGACAAATCATTTAACCCCAATTGCCCTGTCTTCCACCCTGCAAAAAAGAAAAAAATAATAATTATTCGAGGGCCACACCCAGAATAAAAAGTACGGTACACTAATAGAAAGTGGGGGAACGCACGTCATCAATAGAACAGGTGAAGGCGGGAAGCATGAAAGCAAGCACAAAACAACAAAGCGACAACACAACAGTATAAAGGTAGGTACATACTGACTAGTCTGCATCATACAGACGGAATGCATCCCACAGATTGATTGAAAATTACGTGTGATATGTTCCGTCCATAACGCTACTTAAAAACACCAAAGAAAATTAACATCAATGAGATTATTTATTAGTGATGAAACTAAAAAACCTAATATGCATTCCATGCAAATTATTATTTTATTTTTTCGCTCATGAAAATTAAAACCCACAGGGAGGCCACATAGAATCACACTGCAGGCCTATGCAGCCCACGTGCCATATTTTGGACAGCCCTATATACCTTATATCATGCTTAATCAATGTACATTTGGCATCTTCCCATCAGTTTTCAAGTTCCTTGAGGACAGGGACTGTGTGGCTTTTTCCTTTAGTGGTCTCTAGCATAGGACTTGGAATATAATAGGTGCTTAATAAATGTTTATTGAATTAAACTAAATTGATTTCTTGGTACAAATGATAAAATGCATGGCCTGGTACCAAGCATAATAAATTCTATGATCAGAACCTTTGGAGCTCAGGTAACTGAACTTGGATGAATTAGGAAGACAAAAAATAAAAATAGATCTAGCCCCCGTTTATTCACAGGCTAGTTTAGTCTGCTTATTTGACATCAAAGCCAACAATATTGTGGCTTTAAATGACTTTTTCAACATCTGGATCAGACCAGTCCAATGCGGGTCATAATGGATACATTCAGCTCTAGCTAGAGACTCAGAGTTTGCATACCTCACACAGCCTAATCCTTAGGTGAGCTTCGAAAACTCATGGAATTTATTCACATGGAGGAGGAAAGTTCAATACAACAGTCAATATTTTTCTAAGAGTATGAGTTCAGGGCTGTTCATAGCTGCCTCAAACTATCAGTATAAATAGCCAGTGCTTTCTGTAACTCTGCTGCTGTGTCTGGGCCACATCCTTGGGCTTAGAGACTGACCTTTAAATTAAACAGTGGAGGAAAATTGCATTTTTCTTCCATTTCTGAAATGATTTCTCTGAGCCCCTCTCCTCAGCCTGTAAAATAACTATGATTCATTGGCTATTTCTATCTCAGGTGCAATTGGGGTTGCCTATAATGCGGGGTTATTTCTAATAAGAAACTAAACTGAAATCCCATTTAGCCAGAAGGACATTTAGAATCTCCTCAGGTGTCTAGAGAGATTGGAAAGTCACTAGAGGTTCATTTATCCCTGAGGGCTCTCTGGAATCCAAAGTTATTTGGCCTCAGTGTCATGTATGTGAGTTGGCTCTAAGGAGCTTCTGGGGCTATCCGGTATTCAGCCAGTTTTGTCAAGTAGCTACCATGAGGTCATCTGTATGGATTCACAGCAAGATGGAGACTGTTAACATGTGATCTGGGCCTTCATTAATACAGCAAACTTGCCTCTACCATTGATTCCAAAGGACCAAGGAAAGCAAATGATTTAATTTGGATAAACATTATTAATGGAAATGCCAAACTAAGCTTGTCTGATTCAATTCAGCAGACACTGCTGAAATGCTTGCTTTACGCCCAGTGCTACACTTTGTTGTGTTTGTCGTTTGTCCTTCGTTTTGGAGGAGGACCATGACATCAGAGAAATGATGACATGACTTGCAGTTGATTTTGATTTGAGGGAGGGAGGGCTGTGCAAGGTCACCAGCCTCACTTTCTTCTCTAGAGCCATCTGGATCCAGTGACCAGATATTCATCAAGATGACTGGAGATGACCCAGGATGCATTGGGAGACCCTGGCCATTTTAGGCTAAGGCTTTTCCATGTACTCACCTAGAATGAGGTAACGCCCATTCAGTGAATAGGCCCCTTTAAGAAGTGAGAAGGGATGGCCCCAGAAGAAGGAAGGAAGGAAGGAAGGAAGGAAGGAAGGAAGGAAGGAGGGAAGGAAGAAAGGAAAGAAGGAAGAAAGGAAAGAAGGAAGGAAGGAAGGAAGGAAGGAAGGAAGGAAGGAAGGAAGGAAGGAAGGAAGGAAGGAAGGAATCTAGCCAGCTGATCCGCGAGGAGTCGTGCTCGTGGGAGGCCCGCAGACCCGGGCTCGTGCACCTCCAGAGGTGGCAATCCTGCTGCACTCTCCTTGCTGGTGGCGGGCGATGCCGGTGACCAGAAGGGCCTGCCGGTTGAGATACTTGCTTGGCAGTGCGGTCGCGGTCAGCTCCGGGCTGGGGCCCAGAGAAGCAGTCTGGTCCTTGGGAGAGGGATTCTTCCTCTCCGTGTGGGGTGATGCGGTCGCACTGCCACTGCTTTCGGAGCCGTGGGGTCGGCGCAGGGTCTGACCTCCAGATCCTGCCCTTGGGAAGGGGGTTCCAATAGCCTCCTTCTCGGCGGGTCCCGAGGATGTCAGGTTGCCAGTGCTAGGCTAGGCGTTCAGGGAATATCTAGAACTTAGATACAAGAATTCTGTATCGTGAAGTAGACCATCTAGATCACACTGCAACTGCTAAAAATAAATACCACAGTGGCTATCATCTTTGTTTCCATTTGTTCCTTATGGTTCAATGGGGGAAAAAACACTGAAGTTGGAGTCAGAGGATCTAATTTCAAACCTTGGATCTCTTGTGTGAGTGACATGGGAAAAGTGTCTTAATCTCTCAGTTCCTTCATCTGTAAAATTAGGGGGGTAAATTAGATTGTTGTACAAGTCTTTTCAACTCTAATTTTATTATCATATTATCTTCATTTTCTTCACCTGTAAAATAAGGATATTGAATTATAATGACTTCTAAGATCTCACCTACCTTTAGGCCTGTGACACTGTCCTAGCCAGACAAGCCTTTTCCTCTGAATTTTATGTAAGTTTCAATAATTACCTCATAGTTACATAATTCACATACTGACCCAGTGGTCACATTCCTATTTCCAGAGATAGAGTGGGTTGTCTATTACTTGATTACAAGATAGTCACTGGCTGTGGCAATAACAGGGAGGGAATGGAGTCCTTTATTAATGAAATTGACTTTCATTTCACCAATAACTGTCTATTCGCAGTGACCATTTATTGCATCTGATTCATTCCACTCAAGCTTTGCAACTTCACTTGTAACTTCTATATCTGGATTGTTCATGGCACCCTCAATAGAAAGGAATGTTGACATAACACCATCAGTGATGGCGGCACTGAGTTAAGCACAGGCGTCCCTTTCCAACATGTCATCTACAATAATTCAGCATGGTGATTATTCCCAGGATTTTTTCTGTCAGCTTTACATTTGGAGATGCATCATGAGATGAGTGGTTCATGCTTTCTAGGGGGGACAGATAATTTTTCAGTTTGAGTTGGAGTCAGGAAAAGAACCTGGGATAGAATCCTAGCTCTTATATTTATGATCTGTTTTAATCTTGTACAGGGCAGCTAGGTGGCACAGTGGATAGAGTGCCAGGCCTGGAGTTAGGAAGACTCATCTTCCTGAGTTCAAATCTAGCCTTGGATGCTTACTAGATGTCATTTAACCCTGTTTGCCTCAGTTCCTCATCTGTAAAATTAGCTGGAGAAGGAAGTAGGAAATCATTCCAGTATCTTTGTTAAAAAAAAAAAAAACCTCAAATGGGATAAGGAAGAGACAGAAATGACTGAAAAATGACTCAACAACAAGTCCTAGACAATTCACTTCAACTCACTGAATTTCAGTTTTCTTACCCCTAAAATAGGAATAATGATACTTACTCTACCTCCTTCACAGAGTTGTTATGAAGGAAGTGCTTTGCAAATGTTATGTCATTATAGACCTGTGAGATACGGTGATTATTATCATACAGATAACTCATTCCTCAAACTCTATCCTGGTAGGTGGTGTTTAGGTATCTGATTATCTACATAGTTTGAATTTACCATATAATAACTGTAGAATCATCCTCCCTCTGCTTGAATTTTCATTGCTGTTCAACTCAATCCTGCAAAAATAATGTAAGAGGGTAGTGAGCAGGGGAGTCTGACTTATTTGAAGAATTCTTACAATCAAAGTGATGCACAATTTCCCTCCTTGGAAACTCCCAAACATATGGGAGTTACATGTGTTCACCTACAGCTTCTGAGACAAATCAGAAACTAGAAATCCTGAGTGTATTTTTCCAGCTAAACAGATGGCAGCAACTGGGGCACTGATAGTTTTTCTTCAGAAGCACATAGCTAAAGAAGACATATGTGTGCCCACTCAGTCTATTGTTCATGGACAATGTTTGTAAGCCTCAAACTCCTTTGAGGAAGCAGAAAGACTTTAAATTCTCTAAACAGTATAATACAAAAAATTTGTCCAGCTAGCCTGAGGGGAAAAAAAGATTTTATGGGCAACTTCTTATGGGCACTCTCAAGTCTGAGAGTTTCCAAGTTAAAGAATGCTAGGATCTGAATTTCTAGGGAAAGAATGGAATTTCCTGATACAGCATGATCCTTGGAGTAAGAAGTATACAGTCCACAAGTTTCTATGCATTGCTTTAGTTGGAGAACAAATCAGTGAATTATTCAGACAGTGCTAGTCCAATAGGAAGAGAATTGCTGGTTCAGCAGTTCCCAAATTATGGTGCTGGAAAGACATGGAGGAGGAGAAAGACTCATAAAAACATCAAAGATTTGCCATAACAATTATCCCAAACTCTGTCTTCTTTGAGAAAAAGTGAATAGATTATGTTATGATTTCTGTGACTCTTTTTCTATCTTTGGTATTTTATATATGATAAAACAAAGGCTATTCTGGAGTTGAAATTGTTTTAGCATCTTGAGTACTTGTATGGTGATTCTTTTTTTAAAAAATAATTTATTTATTTATTTTTAATTGATAACATTCAGTTCCACAAGTTTTTGAGCTGCAAGTTTTCTTCCCCTCCCTTCCCCTTGCCCCTCCTGAAGACAGCAAGCAATCTGATATAGGCTCTACATATACATTCATATTAAACATATTTTCACATTAGTCATGTAGCAAAGAAGAATTATAACCAATAGAATGAACCATAAGAAAGAAGAAACAAAACAAAACAAAAGAGAGAGAAAGCAAATAGTTTGCTTCAATCTGCATTCAGACTGTAATTCTTTCTCTGGATGTAGATAGTATTTTCCATCATGAGCCCTTTGGAGTTGTCTTAGAACCTTGCATTGCTGAGAAGAACCAAGTCTATCAAAGTTAGTCATCATACAATGTTGCTGTTACCATGTATAATGTTCTCCTGGTTCTGCTGACCTCACTCAGCATCAGTTCATATAAGTCTTTCCAGGTTTTTCTGAAGGCCTCCTGCTCATTATTCCTTATAGCACAATAGTATTCCATTACATTCATATACCACAACTTGCTCAGCCATTCCCCAGTTGGTGGCCGTCCCTTCAATTTCCAGTTCTTTGACACCACAAAAAGAGCTGCTATTAAATTTTTTACATGTAGTTTCTTTTCTCATTTGTATGATTTCTTTGGGATATAGCCATAGGAGTGGTATTGCTGGGTCAAAGGGTATGCACATTTTTATAGCCCTTTGGGCATAGTTCCAAATTGCTCTCCAAAATGTTTGGATCAGTTCACAACTCCACCAGCTTGTGTGGTGATTCTTTTTATCCAAATTCTAGTGAAATCTAGATATGAGCAATATCATGAATAAAAAGGTAATTTTGCTGAAGCAACTTCAGGTAGGCCAATGAGTTGAGAGACAATGAACTTTTCAAAATCAAGACCCTAGGATTAGCTCCCATCTGTGCGAAAATAACCTTAGCAAATCCTGGATGATAGGTAATGACAATCACAAAATGTTAAGAAGGAGAGTTAAACATGATTTAGTCCAACCTCCTCATCTTGTGGGAGATGAACCTGAGGCAAGAGAAAAAAAAGTGACCTCCCCAAGATCCCAGGTTTGACAGCAGCCCAGGCCTTTCCACACTAAACCCAATATTCCTTCTACTTTTACATCCTTCCATTCATGATAGACAGAAATGAGATTAGCTCACATACATACAGTGAGTAATAATTAAAGACTTAAAATTCCAAATAATCAATAGATTAAGAATTGAAAGTCCAAAACACTTTTCTTGTGTCATTAGGTGGGACAATGTAATGTAGTGGAAAGAGTGCTTGATTTGGAGTCAAAATACCTGAGTTGGAACCCCCATTCTGCAATTACTAGCTGTGTGACCTACAATGAAACATTCATCCTCTCTAGCCTTACTTGTGAATTAAAAATCTGATTGGGTGGGAAGATTACACACACACACACACACACACACACGTGCACACACACATGTGTGTACATATATAAATATATATATGCATATAAGTACATATATACATATATATTTACATATACATATATATCCCCATTGGTGTGGGACTCTCCTTGGTGGAGGTGAAGGCCCTCCCCTACATGAGGGGCAGGATGGATTTGTTGGAAGGCCAGAAAGCTCCAGCCTTTGTTGTTTTCCCCTTAAGGACTCTTCAAATGAAAGTCTTCTTTGAGTTTAGCCTTGAATTGAAGGTGGAAGAGACCAATTCCACTTCAGGTTGTCAAAGGAAAAGTCTTTGGGAAGATACAAGAGGAATAGACAGTCTCTATCATATCTGTATGCCCAGTTTGCTACATTAGAGACTTTGGGGAGTTTCCCCTTGGGTAAGATCAAGGACACACTCTCCCTCTCCCTCTCTCTCTCTTCCTCTCTCTCTCTCTCTCTCTCTCTCTCTCTCTCTCTCTCTCTCTCTCTCTCTCTCCTCTCTCTCTCATTATCTGACTTTTATTGGAGTGGTGAGGTCCTTCACTCTGTTATTGTCTGATATGGTCTCCTTTGTATATCTTTTTTGATTGTTGTTTTGATATGATTTGGATAAATGGTTTTCTTTGTTATTTGCTCTATGTTGCAGGTCCTGACCCTGTCATCCTGTCACTTGTTAATACCTCCCCCCACCATTATATCCCCAGACCTACTTACCACTTGACATTGCAAGCAGCCTGGAACATGTCCTGTTCTGAACCCCGGTTCAGCTGTGACCAGCTTAGAGAATTGGAATGAATTTGCCAGCAAGTGCTTGTATCGGTCTTGTCTGTGGTTTATATAGGCATCTTAGATTCCTGAGTCAGTTCCCTGGGCAGAGATGTGGCCAGCCATTGGCCTATCAGAGCCCTTGTCCACTGTGACTGGCTTCCCTAAGGACAGATTAGATCTGTGAATTGACTTCTTACTCTGGCATTAGAGATTTATTACCTGCCCCATGACTGCTTGACACTGTGATAGCAGGACAGAAGCAGGGGCTGCATTCCTGAACGCCATGAGCTTTCAGGAGGAACTTCTTTTGGTTCACTTCCCAATAGTTTTTAAGCTGTTAACTAAGGCTGGACAAACTTAAATTCCTTCTCTGATGTCCCAACAGAAGGGATAAACCACTGAAGACTTCCTATCTTGTGTTCTGTATTTAGTCTATCAAAAGAATCTCAGCCCCTTTTGAACCCCCTTCTCTGATGCCGGAAGACAAAATGTTTAAACTGTATGACCCCTTTGTCCTATATACCCAAATCTCTCAGAAGCCCCTAATAACTCCCCATTAATTTTTGAGGACCTATTATATCTCTAAATGCTACCACCACTACTGCATCCCCACCCAAGAAAAATTTTGAGATTTTTTTCTTTCTCTCTGCTTTCACATCCCTGGCCAGTTTGGCAGTTGCAGATGTAAAGACAGGTAAGAGAAGAAAGAAGGTCTTTTTCCTGGTTGGTAGAAAGTTATGGCATTATAAACTAATTAGCAACTAACTTTGCTATGTCTTTATTGTACTTTTCTATGTATTGGTTTAAAGGTTTTTGCAACTGTTAAAAACATTAGTGGATTTTTGGAGGTTTGTAGCTAGTAGGGTTAAGATTAGAGTAATCAGTTCAAACCTCTCTCCCCATCATGGAAGATGATAGATGTGTTCTAGTAGTAGGCTATTTCAGCTATCAGAGAATAAACAGAACTGTAGTTTGGAATAATTCAACAGAGTTTAATTGTTTAGGTAAATGAGTGGCTAAGTTGTCTAAGCGGAAATAGACTATGCAACTCAAGAAGATAAAGTGTAGCAATTAATTGTTTTTTTTTTGATAAGGAAATCTGTACAGAAGAGATTCAATGGAGTGTTAGATTCCAATAAATCAGAACTTAATGGCAAATACCTTTTGATGTTTGACACCAAGGTGATATTCTTCAAAACTATATGAATCAAGGAAACCTGAGTTAAAATCCAGACTCAAAAACTTATTAGATGTATTAATCTGAACAAATAACTTGACCTCTCTTTGTCTCAGATTCCTTATCTATAAAATATTGCAATGATCTAGTAACACAGTAATTGTTAAGTGCTTAGCATGGTGTAAGGGTTATATAAATGTTAGCTATTATTTTTATTAAGTGTAATTACTCTATACTGATTTTATTGTGATTAGTATAGGATGCCAAATTGATAAAACCGATTTCTAAGTAAGAAGATTTGCATATGCATCCAATTGATTTTATGTTGTGTTTTTTCAATGTTTTAATATTTTTATTTAAAGTTTGGGGTTCCAAATTCTATCCCTCCCTCCTTCCCTATGCTCATTTCTCTCTGAGATGGTAAGCAATCAGACATAGGTTATACATGCGCAATTATGTAAAATATTTCCATCTTAGTCATTTTGTACAAGAAGACTCATAAAAATGAAGGAAAATGAAAAAGAGCATGCTTCAGTTTGTATTCAACCATTATCACTTCTTTCATTGTAAGATACTTCATCATTAGTCCTTTGGGATTGTCTTGGATCATTGTATTACTGAAAATAGCTAAGTCATTCCCAGTTCTTCACCAAGCAATATTTATATTAGTATGTACAACATTTTCCTGTTTCTGTTCACTTCATTATGCATCAGCTCATATAAGTCTTTCTATATTTTTTCTGAAATCATCCTGCTTGTCATTTCTTATAGCACAATAATATGGCATTACAATCATATCCCACAGCTTGTTTAGCCATTCCCCAGTTGATGGGAATCCCTTTGATTTCTAAGTCTTAGCTACCACAAAAAGAGCTGCTAGAAAAAATTTTTGTATAAATAGGTCCTTTTCCATTTTTTGAGATGTTCTTGGGATATAGACCTAGCTGTGGTATTGCTGGATCAAAAGATATGCAGGGTTTTTTTTTTTTGGAAGGGGGAGGTAGGGCAATTGGGGTTAAGTGACTTACCCAAGGTCACACATCTAGTAAGTGTGTCAGGTGTCTGAGGCTGGATTTGAACTTAGGTCCTCCTGACTCCAGGGCCAATGCTCTACTCAGTGAACCACCTAGTTACTCCAATATGCATAGTTTTATAGCACTTTGGGACTAGTTATAAATTGCTCTCCAGAATGGTTGGATAAGTTCTACTCCACCAACAATACATTAGTGCCCCAGTTTTCCCACATCCCCTCCAACATTTGTCATTTTCCTGTTTTGTCATATTAGCTACTCTAATAGTTGTGAGGTGGTAACATAGTGTTGTTTTAATTTGCATTTCTCTGATCAATAGTGATTTAGAGCATTTTTGCATATGACTATACATAGCTTTGATTTCTTTGAAAAGTGCCCATTCATATCCTTTGACCATTTATCAATTATGGAATGATTTATTATTCTATAAACTTGACTCAGTTCCCTATATACTTGAGAAATGAGGCTTTTATTAGAGATATTTACTACAAATTTTTTCCCAATTCTTTGCTTTCCTTTAAATTTTGGTCACATTGACTTTGTGCAAAAAGCTTTTAATTTTATATAATCCAAATTATCTATTTTACATTTTATAATGCTTTCCATTATCTTCTTTGATCCTAAATTCTTCTCTTATCCATAAACCTGACAGATAAACTGCTTCATGCTCTCGTAATTTGCTTATGGTATCACCCCTTATGTGTAAGTCATGTACCTATTTGGATCTTATCTTGGTATCTTGAGATGTTGATCTATACCTACTTTCTGCCATACTGTTTTTCACTTCTCCCAACAGTTTCTGTCAAATAGTGAGTTTTTCTTCCAAAAGCTTGAATCTTTGGGTTTACCATATACTAGATTACTATAGTCATTTACTATAAAGTAATTTGTACCTAATCTATTGCAGTGATCCACCATTCTATTTCTTATACACTACCAGATTGTTTTGATAATTGTCACTCTATATGACAGTTGGAGATTCAGAATGGCTAGACCACTTTCTTTTGCATTTTTTCATTCAGTGTCTTGATATCCTTGAGCTTTTAATCTTTCAGATGGTTTTTTCATTATTTTTTTCTAACTCTATAAAATAATTTTTGATAGTTTGATTGATATGGCACTAACTAAATAGATTATTTAAGTGGAATTACCATTTTCATTATATTGGCTTGGAATACCTATGAGCAATTAATATTTTTCTAATTTTCCAATCTGACTTTATTTGTGTGAAAAGTATTTTACAGTTTTGTTCTTACAGTTTCTGGGTTTGTCTTGGCAGGTAGACTCCCAAGTATTTTATATAGTTTGCAGTTATTTTAAATGGAATTTCTCTTTCTTTCTCTTGCTGCTAGGCTTTGCTGGTCATATAAAGAAATGCTAATGAGTTATGTGGGTTTATTTTGTATCCTGCAACTTTGATAAAGTTGTTAATAATTTCAAGTAGTTTTTTAGTTGATTCTCTACATATACCATCACATAATCTGCAAAGAGTTGTAGTTTTGTTTCCCCATTGCCTATTCTAATTTCTGTCATTTTTTTCTTCTCTAATTGTTATACCTACAATTTCTAGTAAAATATTAAATAACAAAGAAGATAATGGACATCCTTCCTTCACCCTTGATTGTATTTGGAAGGTTTCTAGTTTATCCAAATTACAGATAATGCTTGATGATAATTTTAGATAAATATTAGCTATCATTTCAAGGTAAACTACATTTATTCTTATGCTCTCTGGTGTTCTTGATAGGAATAAGTGCTGTATTTTGCCAAAAAGCTTTTTCTGCATCTATTGAGATAATCATATGTTTTCTGTTGGTTTTGTTATTGATATTGTCAATTATGCTGACAGTTTTGATAATATTGAACCAGTCTTGCATTCCTGGTATAAATCCCACCTGGTTATAGTGTATGATCCTCATAATATATTGTGATAGTCTCTTTGGTAGTATTCTATTTAAATTTTTTGCATCAAGATTCATTAGGGAAATTGGTCTGTAATTTACTTTCTCTGTTTTGGCTCTTCTTGGTTTGGGTATCAGCAATATATTTGTGTCATAAAAGAAATTTGGTAGGACTCCTTCTTGGCTTATGTAATATTTGAATTAATTGTTCTTTAAATGTTTGGTAGAATTCACTTGTGAACCCATCTGGATATTAGGATTTTTTCCCATTAATGTCTTTTTCAATTTCTTTTTCTAAGATTGGGTTATTTGAGTATTTTACTTCATTTACTTCAATGAAATTATTGATCATTTCAATGATTTTGTTTTTGACTGGCTATTTTTTTAGAATCAGATTAATTTCCAATTACTTTTTAATTTCTCTTTACACTGTCCATTATTGAATAATTTTTATTGCATTATGATCTGAAAAGGTTGTGCTTACTATTTCTGCTTTTCTGTATTTGGTTGTGAGGTTTTTAGTGTCTTAATTCATGATCAATTTTTGTGTAGGGGCCATGTGCTGCTGAGAAAAAAGGTATGTAACTTTCCATTCCCATTCATTTTTTCCAGAAATTTATCATATCTAACTTTTCCAGAATTTTATTTACCTCCTTAAATTCTTTCTCATTTTTTGTTAGATTTTCTAGTTCTGAGAGTGGAAAGTTGAGGTCCCCCAGTAGTATAGTTTTGTTATCTATTTCCTCCTGTGACTCATCCAACATTTCCTGCAAAGATATGTTTTGTTTGGGATTTTTTTTTGCGGGGGGTTATCCCATCAAAATCACCTTATATCTGTCTATTCTTTTTGGTGAACATATGTTTAGTATTGATATAACTAAATTGTCTATGGTACCTTTCAGCAAGATAGTGGTTCCTTGCCTACCCTATTTTCTTTGCTTCATCCAAAGCATAATAGATTCTGCTCCAGCCCCTTTCCTTGACCCTGTGTGTATCCTTCTGCCTCAAATGTGTTTCTTATAAACAACATATAGTAGGATTTTAGTTTTTAATACTTTCTGCTTTCCACTTCCACTTAACGGGTGAGTTCATCCCATTCACATTTATAGTTATGATAATTGTGTATTTCTCTTCATGCTATTTTTTGCTTGTTTATCCCCCAATGTTTCCTACCCCAACCCTTTCCCTTCTCACAAGTGTGTTTAATTCTGATCACCACTTTCCCCAATAAAGCCTTTCTTTTATCAGTTTCCCCTTCCCTCCTTCCTTATAGGGAAAGATATATTTCTATATCCAATTGAATGTGCATGTTATTCCCTCTTTGAGTCGGTTTTGATGAGACTAGGGTTTAAGCTTTGCCTGCCACCCCGCCCCATTTCCCCTCCATTATAAAAGTTCTTTCCTGTCCCTTTTATGTGAGATAGTTTACCCCATTCAGTCCCTCCCCTCCTTCCTCTTTCCATATAATTTTGTTTCTCACCCTTTTATTTTGTTGTGGGATTTTTTTTGGAGGGGAGAGGTTTCATCCCATCAAAGTCACCTTATATCTGTCTACATATACTCCTTCTAATTGCTTTTATAATACTAAACTTGTTAAGAGTTACAAATATTATCTTGCCATATGGAAATATAAACTGTTTAACTTTATTGAAATTCTTGTGTTTTCTCTTTCTTATTTCTTTTTTACCTTTTTATGTTTCTCTTGAGTCTTATATTTGGAGGTCAATTTTTTTTTTATTCAGCTCTGGTCTTTTAAGTAGAAATGCTTGAAAGTCCTCTATTTTGTTCAGTGTCTATTTTTCCCTGAAAGATTATATTCAATTTTGATGGGTAGGTGATTCTTAGTTGTAATCCTCACTCTTTTGCCTCCTGGTATATCATATTGCAAGTCCTCCAGTTCTTTAATGTGAAAGCTGTCAAACTCTGCATAATCCTGACTGTAGCTTTGTAATATTTGACTTGTTCCTTTTTGGCTGCTTGCAATACTTTCTTCTTGATCTGTGAGCTTTGGAATTTGGCTATGATGTTCCTGAGAATTTTTATTTTGGGATGTCTTGCTGGCAGTGATTGGTAGATTCTATCAATTTCTCTTTTTGTCCTTTGGTTCTAACATATGAGGGGAGTTTTCTTTAAAAAAAATTTTTTTGAAAGATGTCCATGCTTTTTTCTTTCTTTCTTTTTTTCATCATGGCTTTTAGGTAGTCCAATAATTCTTACATTATCTTTTCTGGATATGTATTTCTAGGTCAATTGTTTTTCCAGTGAGAAATTTCACATTTTCATCTTTTATTTATATTTTTGATTCTATCATATCTTGATATATCACAGAGTCATTAATTTCTGCTTTTTCAATTCTAATTTTTAAGGAAATTTTTTTCGGTGAGCTTTTGTATTTCCTTTTCCATTTGACCAATTCTCTTTTGAGGGAAGTTATTTTCCTCAGTGATTTTTTAAAAGCTCTATTCCCCTGCTGTTGGTTCTTTTTTCATGATTCTCTTTCATTACTCTTATTTTGTTTCCAAATTTTTCTTCTGCTTCCTAATTTGCTTTTTAAAAATCCATTTTAACCTCTTCTAGGAATTCTTTTTGGGGCCTGAGACCAAATTACATTTTTCTTTGAGGCTTCACACATAGTCATTTTTGACCCTACTGTCTTTTTTTAAGTTTATGCCTTGATCCTCTCTGTCACCATAGTAACTGTGATTTGGTCACTTATAGCATTTCATTCTTTCAAGATGACATAAGGATACTATATGTCTTCAAAAGAGGAGGATAGGATGAAGATGTAAAGTAAAAGTTTTGAATTTTTAATCAAATAGTAAACTTTGAAAGAGCAACAAGATTAGATTGTTCTCTCTAAGAAGTAGGATACATATATGATTGGCTTCCAAAAATGTCTCTAATGGGATATTGCATGAAAAATTATAAAATATTTAAATCATGTTATTTTTCTCTTTTGAAGTTTCTCTCTAATAATATTAAGAGACAGAAGGGTTCATTTTCCAAGTCAGGCCCTCATGGAGCCTTAAGCTAGTTCCTTCCCATTGTTGATGGCATTGTCCACATCTGGCACAGGTCTCTAATAAAGATAGTAAGAGCAAGTG
This sequence comes from Trichosurus vulpecula, assembly GCF_011100635.1. NCBI lineage: Eukaryota > Metazoa > Chordata > Mammalia > Diprotodontia > Phalangeridae > Trichosurus > Trichosurus vulpecula. The sequence goes on from NC_050573.1 coordinate 537,246,293, forward strand.
GTATGTAAAAACTGAGATATTCTGAACTTTCACATGAATTATGGGTTCCTAAATTGATTTGCTTATAGATCTGTCATTAATAAGATTAGCTCCATAAATTTGAACTGGTTTTTACTACATGAACTAATTACTGGAAACCCAAATTTGGGAGGTTGTACTAAATTGTATTCAGTCTTGTTATGGGCAGATTTTAGTAGCATTACATAGGGATTCTCTGAAAGTGACCTGGATCAGATAAGTGGATCTACTAGAGGGAGCCCAAAGAATATCTTTCCAGAGACTAGATTATTAGTTGGGGCAGCTAAGACTCAAAATGCTGATTCTGTTTACATGGACATTGGGAGTGGGATTGCCAGAAACAAAGAAACCTGATGTTTTGTTTGATATTGATGACTAACTGTTGATATGTAAATCTGCTCTCTCAATCAAATCCATTGGGAACCCTCTAAATTAGTAGTTTAGTATGTAACCTGACTTAGTTTGCCTATAGAGTCTATTTCATGAGGTTTATCTACTTGAGTGATGTATGAGACTATGCTTAACTAAGATTGTTCAACTTTTGTGACATTGAAGGAAGCATGGAATTATGATTGTGTGTGTGTGTGTGTGTGTGTGTGTGTGTGTGTGTTTGATACCCATTGTCATAGTTCATTTGTTTCCTGGTATTAGTTTAAGTCCTTTGACTTATAGTGCCCTGAGACTAGAAAGGCTCTCTGTGCCTTCCCCAGAATGGCTGACTCCTAAGGCCCTTTAGATCTCTGACTCTTCTGTGATTATCAAATCTTTGGAAACCCTAAATCTCCAAGGGTTACCTCTGACCATCTCAGGCACTGCAGCCTACTTTTAAGAATCTGATCTATACCCTCTAGTTTAGTCAGGATATGGTGTTTGCATAGTACAAAAGGGGAGAAATGTGGTTCTTGACCCCTCAATCCTGTAACCTGCTAATATCCCCCATTAGGTACCCTGACCCATGTCCCATTTGAAACTACAAGCAGCCTGGAATAAAGTGTCAACATGTCTTTTTTTGCACCCTGATTCTGAGAAGCAGTTTAACTTTGATAACCCCATTATCCTAGATTTGGTGGGCAAAAATGTATGAAGAAAGATCTGCCCCAGAACCCTAGAAATAGATACCCCATCCCCACTCTTCTCTGGTCCTATTAAAAACAAACAAACCAAAAAAACCCAAAACTCTGTTCCCTCCCTGAACACAGTGATTCCACCTGAACAGGAAAGCCACCCTAGCTGGCAAAGTCAATAAATTTTGATTTGGTTTACAAATTTCTGGTCTAGTTACTTGCTTATTCCCATCCCTCCACTGTACATTCACTGGCATTTGGTGAGAAGTGGGTCAAGCCTTGGATATAGAGATTAGAGTCCCCCTTGACCCCAGAAATAACAGTGTATAATGGTATAAGGCTCCCCCCACTTGTGTCACCACTTATTGTGTGAAGCCAACCTATAACAAAAAGGGAGGCACAATAGACCTTTCTAGCTTCTTCTCCCCCCACCCTTCTCCAAGAGAGATTTTCATTCCGGCAAGGAGGGGAAGCAGGAGGGTGTAACCAGAAGCTACTCTGCTCTCCTCAGAAAGAAGGAATACAAAACTAGTATTATATCTATCTGCTCCCTTAAAAATTGTTTTCAAGATGATACGATCAAGTTGCATCTAACTTTTGATGGCTATGTCATTCCTAGGGGGAAGGACTCCAAGCTCTATATCCAAGACCCTTCTCACCAAATGCCAGTTTCACAGTGAACACCACTGAAAACAGCAAAGAAACCCATTTATCCAAATCATAACAAAATAGAAATCAGAGGAGGTATACATAGGACAATATGTACCATATGGTACAAAATGAAGGAGCTCTCCCATTAGAAGCAAGATAAGTCAGCTCAACCAAAAGAGAGATTTTGATCTCACACTAGGAGAAAGTCCCCAAAGTCTCTAGAGTAGCAAGCTATGGGCAGAGATATGATGGAGCCTGCCCATTCCTTTAAGGTCTTTCCAGAGTCTTTTCCTACAGCTACTTGAAATCTTTTCTCAAAACTGAGGCACCTTGATACTACCTTGCTTGAAAAAGACTATTGCTTAGAGAATCCCAAAGGTAGATTCATGTTTGAAGAGTCCCCAGTGGGGAAACTGGTGAAAACTGGAGTTCTCTAATCTTTCAACCATTATTCCCTGCCCCTCGTGTAGCACAGAGCCTTCATCTTTACCAAAAAGGAGAGAGTCTTATACCAATGAATTTTGGGACAGGGGTGTATGTGTGTGTGTGTGTGTGTGTGTGTGTGTGTGTGTGTGTGTGATAAGAATACTTACCAAGACATAGAGGCCCGTAAATTTAGTGGCAACATGAAGAAAGATATAGTGGTATTGTGTGGTGGTATCACACTCAAATAGAAACAGGATTATTCAGTTTTCAGAAGAAGAAATCAAAGCTATCAAGGCATATTTTAAAACTCCTCTAAGTCACTAATAATAGAGAAATTCAAATTAAAACAACTCTGAGGTACCACCTCACACCTATCAGGTTGACTAATAACACAAAAGGAAAATGACAAGTGCTCGAGGTGATGTGGCAAAATAAGAACATTAAAACACTGTTGGTGGAGTTGTGACCTATTTGAACCTGTTCTGGAGAACATTTCAGAGCTATGCCTAAAGGCCTATAAAACTATGCATACTTGACCCAACAAGACCACTACTGGGGCTATTCTCCAAAGAGGTCGAAGAAAAAGAAAAGGATCCATATGTACAAAATATTTATAGCAGCATATTTTTTGGTGGCAAAGAATTAGAAGCTGAGGGGATGCTCATGAATTGGGTAATGGCTAACCAAGTTGTGGAATATGATTGTGATGGAATACTATTGTGTTATATGAAATGATAAAGAGGATGGTTTCCAAAATAACTGGAGAGACATATGAACCTATGCAAAAGGAAGTGAGCAGAACCAGAATAATGTGCACAATAACAGCAACAATATACTGCTAATCAACTGTGAAAGACTTCATAACTCTGATCAGTACAATGATCCATATCAGTTCCAAAAGATTCATGACAAAAATGCTATCCACCTGCAAACAGGCAACTGACAGACTCTGAGTTCAGACTTTCCCTTTTTCTTTATTTTTCTTGCCTCTATTTTTCTGAAACATGGCTAATATGGAAATATGATTTGTATGACTTCATTTGTATGCTGAGTATACTGAGAGGGCAAATATTCCTTGTCCTCTCAATGGGTAGGGAAGGGGTGGAGGGAGAGAGAGAATATTAAACTGAAAATAAAAAAATTAAATTGAAATAAAAAGAAACAGGACAGATAAATTATATATAAGGATCCATGTGGGACACACATTGACTTAGAAAACCATGTATTAACATTATTTATATTCTGTTGTATTTTTAATTATTTAATTGAATATTTCCTAAGTATATTTTAGTTTGGGGCCCCACTCAGGAGGGCTGAATCCTAAGGGCTACATGTTTGATACTCTGGTATCGTGAACTGAGAATTGAACTTTGTACCACAGTAACTGGGATGGAGTTCAATCTCTCCTAACTATCTACCATATCAAACAAGTTTCTGCTGGAGCCATTTCCTACAATCTAGTGATAGCCAATTATTAAATTTTCAGCGTGAGCTTTTACACCTTAGAAACCATGAAATGCTCCAAATCAGGACTTGATTTTTGTCGTTGTTATTGATTATCTCGATGTAAAAAAGTGATGGAGAACATGTTAATACTGCAGATTAACTTTCAGAATGTGTTATGTATACATTTTTTTAGACAGACAGTTGTCAAACATTTGCCCACATACCCCTGACTATAGGTGCATTTGAGCAGGCCACTTCATCTCTTCAGGATTCAGCTTCCTCCAAGCAGGTAATCTCTATGGTTCCTTCCAGCTCCAAAGATCCATCGTTCATGACTTAGGAATGTGGATTGATCATAGCTGGGTAATTAAAAAGAAATGTTTCTTAGATGTGATGAGTTTAGAATGTGGTTCTGAAGGAAGAAAAGACATTTGTGAGTGGGGAGTTGACATTAAATGAGGTTCACTCATGTTCATCATACAAAAGACCCAGGTGTTTCCATCACTGGATAAGCCCTAGGAAATGGAATTCCAGGAAGGGAGAAAAGAATCAGAAAAATGACAATAACCTCCCATGTGGCTCCAAAGTACAGTGCTCATATTCCTGCCTCCAAAAAGGCAGAAAGAACTCCAGGCACTTGATTTGCCCCATCTAAACAAGATGGGGTGTGGCCCTGACAGACTTCGCTCTTCTCAGCAATACAAGATGCAAAGACAACTCCAAAGGACTCATGATGGAAAGAGCCATAGACATGCAGAGAAAGAACTACAGATTCTGAATACAGATTGAGGCACACTTTGTGCTTGCCTTTTTTTCCCTTTGTTTTTTTTTTCTCTTTTGATTTTGTTTTATTTTTTATTTTATTTTTTTGGTTTTGTTTCTTCTTTCTCCTGATCCATTCCTTTGGTAATAATTCTTCTTTACAACTTGACTATTGTGTAAATAAGTTCAATGCAAAGTTATATGTAGAAGATACTTTGGATTCCATGTGATCTTGGGGAGGGAAGGGGGGAAGGGGGGAAGAAAATCTGAAACTCAAAATGATGTGGAACTGAGTGTTGTAAACTAAAAATAAAAAAATCTCAAAAAAAATTAGTTGACAGATACTTCCCTGTAACTCACCTTTCCTATTTTTAGAGCCCCTTGGGTAAAATTTGGGCATCAGAAAGCAAAATCTTCTTACTGGTTTAGTCTTTTTACATTCTTTCCAAGGGAAAATGCATAGAACTGAATAATATTTGTATTTCGCACATATTCCATATTATTCTAAACTTCAGGCAATACTCTGAAATGTACCACTCCCCAAATTCTGTCCTTATTTATTTAACAAACTGTCTTCAAGTCTGACATATATCTTGTGAGCTCTTAGAGATACACATTTTTCTTGGAAACATTAGAAGAATATCAAAAACATAGCTGTTGCTTCTAATGCTATTTAGTGCATGACTAATGATCTACACCCACTTTAAATAAATGATCTGCACACTCCACAAAATGTTCTTGTTCAGTTGGATCCCAGTAAAATGAGCCACTGCTCTATATGGCTGTCCTCAAGAAGGCTCCTTCCCAATGAATTGGCCTAGTTCCTTATTGGAACAAACTGTGTACCTATCTTTTGAATCCTCTTTTGTCGTATTCCAGATCTCATCATTTTTCAAATAAAGAAACTGCTATCATCAGAGATGTTATAAAGGAATGGTGTCTGATACCAGTGTGGGTCTAATGAAACTCACAGAATTCCAAGTATCTCCAGTCAAGAGACTGAAATCCAAGGGGAATAAGTACCACTGAGGTATATTTAATATTGTCCATTTCTATGTTGTCCAGTCATTCAGTCATATCCAACTCTTTGTGACCCTGTGGACCATACTATTCATGAGGTTTTCTTGGCAAAGATATTGCAGTGGTTTGTCATTTCCTCCTTCAAGGTAATGAAAGGATATTAAAGGAGGTTTCAAAAGTGCCGTGACTCAGTGAATTGCACTATTTATAAATTCCTCAATTTGAACATTGCCAATTATAAAGAGATCACACTCTTATCCATTTTTCATCCTCCTTCCAGCTCCATCCTTAAATTGGTTTATTCTTTGTATTCATATCTCCAGGACCTGCACTGAGTAGGAATTTAATAAAACCTTGGTGATAGATTGATTGATTAAATGTCCTAAGGATGATTTTGCCTAGCTGGATTTCTCTCCAAGTTTTCTAAAAATCTGTTGTTACCTCTATTGCTTCTGACTGTTTTCTGAGTAAATATTACAGATAATATTCCTCCATCCTGCTCAATGAGGTCTTAAAAACAAATTTATTAGAAAATCTGTATTGCTGTTCAGAAAGACTAGGAGATCAAGTGTTTGCTAGTTGAAGCTGTTTCTAGGCTCAATTTTTCTTTGATTTCTTCATTATGGTGAATAATTTATATCAGTTAAACTTTCTTTAAAAATGGAGAATAGTCTTGCCAGTGGTCATTCTTTTATCGACTTAACACATTTCCCATTTTTTAAAATAAGTTTGTTTAGATTTGACTGTTTTCACACTTTACCTGCTTCCTGGACAAATGATAAAACCAACTCCTTCATCTACCTCTCTAAGAATAACCTTGAGTCATGCTTCCTTTTATTTTCCAAGTTCCTTTTGCCTTCTGTTTTCATTAATACTGAATCTATTTTCCAGGTCAGTGGTTTTTCCAAGGAGATATTTCACATTGTCTTCCATTTTTTCATTCCTCTGGTTCTGTTTTATAATATCCTGATTTCTCATAAAGTCGCTAGCTTCCACTTGCTCCAATCTAATTTTTAAAGTAGTATTTTCTTCAGTGGTCTTTTGGACCTCCTTTTCCATTTGGCTAATTCTGCCTTTCAAGTCATTCTTCTCCTCATTGGCTTTTTGGAGCTCTTTTGCCATTTGAGTTAGTCTGTTTTTTAAGGTGTTGTTTTCTTCAGTGTATTTTTCAGTATTTTTTTGGGTCTCCTTTAGCAAGTCATTGACTTGTTTTTCATGGTTTTCTCGCATCCTTCTCATTTCTCTTCCCAATTTTTCCTCTACTTCTCTAACTTGCTTTTCCAAATCCTTTTTGAGTTCTTCTATGGCCTGGGGCCAGTTCATGTTTTTCTTGGAGGCTTTGGTTGTAGGCTCTATGACTTTGTTGTCTTTAGGCTGTATGTTTTGGTCTTCTTTGTCACCAAAGAAAGAATCCAAAGTCTGAGACTGAATCTGGGCGCGTTTTCGCTGCCTGGCCATATTCCCAACCAACTAACTTGACCCTTGAGTTTTTCAGTGGGGTATGACTGCTTGTAGACTAACGAGTTCTATGTTCTACGTTTGGGGGGGAGGTGCCAGCTCTGTCAGAGCTGCACTCCTCCTTCCCCAAGGACCCCCAGTCCAGACTGAGCTTAGATCTTCAGCAGGCTGTTGCACTCCTGCTCTGATCCGCCACTTAATTCCTCCCACCAGGTGGGCCTGGAGCCAGAAGTAACAACAGCTGTAGCTGCCCCACCTCCGCTGCCCCCGGGGCTGGAAGCCGAACCTCGAACTCCTTCCACTCCCACAGCTTTTCCCACTAACCTTCTCTGCAGTCTTTGGTGTTTGTGGGTTGAGGGGTCTGGTAACTGCCGCAGCTCACATATTCAGGGCGCTAGGGCCCCCTCCGCCCAGCTTCTGTTCTGGATCGTCCACGCCGCTCAGGCTGGGCTCTGCTCCACTCCGTTCCCAGCTCCCAGCTCCCAGCTCCGTGTGGAATAGACCTCACCCAGAGACCATCCAGGCTGTCCTGGGCTGGAGCCCTGCTTCCCTCTGTTGTTCTGTGGGTTCTGCCGTTCTAGAATTGGTTCAGAGCCATTTTTTATAGGTTTTCGGAGGGACTCGGGTACGGAGCTCACTCTAGTCCGTGCTTACCAGCCGCCATGTTGGCTCCGCCCCTTCATTAATACTGAAAACGTCAAGATTGTTATGATTCAGTTACTCAAATATTAAGTCTGATTATTTGACACTGGACATTTTACAACATTTTATGTTGTATTAATTAAAATGCTAGTAAGTTCTATCCTATTTATAAGGTCATTATTGGATATGTCTGCTAACATTTTTCAATTTAAGATGGCAGCTCTTCAATACAAATAAATTTCTGAAAAGGAGTTTCTCAGAGTAGTAGTATGTCAGTCATCCCAGCTATTTGCGATTGCTTCCTCATTTATAAATTTGAGCCATTGGAATAGGAGAAGAAAATTGACTAGATGTTTTCTTTCTAGTGCTAATACCTACTATTTATGATTTTTCTGTATGTTATAATGGTACCTTTATTTATTTACTTTTAAATAACTGAGTCTCCGCATCTCTTCCAGGCTAGAAATGTGGGGGCTCCTCAAGGGTTTAATCCCAATACTATTGAGCATGTTGGTTGTGACATGCTCTGCTTTGAACTTGTTTCAAACTCTGTTTCAAACCTTTCCAACCAATCCTTAGGCAATTCAGTGGCCCCTAGCTGTTAGAAGCCCAATATATTAATATTAAACTTACTTTAGACATTTGATTGGCATAGCCCCCGGTAGATCAGAACTCCTGAGTTTGAAAGATCCACTAGCTTCAGCGTCTTTGGTATCTAGGATAAAAGATCCATGCTACTATTCTCAGCTAGAATGGTAGCTTTAAAAAAAATAACATCCCATTTCTCCAAGAAGAATTTTTCACATAGTAGAAAATCTATCACAAAGAATTTCTTTGGATGAGAGGAAAAAAAGAGGGTGTTAGCAGTGGAATAAAGCCTCTACTGAGCATATGAAGAAATGGAGGAAGGACTGACTTCACCCATCTACTATAAAACATGACTTTGGAATATTTGTTTCCAGTGAACAGAAGGGAACTTTGTAGGTGAGGAATGACAGCCTTCTTTTCCCCATAAAACCATTCCGTTGAAGAAAAGAGGCAAAAGGGAGGTTCCTGAATTAACATTTATAACTGAAACTTTGAATTCAAAGCTGTAATAGGGAAGAACTGCACTCCACTTATGCATAATTTCTATCACACACATAAAAACTAAATTAGTAGTTTTGTACTTTTATGGTACATTCTTCTGAAAAATTAAGCTTGTGATTTTTTCTCCTACTTTATGGATTTTTAAGAGTGAGAGTGAGCAGTGTTTACATGAATTGAATATAAAATCAATTCTATCTTGATTACATTTGACTTCATTGAGTGCTAAGTAACCAGTCTTCCATTTAATCAGTGAACAGTGTTGGAGGTGCTCTATTTGCATTTTAATCAAAGCTTTTCCCAAATTTCATCAAATGAGCAGGGGTGGGAATTTTCATCTAAATGTCTGGAATTGAAGCCTTCTCCAAACAAACCAAAAACAATCACATTCTTCTGTTGTCACTCCATGACTCAAAAAACTTCAGCGGCTCCCTATTTTCTCTAAGATATGAAACAAACCAAGTCTGCTTCTTAGGATTTTTATAGACTAATTTCAACTTACCTTGTCTAGTGGAGGTTTGAATGGGCCTATAGGGGCCATCCCTTGGAGCATGTGCACAGAGGGACTCACATGGTGACTCGTTGCTCAAGCCTTACAAACTTTTTGGCTTCTTCTGGCTTTGTGGTGGCCCAGAGCTAAAAGGACTTAGCATTTCAGAATAAAGTGGTAAACTCTGAATGATCTCCTGAATGACCCTTTTACTAGTAACATCAAGATGGTTCTCTCTTAGTGGAGTTGTGAACTGACCCAACCATTCCGGAAAGCAATTTGGAACTATGCTCCAAGGGCTATAAAATCGATCCAGCAATACCACTGCTAGGTCTTTATCCCAAAAATATTTTTTTTAAAAAAAGAAAAGAATCTATTTGTACAAAAATATTTATAGCAGTTTTTTGTGGTGGCCAAGAATTGGAAATTGAGGGGATGCCCATCAATTGGGGAATGGCTGAACAAATTGCAGCATATGGTTGTAATGGAATATTATTATGCTATAAGAAATGACAAGCAGGACAATTTCAGAAAAAACTGGAAAGGTGTACATGAAGGGTTGCAAAGTGAAGTGAGCAGAACCAGGAGAACATTGTACATAGTAACAATATTGTATGATGAAGAACTGTGAATGGTATGGCTATTCTCAGCAATACAATGATCCAAAACAATCTCATAAGATTCATGATGAAAAATGCTATCTACCTCCAGAGAAAGAATTGATATCTCAATACTGAATGAATTATAATTATTCACTTTGTTTCATTGTTTCCTCCTTCCTTCCTCCCTCCCTCCCTCCCTTCCTTCTTTCTTTCCTTCCTTCCTCTTTTGTTTGTTTGTTTCTTTCTTTCTTTCTTTCTTCCTTCCTTCCTTCCTTTCTTTCTTTCTTTCTTCCTTCCTTCCTTCCTTCCTTTCTTTCTTGTTTGCTTTCTTGTTTTCTTTCTTCCTTTCTTGTCTTCTTGCACCAAATGACTAATATGGAAATGTTTTAGATGATTGCATATATATAACACGTATACGATTGCTTGCCATCTCAGGGAAGGGGGAGGGAAGAGAGGGAGGAGTAGAACTAGAAAGTCAAAAATTGAAAAAAAATGTTAAAATTATTTTTGCATGTAATTGGGGGAAATAAAATATTATTTAGAAAAAGAAGATGGGGTGCTGCATCTGATAAAAGAAGAGACTGCTTCCCATGCTTTCCCTTCTGGCTGCAGCTCTCCATTATACAATTTTTTTGATTTTATTTTCTACTTTTGTTTGGCAGAGTTTGAGGTTATGGTGCTCATCATTCCCACTCAGTGTTTGCTTTTTTTTAATTTGAATTTATTCATTTTTAGTTTACAACATACATTTCTACAAGATGTTGAGTTCCAAATTTTCTCCCCGTCTTTCCCCTACCTCCCACCCCAAGATGGCATGCATTCTGATTAACCCTTCCCCAGTCTGCCCTCCCTTCTATCGCCCCACCTCACCCCTTCTTGTCCCCTTCCCCCTTACTTTCTTGTAGGGCAAGATAGATTTCTATACCCTATTGCCTGTATATCTTATTTCCCCGTTGCATGTAAAAACAATTTTAACATTTGTATTTAAAACTTTGAGTTCCAGTTTCTCTCTCTTCTTCCCTCCCCACCCACCTTTATTGAGAAAGCAATCAATTCAATATAGGTTATACATGTGTAGTTATGGAAAATATTTCCATAATAGTCATAATGTGAAAGACTAACTATATTTCACTCCATCCTATCCTACTTCCCATTTTGTTAATTTTCCCCTTTGACTCTGTCCCTTTCCAAAATGTTTGCTTCTGACTACCCCCTGCCCCCATCTGCCCTTCCTCTTGTCATCCCCTCCTTATTCCCTTCCCCCTGACTTTCCTGTAGGGTAAGATACCCCATTGAGTTTGTATATTATTCCCTCCTTAAGCCAAATTCGATGAGAGTAAGGTTGACGCATTCCCTTTCATCTCCTGCCTCTTCCTCTCCATTGTAACAGCTTTTTCTTGCCTCTTTTATTTGAGATAATTTACCCTATTCTATCTCTCCCTTTCTCCTCCCAATATATTCCTTTCTCACCCCTCAATTTTATTTTTTAGATATCATCCCTTCATATCCCACTCAATGTTCCTAGCCCCAAGTGGAGGGTAGACTTAACAAGGCAATCTTGTGTTCAGGTCTTTGCTGGCCTTTTCTGATTTGTTTTTTCCTTCTTTGAGTAGATAACCTTATGAGGTCTTCAGGTGCTCGCCTGGCTGCATTGGAGAGAACAGGACACCTTGCATTGAAGAATCAAAGTAGAAAACTTATAACTTAGTCCCCTTCTAAGCATTATTTCACCTCACTTTCTTTCATGAACTCTTGCTGTTGAGTCGTTTTTCAGTCTTGTCTAATTCTTCATGAGCCCATTTAGAGTTTTCTTGGCAGAGATACTGGAGTTGTTTAGTATTTCCTTTGCCAGCTCATTTTACAGATGAAGAAACTGAGAAAACAGGGTTAAGTGACTTGCCCAATGTCACAGAGCCAATAAGTGTCTGAGGCTGGATTTGAACCTATGACAATGAGTCTTCCTCATTCCAAGCCCAGTGCTCTATTCATTTCACCATATAGCTGCCTATATGAACTCATAATTATAGCCAAACTATTAGAGCTCAGTATTCATCTCCAGCCCCTTCTTTAGCAACCTAGAATTCATTCTTTCCTCATCTCTGCTTCTCATATTTCTCAACTTCCTTCAAAATTCAACTCAGTTGCTGCCTCCTTGATGAGGTATTCTCCATCTCTATCCCTACCTCAAAAATGATCTCCATCTTCAAATTTTCCAAGACTACTTTGTCCAGATGTCTCTCTGCCCCTTCATTCTCTACTTGCATTGTGCTTATTCATCTTTATATCTTAAAAGTCTAGCATGAATCAGTTACTTAATGTTTGTGACACTGAATGAAATGAAGTAAGATCAACATATTCAACTTAGTTATTCTTCACCCCAACAAGAACCAAGGTTGATCTTCAACAAAATCTGAAAACCTTAAAAGATTGCTTTTGTTGGTAGAGGGAGAACAAAGGTGGGGAGAAAGGGGCCTGTATCTCTTCTCCTTCCAATCAGATATTTAGGGACCTCATTTTGTCTTGTTTTTCTCTTTAAAAAAAAAAGAACCTGATAAATACTCATTCTTTTAAGACAATTTAGGATTCAAAATTCTCTTGCTGTGGGGCTATGTTCATCTTAAAAGAAGAACCAATGGGTAAAGGCGGCACTTAACACACAAGAGATGGCAGTGGAGGAAGTAGTTTGGAAGAGAGGACTGCTCCTCTTTGGTGACCCTCAAATCCAGCTATATAGGTCCCCACCTACCCTGCTTATGGGTAAAAAAAACCGTTTGAAGAAACATTATACGTTCTTTGCTGGGGCAGTGTCTCCTGTCAGACCCATCTCAGTCTGTTGAAGCAAAACCATCCCCTGAAGAACAGAATGAAATCATGTCAGTCTTGGATTTATGTTCTTGTTGCTAGGAAAGTATGTTTATTGGGGCATGTTTATTTCACTGCACTTTACAAGACATCAAATATGAACTTACTTGAGATGGTGTTGATTTTATTGCGCACTGAGGAGGGTATAATATGCTTCTCCTCACTTCTCAAAAAGAGAAAAAAGCCAAAAAAACTACAGGGCTCAAAGTGACAGACACCATGCTGTTGACTTGAAACTGCCAATTTTGAAAACAAGATACGCCTGTTTGGAAACAAGAAGAAATAATCCATTTGACTACATGACTTCTCTGAAATGACTTTCTAAAATTATTAAAACCTGCTAAAAATGAAAATTGGACCAACAAAATCACACTGCCAGTAGATTGGTCTTTACACAACCATGAAGTTGTATGGGGATTTGACTGAGGCTCTGGCTTCACAAAATGGAAGAATGGGTAGTCTTCGAAATCTCCCTATGCTAAAAAAATTAAAAAGAAGGAAAACAGGGATTATAGCGATCTTGATCTGAGAAATGGAACCTTTATTTGTACATTTCACTTTTCATTCCAATCCCTTAGCTTGAACCCTCGCAGTTATATTTTTGCAAGACTCCCATAACTGAGCACCTATGCCTTCAGCATTTTCACTCCCTAATCCAAGGATGGGTAAAGAACAGCCTGAGGCCCTAATCCTGTCAAATGCCCATTATTATATAGCCTGTGAGTCAAAAACCATCATATAAGTGGAAAATGTAAGTTTTAAATGGTAAATTATAAATACTAAAAATCACTCTACCCAACAAGGCTGTATGCAGAATCTGGCCTGAGGGCTGTAGCTTGCCAACCATTGCCATTAGAGATGGCTCTAATCCACAATCTGCAATTGATGTAAATCTGATATCTGACCATTTTCTCTCCTTCTCAGGAAAATATACTGGCTCTCTATTACCTCTAAAATCAGATACAAACTATTCTGCTTGGCATTTAAACCCCAAATCTGCCTTCAACCTATCTTTCCAAACTTTTTACACATGCACAATATAGTCCAGCCAAAGTGGCCAACATGGTATCCCTCACTCATAGCATTCCGTTCCCATACTTGTGCTTCGGCAGCAAGTGTACCATGACTGGAATGCACTCCCTCCTTACCTCCACTTCCTGGGATTCCTAGTTTCCTCTTAAATTCAATTCAAGTATAACCCCCTATTCAAAGCTATTCCTGATTGCCTGCCCACTCCTCCAAGGAGTGAGGCTGAAGATTTTGCACAGCTCTGCTTCACTTTATTTTTTAATTTAAATATATTTACTTTTAGTTTACAATATTCAGTTCCACAAATTTTCCAAATTTTCTCTCCTTCCCTCTCTTCCCCACTCCCCACCCAAGACTTCATGTAATCTGATATAAGTTCTACATATACCTTCAAATTAAACATATTTTCACAATAGTCAAGGTGTAAAGAATTATAACCAAAGGAATGAACCACAAGGAAGAAGAAACAAAACAAAAACAGAAACACAAAAAAAAGAGAGAGCAAATAGTTTGCTTCAATCTGCATTCAGACTCTGTAATTCCTTCTCTGGATGTGGATAGCTTTTACCATTATGAGTCTTTTGGAGTTGTCTTAGAAACATGTATTGCTGAGAAAAGCCAAGTCTATCAAAATTAATGATCAGAGATACTGTGTGTCTGTAATCATGTACAATGTTCTTCTGGTTCTGCTCCCCTCATTCAGCATCAGATCACATAAGTCTTTCCAGGTTATTATGAAGTCTGTTTGCTCCTCATTTCTTATAGCACAATGGTATTCCATTACATTCATATACCACAATTTGATGGGCATCCCCTTAGTTTCCAGTTCTTCACCACCATAAAAAGAGCTGCTATAAATATTTTTGTACTTATGAGTACTCTTCCCACTTGTATGATCTCTTTGGAATACAGCCCTAGAAGTGGTATTGCTGGGTGAAAGTGTATGCACGTTTTTATAATCCTTTGGGCAAAGTTCCAAATTTCTCTCAGATTGGTTGGATTAGTTCACAACTCCACCAACAATGCATTACTGTTCCATTTTTCCCACATCTTCTCCAGCATTTATCATTTTCCTGTTTTGTCATGTTAGCCAATCTGACAGGAAAGATGTGGTACCTAAGAGTTGTTTTGATTTGCATTTCTCTAATCAATAGTGATCTAGAGCATTTTTTCATATGACTATAGAGAGCTTTAATCTCTTCCTCTGAAAACTACCTGTTCATATTCATTTATCAGTTGGCAAATGACTTGTATTCTTATAATTTTCACTCAGTTCTCTGTATATTTTAGAAATGAGTGCTTTATCAGAGACACTGCTGTAAAAATTCTTTCCCAATTTTCTGCTTCCCTCTTAACCTTTGTTGCATTAGTTTTGTTTGTACAAAAGCTTTTCAATTTAATGTAATCAAAATTATCCATTTTGTATTTCATCATGTTCTCTATCTCTTGTTTGGTCATAAATACTTCCCTTCTCCATAAATATGACAGGTAAACTATTCCTTGTTCTCCCAGATTGCTTATAGTATCAGCCTTTTATATCTAAATCATGAACCCATTCTGACTTTATTTTGGTATATGGCATAAGATATTGGTCTATGCCCTGTTTCTGCCACACTATTTTCCAGTTTTCCCAGCAGCTTTTGTCAGATAGTGAGTTCTTCTTCCCGAAGCTGGAGTCTTTGGGTTGATCAAAGAATCATTAATTCCCTTAATATTCTGGACCTTTTGTTCTTCCAATTAAATTTTGTTATTATTTTATCTAGCTTTATAAAATAATTTTTGGTAGTTTGATTGGTATAGCACTAAATAAGTAGATTAATTTAGGTAATATTGTCATTTTTATTATATTAGCTTGACCCAACCATGAAGAAGTGATGTTTTTCCAATCATTTAGATCTGACTTCATTTGTGGGAAAAGTGTTTTGTAATTGCGTTCATATAGTTCCTAGGTTTGTTTTGGCAGGTAGATTCCCAAATATTTTATAGCATCTACAATAACTTCAAATGGAATTTATCTTTCTATCTCTTGCTGTTAGTGATATATAGGAATGCCAAGGATTTGTGTGGATTTATTTTATGTCCTGCAACTTTGCTAAAGTTATTTATTATTTCAAGTAGTTTTTTACTTGATTCTCTAGGATTCTCTAAGTAAATCATCATATCATCTGCAAAGAGTGGTCACTTAATTTCTTCTTTGCATATTCTAATTCCTTCAATTTCTTTTTCTTCTCTTATTGCTAAAGCTAACATTTCTAGTACCAAATTGAATAATAGGGGTGATAATGGACATCCTTATTTCACCCCTGATCTTATAGGAAAAGCATCTAGCTTATCTCCATTACATATATAATGCTTGCTGATGGTTTTAGGTAGATGCTACTTATCATTTGAAGGAAGACTCCATTTATTCCTATGCTCTCTAGTGTTAATAGGAATGGGTGTCGTATTTTGTCAAAAGCTTTTTCTGCATCTAATGAGATAATCATATGGTTTCTGTTAGTTTCGTTGTTCATATGATCAATTATGCTGGTAGTTTTCCTCATATTGAACCAGCCTTGCATCCCTTGAACAAATCCTGCCTGGTCAAAGTGTATTATTCTTGTGATAAGTTGCTTTAATCTTTTTGCTAATATTTTATTTAAACTTTTTTGCACTTATATTCACTAGAGAAATTCATCTATAATTTTCTTTCTCTGTTTTGGCTTTTCCTGGTTTAGGTATTAGTACCATATTTGCCTCATAAAAAGAATTTGGTAGGACTCCATCGTCACCTATTTTCCCAAATAGTGTATAAAGTATTGGAATTAATTGTTCTTTAAATTTTTGATAGAATTCACATGTAAATCCATCTGACCCTGGAGATTTTTCCCTAGGAACTTCAATGATGGCTCGTTCAATTTATTTTTCTAAGATGGGGTTATTTAAGTATTTTACTTAATGTAAATTAAGTTAATTTATGTTAAACTGAGATTTCAGATGTGAGTATAGTACTGATGCTGTTCTCTTCTGAATTCATATTTTGATCTTCCCTGTCCCCGTAGTAAGATGCTATGGCCTTTGCTTTTCTAGTTTGCTTCTTCATGGTGATTGCCTTTTTCCTAGCTTTTAAAATGGACCTCTACTTCTGGGGTACAGGGGGCTCTGTCCCAATCTTCTTGTGTTGGGAGCTAGGGACCTCATTATTGATTTTGTGTGCTGTGGCCTCTGATTTTGTCAGCTGGAGGCTATATATATAATGCTGCAGTCACTTGGTGCTGAGCTGGAGTTGGCTAGGCCCCATGAAGTCTTTCTGAGTTTCCCAGAGGTTACACTGAAGTTTGCAGCATGAGGGGTGTTGGAGGGGTGGTCTGGCTGCCGGAAGTCTCCTTTTTCCCTAGGGCAGCACTATAGCATGGGTAGCCTCAGCCGTCACCTGTGCTACCATCTGCCAGTTCCCCTGGTTGGGCATCGGCACACCTGAGGTCCTGGTGTTGGTGTCTGCTGACTCCACCTCCCTGGGGCTCAGGAACTCTCATTGGTCTGCTGAGTTGGGTCTTGCTGGGACAGCTCCTGTTTTGCACTGATCCCCTTTTGCCACAGCAGGAGGGATCCATTTCCCTAGCTTCCTGAGCTAGCAAACTGCCACATACCTACTTCTGGCTCCCCTATTTCAGGAGTTTTTTCTGGGGCAATATTCTCTGGGTTTTTCAAGGTGAACAAGGTGGGGGGGAGGTGAAAGTACTTATGGTTTACTCTGCCATCATGGCTCCCATAAGTTCAAGTAGGTGGCTTTCAAACATTTAGTCTGTGGGTGGATAGCCCCAGGAGTAGCTGCTGCTGCTACCACATGCCCTGTGCTTCTCTCACCCAGCTCTGACAGAGTTCTGAGCTGAGAGGTTTGGTAACCACCAGTACTGTCAGTGATTCAGATGCCAGGCTTGCTCATGCTCTGGTATGGTTGGTAGTAGTCCTATGTACCTTGCACTCTCATAGCCCCATGCAACAGAACCTTCCCATAGACCTTCTGGACTGTCCTAGACTGGAAATCTGCCACATTCTGTCTCCTAGTAGATTCTACCCCTCTCAAACGTGTTCAGATTCACTTTTTTAGAGGTGTCTGAAAGAGTCTGTGGGAAAGCTCAGCTACTTCCCTGCTTTTACTCTGCTGTCTTGGCTCCACCTGCCTCTGCCTCACTTTAATCAATTCACTTGCAAGTCAAGACATCATCCTGCTGATGTCATTGGCCCTCTTTGAGAAGGAAGGATGAGCAACAACACTGAATGACCTAGCTTCCTCCTGTGAAGCACTTAGTGGGAGTGTTGTAGAACTGTTGAATATTGAGTTAGCCACTAATTATTGGCTATATATGTGTGTGTGTGTGTGCGCGTGTGTGTGTGTGTGTGTGTGCGCATATATATATATACGTACACATATGTGTGTATATGTGTATGTGGGCACATATTAGTAATGATGAGATAAATTACATTCATAAACCCAGTTTCCCAGCAATGCAAGAAAACTTGAGAAGTCATCTAGTCGATTCTCCTGGCCATGGAGAAGTTTGTGTCTAGATCATCCTAGATTACTGGATCTTGTCATTCTCAGTGGCACTCTACAATTTTCCCCAAATGTAGAAAATTTTAAACTATTAAATTTTTTTTAAAAGTCACTTCTCTGGTCTCTGAAAAAGCATTATTCAGGGACTGAATTGCTAAAGTGAAAAGAGTCAGCATTTTTAACGAGGTTTGCAGCTGTATTTCAGCTATGTGTGACCTTGGGAAATTCATTTCATTTCTCTGGATTTCTGTTTTTTTATCTATAAAGTGAGGGTACTGGTCTCTATGCTGCCTTCCAACTCAAATATTCTATAGCTCTATGAATTATCATGTGGCTAGGTAGTCTAATCATACAGGAAGCCTGAATCCCAGTGGCACTTTGCTTCTAATTACCGATGGATTCTTAGATTATGGTACCAGGGGTTAACTGGGGTGGATAGCTCATGAATTTCTCACAAATAATTCAGCCTCCAAACTGCCACTAAAGCAAAATTTTTAAAAAGGGAAGGACATGAATTGTCTGGATTCTTTTTTCTTGATAACCATTTCAATTATTTTGTCATTTTGCCCCTGAAATAATAGGCCATCTTGGAATTTTCTTTTTGTCAACCATGGGGCTCTATTTCATCAATTCAAGGAGCTATTCCATATCCTCAGTTTCCATATCATTAAGATGAGGGTTCGTAATGTAAGACATTCAATTCCTTATCCCACCCCAGCCTCCATCTTCCTTACTTAAATACTAGAAGGTCCAAAAATTAAGAAAACATTGAAGGACTAATACCCACTTATGATGCAGCACATTTTTCTTTTAATCCAGAAGGCAAAGAGATAGTAGGATGACCTATTTTGTCTTGAAGTAAAATTACGTTTTTCTGTCAATTGGTCCTTCTAGTGTTAAGAAACTGGGTGAAATAAAGTGTGTTGCCTCTGAAAAAAGAGACATACATGTAACGATGAGTTGGATGGTAACACTGACAAGCTAGAGGAGGTGGAGAGGAAAAGGGCATTATGGCATGAGAATTTTTTGAGAGGGGGTAATTAGGAGAGAAGGATTCTGGATGAATATGCCCTCATCTTGGTTTTGAGTTTCTTGTTATTTTGCTCCTCTCTCTTTTTTTCATTCTAAACTTAAACACACACATATCATACACCCAGAAATCCATATACACAACAAAACACAAAAAAGAAAACTGGAATTTCATTTCATAATGCTTTTGTATGTATTCTACAGATATTGTACACACATATATAGTGTGTATATATATGTCTGTGTGTATATATATTCTAGATGAATACATACATACATATATACATATATGTACACATATATATGTATATGTGTATATATATATATATACACATATGTGTGTGTGTGTTCTATATGTTACTTTCAAAACCATCCTAGTTATCTGCATATCTGTGTCGCCTTCTGGACTTCATTCAGTTCTCTTACATATATTTAAAAAAAATAATTCAATGGCTTTTCCTTCTTTTTTTGGCATCACTATTGCTAACTTCTCCTTCCTGAATCCACCTCCCTTCCCTCAATTAACAACAAGAGGAAGAAAGAAAAAGGAACTATTTTAAGAAATAATTATAGCCAATCAAAAGCAAATCCACAACATATTCATGTCCAAAAATCTTTGTTTCTTTTCTCACCTTTTGTCCATCACCTCTCTGTCAAGAGGCAGATAACATGCTTCCTCATAGGTTCCCTGAAGTTATACTTAATCATTTCATTGATCAAAGTTCTTCATTTTTTCAAAGCAGTTTTTCTTTATAACACTGGTAGTCCTTGTATGAAATTTTCTCCTGGTTCTTTTCAATTCACCCTGCATCAATTCATACTAAGCAAGACTTTATGAAATCTCTTCCATCACTTCTTCTGGCACAATAATATTCTATTCCATTCATATTCCACAATTTGTTCAATTTTCTAAGAGGAATTCTCAGGAACCCTCTTAGATTCTAGTTCTTTGCTTTTCTTTTTCCTTAACTTTTAACCTCACATCTGGAAATTCATTTTGCTTGTGATTATTTCCTCTGGGTTATTATCCTCCCTTTTACCCATAACCCTTCCCTATCCCCACTTTTTTCCCTACTGAGAATGATGTATTTCTAAATAAAACTGTGTGTGTATTCAGCCCTGCTTTATCCATATGAGATAAGAGTGAGGTTTGTCAGACTTCTCCTCCTACCCCTTTCTCCTTGACTTTTAGGTACTCTTCTTTCCACACACCCCGATTATGAGAAATAACAAGAATCACACTCTTCTTCCTCTTGTCTCCACTAGTGTATTCCTCTTTTTATCTTCCCTTCACATTTCCCTCTTCAACCCCTCAGAATCTCCCTCCCCTGCCAGAATTTCCATTTTTCTTATTTAACTACCTCAATAGCCTTGGAAAGCATATTGAGGTTCTGAAGGGACACTTATTTCTCCTCTCCCTTATAATGTATTTTGTATCATGTATTTAGGAAGTCCCTGTGGAAAATTCATTTCTTCTTTGAGTTTCTATACTTGTTATGGAATGATTCTTTCTTTTTGAATATCTCTAATTCTACTATAATTTTTAATGCTGGTTTGTTTTTATTCAATTTACTTATCTCACCATCTTTTACTTCCTGAATTGAGATTTGTGCCAAAACCAGGCTCCATCCCCTTAATCTACTCTTATGTGGCCTTGCTTTGGTCATTCTCTGGGCCATTTGGGTTCTCTCATTGACCTCTACTTCTCTCTGACCTCTACTCTAACTTCAACTCCTGGGTTGAAGTTCCATATCTGATCTATACTTTTTGTGTCAACTAGAGCAAATCACTTACCCACTCAACGCTCCAGTGTTTCAACAATCTGGCTAGCAGCTGCTGTAGGGGGTGTAAAGTCAACGACAACCAGCTCACAGAATGCTGCAAAAGCCCAAGTTCTTTTGATCTGCTTTACTAAGGAAAGAAACATTAAGGGACTGACAATTTCACTTGAATCCAGCATACAAATACCATTCACTTAGTTCAGGGGAAAAAGCCAGCACCCTAAATTCAGAGCAAATACAAACAAATTACAAACATCGACAGATAGACCAAATACAATTCATAATTACCAACATCTAATTTCAGTCCAGGAGCTCATAACAAGGGCTGGCCCAGAGTCACGTGTGCCACCACAGCTGCAGGTAAGAGCTCCGAAAAATAGAAAGCCAACCCCTGGTTTTATATCTTTTTCAGGGTCAAGGGGGAGCCACACCTAAAATCATCACAAAGAGGTGACTTAAACCCACGTGGTCTAAAAGCCTCTGATGTCCCAAACATGCCACTCAAACCCATGTAAACTAGGCCCTCCCCTGAGGCAAGGAGGTCACCAAGGACTCCCAATCTAATAAAGGAAACAAAGGCCAAACTCTTCAAGGCCACTTGGTTGAACTGAGTGCTAAGAGCCCATTTTGATTGCCAACACATCCAGGCAACTCTTTAAGATAATACGCAGTAGGAGAGTTGTTTTGGTAAAGAGATTTTCTTTACCTGGAGTTTCCTACACTGATGAATAAATAGGAAAGAGGCAAGAAACAGAGTCTGAGACAAAGAGATAGTAAAAGACATGAAAGAATGGAAGGAGAGAGACACATAGAGGGAGAGTAAGAGAGAGAGAGAGAAGAGGAAAGAGGAGAAGAAGGAAGAAATAGAGAGATAACAACAGAAATGGAGGGGAGCAGAGGGAGAGGGCAAAGGAGCAAGCAGCAGCAGGAAGAAAAACAGGAAGGAGAGAGAAAGATAGGAGAAAAAGCATGAAAAAGAAAAAGAGGAAAAAACAAATGAAGAATTGCCTCTTTTTCTTGAAAAGCCCATGAATTTCCTCCTTGCTCTTCAGTGGACTCCTGTGTATGTTATGTGGGAGGGAAAAAATCTTTCTTATCTACCAAAGAGCATGCTCTACTGAGCCTTTTCATGACATTAATGACTCCTCTGGTTTCTTCTTCTACTCCACAGGTCTTGCATGTAGCATTGCTATGGAAACATGGAGCTAATGTTTGGAAGGGAAACCTTCATTTACAAACAAACACACTTGCTTTCCTCTTCAGAACCAGAATGAACCATTGTCAGTCACTCTGGATGTTCTTCCCAAAAAGCACATTTAAGAAGATGGCCTCATGAAGGCAGCGTCTTACCAGAGCTCTCTCACAAGGTCTGTCAGATTCCTATAAAAAAGTGAATTGGAGCAGATTTGAGAGAGTCAGAAACCACGAGCAGTCTGCGTGCGGCAAATTTCCGAGCCGGGAGAGTCTGAAAGGCCGGAGGCACGAACCTGTAGGCTCGGAGAGTGCTCGGTGCGGAGCTGCTCCAGACCAAGGCTGAACCGGCTGGCCGGGAAATCCACATGGGAGATGGGCTGGGAGAAAGCTGGGCGCCCGAAACCGACGGAGATTGCCAGACCTCCCAAAACAGGACGGCAGTCTGTGGAAGCGATGAGAGGCAGCGCAACGCCACCCATGAAACACCGTCTCCAGAAGTTAGCAGCCCAAACATATTAAACGCGGCTTCTTGAACTTCCGGGAGTTCTTAATGTCCAGGTAAACAGCTCCAATCCCTCCCCTCCCCACCCAGAGAATCCCTCGGGGGAAAAAAAAAAGAACGCTGGAACTGAGCAGAAAGTAGTGGGGCTTCAGTGGTCAAATAGCAGAAGTTCATTAGTCCCATAGGGGCAGAGTCGGCAGGGGTCAACGCCAGGAGCCCAGACGTAACCTTGCTCCCCCAGGGGAAGTGCCAGACGTCAGCTCAAACAACAAACAGCTGAGACCGTTGCTGAAAAGCAAGTGCTGAAGAGCACCCACAGGGAGTGAGACGCCAGGGAGCCAGACCCCTCCCCCACACCTCAGGAAACTGAAGGTTATAATTCTAGACTCACAACCCCCAAAATAAGAAAGCTGGGACAGAAAGCCCTGAGGCCCACAGATAGAAATTCCTTATAAAGCCAGCAAAAGGCAAACCAACATGAAGAAGAACACAAAAAAACCGAGGACAATAGATTCTTTTTATGGAGACAGGCAGGATCAAAATACAAATATGCAAGACGAAAGTAACGATATTGTAGATACATCAGATACCTCAAAAGGTAATATGAACTGGTCTCCAGCCCAAAAAGCACTGGTGGAAGAGCTAAAGGAGGATTTTAAAAATCAAATTAGGGAGGTAAAAGAAAACATGGAAAAAATGGAAAAGTCCCTAAAGAATAAGATTGGCGAAATGGCTACGGAGATTCAGAATCTAGACAGAGAAAATGATACCCTGAGAGGCAAAATCAACCAATTGGAAAAGGAGACTCAAAAGCAAAATGTAAACACTAACTCATTAAAAATTAGACTTGAGCAAGTGGAAGCTAATGAATCTATGAGGCACCAAGAAGTAATAGAACAAAACGTAAAGAATGAAAAAATAGAAAAAAATGTGAAATATCTGATTGGCAAAACAACTGACCTGGAAAACAGATCCAGGAGAGACAATCTGAGAATTATTGGTCTACCAGAAATCCACGATGAAAAAAAGAGCCTTGACAGTATCTTCGAAGAAATTATCAAAGACAACTGCCTAGAGGTCCTAGAACCAGAGGGCAAAATAGTCATTGAAAGAATTCACCGATCACCCCCTGAAAAAGATCCCAAATTGGAAAACACCAAGGAATATTATAGCCAAATTTCAGAGCAATTCAAATATCGTGGAACTACAATCAGGATCATGCAGGATCTCTCAGCTTCCACATTAAAAGACAGGAGAAATTGGAATATGATATTCTGAAGGGCAAAGGAGCTGGGACTACAACCAAGGATCAACTACACAGCAAAACTAAGCATAATTTTCCAGGCAAGGCGATGGACATTCAATGAAATAAGGGAATTCCAGACCTTCCTGATGAAAAGGCCAGAACTCAATTGAAAATTTGATCTCCAAATACAAAACTCAAGAGAGACATAAAAAGGTAACCAAGGGGAAAAACCCCACAAACTTTATTAACCAACAAGGGCAGGTTGTTTACATCTTTATGTGGGATTATATCATCTCATGTATGTTATATATATATATATATATATATATATATATATATATATACACACACACATATAAGTAAGTCTTGAGAATGGTACAGCTATTATGACAATTGAAAGGGACATACATAAGTTGTGAATGCCTGTATAAATTAACTGATGTAAAGATATAAAATATAAGTAAGAGATATAAAGGGAGGGCTATGAGGGAAGCGGTAAGGAGGTAGTAGAAAAGGGTAAATTACACCAAATGAAGTGGCATAAAAACATATTATAGTAGAGGGAAAGAAGGGAGGGAGAAGAGCAGTATTTGAGCTATACTGTCATCTGATCTAGTTCAAGAAGGGAATAACATACTCTGATAAGTTTAGAAATCTAACTTGTCCTACAGGAAGTGGGAGGGTAAGGGGGGAAAAGGGAGGGGGTGGTCAGAAGGGAGAGGAGAAGTAGCAAGTGGATAACGGTAAGATAAGGGAGGGGAATAAAGAGGGAGGGTTAACTGCGGAAAGCGGTGGTCAAAAGCAAAACTTTGTTGAGGAGGAGAAGGGGAAAGGGAGAAATAAAAGCATAAACAGGGGGAATTAGGATGGAGAAAAAGACACAGATAGAAATCATAACCCTGAACATGCAGGGGATGAACATTCTCACAAAACAGAAGCAGATAGCAGAATGGATTAAAAACCATAGTCCTACAATATGCTGTTTACAAGAAACGCATTTGAAACAGGGAGATACACATAGGGTAAAGGTAAAAGGCTGGAGTAAAATATATTGTGCCTCAGCTAAAGAAAAAAAAGCAGGTGTAGCAATCCTAATCTCAGACAAAGCAAAAGTAAAGATAGATTTAATTAAAAGAGATAAGGAAGGACATTATATCCTGCTAAAAGGCACCATAAACAATGAAGCAATATCATTGCTTAACATATATGTACCAAGTGGTAAGGCATACAAATTCTTAGAGGAGAGGTTAAGGGAGTTACAGGAAGAAATAGACAGCAAAACTATAATATAGGGAGACCTCAACCTTCCCCTTTCTGAACTTGATAAATCTAACCTCAAAATAAACAAGAAAAAAGTTAAGGAGGTAAACAGAATTTTAGAAAAGGCACATATGATAGACCTCTGGAGAAAACTGAATGGGGATAAAAAGGAATATACTTTCTTCTCAAAAGTACATGGCACATACTCAAAAATTGACCATGACTAGGGCATAAAAACCTCACAATCCAGTGCAGAAAAGCAGAAGTAGTCGAAGCATCCTTTTCAGATCATGATGCAATAAGAATCATTTTTAATAAAGAGCCATGGAAAAATAAGCTAAAAACTAATTGGAAACTAAATAATTTAATTCTAAAGAGTGAGTGGGCCAAAGAACAAATCAGAGAAACAATTAATAACTTCATTCAAGAGAATGACAATAATGAAACAACATACCAAAACTTATGGGATGCAGCAAAAGCGGTTCTTAGGGGAAGTTTTATATCCCTAAATGCCTACATGAATAAAATAGGGAAAGGGGAGATCAATGACCTGGGCATACAGCTGAAAAAGCTAGAAAAAGAGCAAATTAAAAACCCCCAATTAAATACCAAATTAGAAATACTGAAAATCAAAGGAGAGATTAATAAAATTGAAACCAAGAAAACTATTGAATTAATAAATAAAACAAAGAGCTGGTTTTATGAAAAAAACAATAAAATTGATAAACCTTTGGCCAATTTGATTTAAAAAAAGAAAGAAGAAAATCAAATTGCCAATATCAAAAATGAAAAGGGTGAGGTCACCTCTAATGAAGAGGAAATCAAAACAATAATTAGGAATTATTTTGCCCAACTATATGCCCATAAATTTGATAACCTTAGAGATATGGATGAATATCTACAAAACATAAACTGCCCAGGCTAACAGAAAAGGAAGTGAAATTTCTTAATAACCCCATCTCAGAAAAAGAAATTGAGCATGCCATCAATGAACTCCCTAGGAAAAAATCTCCAGGGCCAGATGGTTTTACATGTGAATTCTATCAAACATTTAAAGAGCAAGTAATTCCAATACTTTGTAGACTATTTGGGAAAATAGGTGAAGAAGGAGTCCTACCAAATTCTTTTTATGACACAAATATGGTACTAATACCCAAACCAGGTAGAGTCAAAACAGAGAAAGAAAATTATAGACCAATTTCTTTAATGAATATTGATACAAAAATTTTAAATAAAATATTAGCAAAAAAATTGCAGCAACTCAACACGAGAATAATACACTATGACCAGGTAAGATTTATTCCAGGAATGCAAGGCTTGTTCAATATTAGGAAAACTATTAGCATAATTGACCATATCAACAACAAAACCAGCAGACACCATATGATCATCTCAATAGATGCAGAAAAAGCCTTTGACAAAGTACAACACCCATTCCTATTAAAAACACTAGAAAGCATAGGAATAAGTGCAACCTTCCTTAAAATTATAAATAGCATCTACCTAAAACCATCAACAAGCATTATTTGTAATGGGGATAAGCTAGATGCATTCCCAATAAGATCAGGGGTGAAACAAGGATGTCCATTATCACCCCTATTATTCAATTTGGTACTAGAAACATTAGCTGTAGCAATAAGAAAAAGAAATTGAAGGAATTAGAATAGGAAAAGAAGAAACTAAATTATCACTTTTTGCAGATGATATGATGATTTATTTAGAGAATCCTAGAGAATCAAGTAAAAAACTACTTGAAATAATAAACAACGTTAGCAAAGTTGCAGGATATAAAATAAACCCACATAAATCCTCAGCATTCCTATACATTACTGAAAATGCCCAACAGCAAGAGATAGAAAGAGAAATTCCATTCAACGTTACTGTAAACACTATAAAATATTTGGGAGTCTATTTGCCAAGACAAACCCAGGGCCTATATGAACATAACTACGACACACTTTTCACGCGAATAAAATCAGATCTAAATAAATGGAAAAATATCAGTTGCTCATGGTTAGGCCGAGCTCATATAATAAAAATGACAATTTTACCTAAATTAATCTATCTATTCAGTGCCATACCAATCGAACTACCAAAAAATTATTTTACTGAGCTGGACAAAATAATAACAAAATTCATCTGGAAAAACAAGAGGTCTAGAATATCTAGAGTATTAATGAAAAGAAATGCTAGAGAA
Source organism: Trichosurus vulpecula (assembly GCF_011100635.1). Lineage (NCBI taxonomy): Eukaryota > Metazoa > Chordata > Mammalia > Diprotodontia > Phalangeridae > Trichosurus > Trichosurus vulpecula. The sequence goes on from NC_050573.1 coordinate 537,273,595, forward strand.
GGTGGCCTAGTGATACCAGATATTGAACTGTACTACAGAGCAGCAGTCATCAAAACTGCCTGGTACTGGTTAAGAAACAGGGGTATGGATCAGTGGAATAGGATATGTACACAAGTAGGAGAAATCAACAAGTTTAGCAATCTACTCTTTGATAAACCCAAAGAGGCCTGCTTCTGGGCTAATAATTCATTATTTCACAAAAACTGTTGGGAAAATTGGAAAATGGTAGGGCAGAAACTGGGCATAGACCAATATCTTACACCATATACCAAAATAAAGTCAAAATGGGTTCATGATTTAGGAGTAAAGGCTGATACTATAAGTAATTTGGGAGAGCAAGGTATAGTCTATTTATCAGATTTATGGAAAAGAAAAGAATTCATGACCCAACAAGAGATAGAGAGCATTACAAAATGCAAAATGGATAATTTTGATTATATCAAATTGAAATGTTTTTGTACAAAAAAAGCCAATGCAACAAGAATTAGGAGGGAAGCAGAAAATTGGGAGAAAATCTTTGCAACTAGTATCTCTGATAAAGGCCTCATTTCTAAACTATACAGGGAACTCAGCCAAATATATAGGAATACAAGCCATTCCCCAATTGAGAAATGGTCAAAGGATATGAACAGGCAGTTTTCAGACGAAGAAATTAAAGCTATCTATAGGCATATGAAAAAATGCTCTGGATCACTACTGATTAGAGAAATGCAAATCAAAACAACTCTTAGATACCACATCTCTCCTGTCAGATTGGCTAAAATAACAAAACAGGAAAATGATAAATGCTGGAAAGGATGTGGGGAGATTGGAACATTGTTACATTGCTGGTGGAGTTGTGAGCTGATCCAGCCATTTTGGAAAGCAATTTGGAACTGTGCCCAAAGGGCTATAAAAATGTTCATACCCTTTGACCCAGCATTACCAACTCTAGGGTTGTATCCCAAAGAAATCACACAAGCGGGAAAAGGACCCATATGTACAAGGATATTTATAGCAGCTCTTTTTGTGGTAGCCAAGAATTGGAAATCAAAGGGATGCCCATCAATTGGGGAATGGCTGAACAAGCTGTGGTGTATGAAGGTAATGGAATACTATTGTGCCATAAGAAATGGGGATAATACAGACTTCATAACAACCTGGAAAAACCTACATGACATAATGCTGAGTGAGCGTTGCAGAGCCAGGAGAACATTGTACACAACCACAGATAAATGGATTATGTGAGGACCAACCCCGACATACTTCACTCTTCTCAGCAACATCAGGTGCACGGACAACTCCAGGGGACTCACGATGGAGAATGCTATCTTCATCCAGAGAAAGAACTGTGAAGTTTGAATACAGATTGAGGCGCACTACATGCTTGCCTTTTTTGCTTCTCTTTTGTTTTTGTTTTTGTTTTTGTTTTTTTGTTTGTTTGGTTTTTTTGGTTATGTCTCTTCTTTCTCATGATTCATTCCATTGGTCATAATTCTTCTCCACAACTTGACTAGTGTATAAATTAATTCAATGCGAAGTTATACATGGTAGTTATATGAGATTCCAGGCCGTCTTGAGGTGGGAGGGGGGAGGGAGGGGAGAAAATCTGGAACTCAAAATTATGTAGAACCGTGTGTGGTAAACTAAAAATAAATAAATAAATTTGAAAAAAAAGCACATTTAAAACACTGTTTGATGAATGAAGTACAACATAGAAACCTTCCATTGGTCCCTCTTCTTTTGGTATCAGGTGACAACCATAAAGAGTTTTGGTTTAGAACTTCTGCCTTCGTTGTCTGAGTCTGTTGGGCACAGCATAGGAAGATGCCAGACCCAGTCTCCTACTTATGAAAAATGATGGGAAAATGCTAGAGGGTGATGTGTATCCTGGGAATGCTTGTGACTCAGCTGACCACATCCTTGACTGTACAAGAGAATATTCCAAGACATAAAGGCTGAATTGGAAAGTTGAAAAACAACAGCATCATTTAGCTGAGAGAAAAAAAAAGCTGAGATTGACTTGATAATAAAATTTCAATACTACCACATCTGAAAAATCATTAATAAAGAGCAAAATGACTGCAGCTCCACTTGGGAGGGAATCAAGGAAATGTATTTGAATTGAAGCAGGAGAGGTAGTAGAAATTTGGATGGAGAGTGTTCTCTATTGTGGGTTAGGGATAGCTCTACTTGGAGGCAGGGGGATGGACTGGGAAGCCTCTGGAGAGTGGTCCCAGCACTGAGTTTTATCTAATAATGTTAGTCTTGACTTAAGCCCAGGTCACTAAAATAACTTTATTATAAGGGTGCTTTCTATTTAAGTTTGTAACACAATCTGAACCCTAAGAATTATACAATAGGAAAGTTTATGATACATCAGTATACTCTTCTTTTTTTCCTTATTACATGTAAAACCTTTTAACATTCATTTAAAAAAATGAGTTCCAAATTCTCTCCCTCCCACCCACCCCTACCCTGTTACTGAGAAGGCAAGCAATTTGATGTTGATTATACATGTGCAGTTATGCAAAACATTTGCATATTAGCCATGCTGCAATAGAAAATACAGACAAAAAATGAGAAAGATGAAGTAATAAAAAATATGCTTCAATGTGCATTCAGACTCCATCAGTTCTTTCACTGTAGTTGGATAGCTTTTTTGCCATTAGTCCTACAGAATTGCCTTGAATCTTTGTATTAATAAGAATAGCTAAGTCATTCACAGTTGATCATTGTATGATATTGCTCTTACTGTGTACAATGTTCTCGGGGTTCTGCTCACTTCATTTTACATCAGTTCATGTAAATCTTCCCAGGTTTTTCTGAAACTATCCTGTTCATCATTTCTTATAGCACAATAGTATTCTGTCACAACCAGAAACCACAACTTGTTCAGCCATTCCCCTATAGATGGCATCCTCTCAATTTTCAATTCTTTGCCACCACAAAAAGTCACTATGAATACTTTTGTACGTATACATCCTTTTTTTCTTTTTCTTCAATCTCTTTCAGATGCAGACCTAGCAATGATATTTCTGGGTAAAAGACTATGCAGAGTTTATAGCCCTCTGGCCATAGTTCTAAATTATTCTCCAGAATGGTTGAACCAGTTCACAACTCCTCCAACAGTGCATTAGTATCCCCATTTTTCCATGTCCCTTTCAATATTTATCATTTACTTTTTACGTCATGTTAGCCAATCTTATAGGTGGTGTGAGATGGTGCCTCTAAGTCATTTTTATTTTTATTTCTCTAATTAATAGAGCATTTTATATGTCCATAAATAGCTTCAATTTCTTCTGAAAATTACCTGTTTTTTTTCTTTGACCATTTATCAATTAGAAAATGACCCATTTTTTTATAAATTTCACTTATTTCCCTATATATTTGAGAAAGGAGACCTTCATCAGAAAAAAACTTACACTGATGACCGCCCCCAATTTCTTTCATTCCCTCTAATCTTGTTTGCATTGGTTTTGTTTGTGCAAAAACTTTTAAAATTAATGTAACTGAAGTTACCCATTTTCCTTTCCATGATCCTCTCTAGCTTTTGTTTGCTCATAAGTTCTTTCCTTATCCATAGATCTGACAGGTAGAAAATTTCTATGTTCATTTAATTTGCTTATGACATCATGTCTAAATCACATACCTATTTTTACCTTGTATTTATATACAATGTAAAATGTTGATCTTTACCTGGTTTCTGCCATACCCGCTTTCCTGTTTTCCCAGAAATTTTTGCCCAAAACTGAGTTCTTGTTTCAAAAGCTTGGGTCTTTGGGTTTATCAAATACTACATTGCTATGGTCATTTACAACTGTCTATTATGTCTGTGGTACCTTTTAGCAAAATGTAATTTCCCTGATTATCTCTTTTCATTAGGTCTATTTTTGCTTTTGCTTCCCTTAGATCAAGATTGCTATCCTGCTTGTTTACTTCAGCTGAAGTATATTAGATTCTGCTCTAGTCCTTTATTTTACCTCTGTGAGTGTCTTTCTGTTTAATGGAGAAATTCCCAAAGTGGGTGGTACTTCCCCCTGGGGGGGCTATAGAACAATCCAGGGGGGTGGTAGTAACCTTGGGTAATGCAGATTTCAAAAAAAAATCATTAAAAGGTTAAAGAAAGTAGATTTCCAGGTGGGCGCTGAGTAATTATTTTTTTTTTCCTTTTTGAATAAGGGGTGGTAGACCAAATAAGTTTGGGAACTTCTGGTTTAAAGTGTGTCTTTTGTAAACAACATGTTGTTGGATTCTGGTTTCTAATCCATCTGCTGTCCACCTTTGTTGTATGGGTGATCTCATCCCATTCACATTCACAACGATTACTGTGTATTTCCCTTATCCTGTTTTCTTCCTTTTATCCTTCTCTCTCTCTCTCTCTTCTTTTATACTTGCCCTTTTCAAAAGTCTATTTTGTTTCTAACCACTGCCTCCCTTAATCTGCTTCCCCTTTTATCATTCCTTCCCTCTTTTCTTTTATCCCCTTTCCCTCCTCTTTCTCTTTTGGGTAAATTAAATTTCTAAACATACTTGAGTGTGCACATGTATTATTCAATCTTTGAACCATTTCCAATAAGAGTAAGGTTCAAGCATTGCCTGCCATGCCCCCATTTTCATATCCACTATAAAAGCTCTTCCTTGACTAGCTTTTAAATGAGAAAATTTTCCCTGTTGTAATTCTCTTTCCCCACTTCTCCCAGTGCATCCTTCTTTCTCACCCCTTTATTTTTTTGAAGATAATTCCAACACAATCAACTTATACCCATGCTCTATGCAAATTCCTTTTAACAGCTGTAATAATCATAAAATTCTTAGGAGTTACATGTACCATCTTTCCATGTAGGAATATAAACAGTTTAACTTTACTGAGTCCCTTAAGATTATCATTTTGAGTTTGCCTTTTTATGCTACAATTGAGTCTTGTATTTGAAAGTCAAATTCTCTGTTCAGCACTAGTCTTTTCATCATGAATGCTTGAGAGTCCTCCATTTCATTAAGTATCCATTTTCCTTAGAAGGATTATACTCAATATTGCTAGATAGGTTATTCACAGTTATAATTCTAGCTCCTTTGTCCTGCAGAATATTATATTCCAGGCCCTCCTTTCCTTTAACATGGAAGCCACCTAATCTTGTGGCTCTACAATATTTGAATTCTTTCTTTCTAACTGCTTTAAATATTTTCTTTTTGACCTCAGAGCTCTGGAATTTGGAAGAAATATTCTTGGGAGTTTTCATTTTGGGATCTCTTTCAAGAGGTGATTGGTGCATTCTTTCAATTTTCACTTTACCCTCTGGATATTGGGGCAGTTTTCCTTTATAGTTTCTTGAAATATGATCTTTAGGCTCTTTCTCTTTTCATGGCTTTCAGATTGTCCAATAATTCTTAAATTACCTATCCTCAATCTATTTTTAGGTACATTGTTTTTCCAATGAGATATTTCACATTTTCTTTTACTTTACCCCATTCTTTTGACTTGGTTTTGTTGTTTCTTGATGCCTTATGGAGTCATTAATTTCCACTTGCCAAATTATAATTTTTAAGGAATTATTTTCTTCAGTGAACCTTTGTGCCTCTTTTTCCATTTGGCCTATTCTGCTTTTTAAGGAATTCTTTTTTCAGTGAATTTTTGTGCCTCTTTTACCATTAGGCAAATTTTGTTTTTTAAATTATCTTCAGTATTTGTTTGTGCCTTTTTTTTTAATCCAGCTTTTGTCAAGCAACTTTTCTTACATCATTCTCATTTTTTTTTCTGAATTTTTACTGCATCACTCATCTCTCTCTTTTTTAAACTCTCACAGGAATTCATGTGTTTGGCTTGGGTCCAACTAGCATTTTTCTTCGAGGCTTTTTTGTAGCTATTTTCATACCATTGTCTTCTCAGTTTATGTCTTGGTCTTCCCTGCCACCTTTGTAGCATTTTATCGACAAATTATTTTGTTGTTGTTGTTGTTGTTGTTGTTTGCTCATTTTTCCAGCCTATTTCTTGAGTTTGAACTTTATGTTAAGTTGGGCTCTGCTCACCTGGGTGTTGGGGAGACTCTGTTCCAAGCTTTATCCTTTTTTGTGTTGCTGTTTTCAGAGGTAGTTCTGATGATCTGCAAATTTTTGGTGCTTCCAAGGTGGTGTAATCACTAGTCTCCTGGTCTTTCTCTAGTTTTTACCTAGGAAGAGCCCCTGGCCTAGCCATAAGCACTACCACTCCTTCTAGCCCTGGAACTCTGACCAAATACTCTGTTTTCCTCCTGCTTTAAGAATTAACTCTGCTCTTGACCCTGGAACCTTGTCTTGACCTTGTCCCTTGCTCCCTTGTAACAAATCACCAGAGTTCTTCTCTGACCTGGAACTATAACCCAGAACTGTGTATAAGCATTAGAGGTTCCAAATAATGCCAGCTGCCCCCAGTTCCAGCAAAGGGTGCTCTATAATCTCTTTCTGATCAATTGTCTGACCCTCTTATTATCTCTGGACTGAGACCTTCCAGAGTTGTGTCCAAAGCTACTGTTGCTGCATCCATGTGCATAATCCAGACCAGCCTCCACCCTAATGTTACAGACTTCTCCTAAAAATCTCCTAAGTTTTCTTAGGCCAGAAAAGTCTTACCCTGACCTTTTATCATCTCTGCTGATCCAAAATTGTACTTGAAGTGTTATTTTAAAGTTGTTTGGAGGGGAATGTTAAGAGAGTATAACTTTGTTGCTTCTTCTGGTTAGCCCTTTCTAGTTTTTTTTTTTAATTGCATACCCAATTCACTGATCTACCCTTTATTTTTTTTGTTGTAAGCATTTAGAGATATAAATTTTCCTGTAAGACCTACTTTGGCTGCATCCATTGAATTTTAGTATGTTGTCTCATTGTTGTCATTCTCTTTAATGAAATTATATATTGTTTCTATGATTTGTTTTTTAATTACTCATTCTTTAGAATAAGATTGTATAGGTTCCAATTAATTTTTATTTATGTTTTCATGTCCCTTTATTGAATATAATTTTTATTATGTTATGATATGAAAACATTTAATGTTCTTGCTTTTCTGCATTTGTTTATAAGGTTTTTATGCCCTAATATATCATCAATTTTTGTGAAGATGTCAAGTACAAATGAGATAAAGGTATATTCTTTTCTATTCCCTTCTATGTAAGTCTATCATGTCTAACTTCAGAAATTTTATTCATATCCTTAATTTCCTTATTTATTTTGTGGTAAGATTTCTCTAGTTCTGATAGGGGAAAGTTGAGGTCTCCTGCTGGTACAGTTTTACTGTCTATTTCCTATTGTAACTCGTTTAACTTTTCCTTTAAGAAATTGGATACTATGCCATTTGCACATATATGTTTCGTATTGATATCACTTCTTTTTTATGGTAGTTTCCCTACCTAACTCTTTTAATTAGGTCTCTTTTTACTTTTGCCTTGTCTGAGATCATGATTGCTATGCCTGCCTTTTCAACCTTACTTGAAGCATAATAGACTCTGTTCCAGTCCCTTATCCTTCTTTTTTGGTCTTTGTGTGTTTCTGTTTTAAGTTTCTTTCTTTGTCGAGTTCTTGTTTCTAATCCCATCTGCTCTCTACTTCCTATTTTAATGGATAAGTTCATCTCATTCACATTCAAAGTTATTATTACTGTGTATTTCCTTCTATGCTATTTTCTTCTGTTTAGTCTTTTCTCACTATTTTTATCCTGTCCCTCCTCAAAAGTCTGTTTTGCTTCTGAATACTGCCTCCCTTAATCTGCCTTCTTTTTATCACCATCACCCTCTTCTCTGATCCCTTTCCCCTCTTACTTCCCTGATGCTAAGACAGATATACCCAACTGACTGTGTATTTTATTCCCTCTTTGAAACAATTCTAATGAGGGTGACATTCAAACATTGTCAACTACCCTTCCCATTTCCCCCTCCATTGTAAAAGCTCTTTCTTGCATACCTCTTTTGTGTGAGAAAATTTTCTCCATTATTCTGCTCCCTTTCCCAGTACATCCCTCTGACCCCTTAATTTGTTTAGATCATCCTTTTCTAGTCAACTCATACCCATGACCTGTGTCTATATATTATCCTTCTAACTGCTCTAATAATGATAAAGTTCTTAAGAACTACATGTATCATCTTCCCATATAGTAAAAGAAACAGTTTATCCATATTAAGTCTCTTAGGATTTCTCTTTCCTGTTTACCTTTTTTATGCTTCTCTTGAATCTTCTGCTTAAATGACAGATTTTTTCTATTCAGCGCTATCCTTTTCATCAAGACGGCTTGAAATTCCTCCATATCATTAAATTTTCATTTTTTTTCTTGAATGATTATACTCAGTTTTGCAAAATAGGTCATTATTTGTTGTAGTCTTAGCTTCCTTGCCTTCTGGAATATCATAGTCCAAACCCTCTGCTCCTTTAATGTGAAACTCATTAAATCTTGTGTGATCCTGACTCTGGCTTCACAGTGTTTTAATTGTATTTTTCTGACTACTTGGAGAGACCTAGAATCTGTTTTAGGAGGTAATGGGTAGTTTCTTTCCATTTACATTCTATCCTCTAGTTGTAGGATATCAAGGTAGTTTTCCTTTATAATTTCTTGAAATATGATATATAGGCTCTTTTTAAAATCACATTTTCTTGTATTTTTTCATTCTTTTGACTTTGTTTTATTGTTTTTTGATGTCTTATAGAGTCATTAGCTACCATTTGCTCAACGCTAATTTTTAGAGAATTGTTTTCTTCAGTGAGATTTTATACCCATTTTTCCATTGGGCAATTCTGTTTTTAGCAAGTTTTCTTCATTTTTGTGCCTTTTTTTACCAAGATATTTACTCTTTTCATGATTTTCTTTCATCGGGTTTATTTCTTTTCCCAATATTCCTCTATTTCTTTTATTTAATTAAAAAAAAAATTTTTTTAGTTCTTCCAGGAATTCTTGTTGCATTTGTGTTTAATTCAGTTTTCTTTTAGGCTTTGCTAAAAACTGTCTTTCACATCAGTGTCTTCTTCTAAGTTTGTGCTTTTATCTTCTCTGTCACCATAATAACTTTTATGGTCAGGTTTTTGTTGTTGTTTGCTCCTTTTACAACCTATTTGTTGACTTTTAACTTCTCTCCTCTTCCCTTCCCTTCTTTTTCCTGAGAGAAAGGGTGTCATTTATTTTATTTCATTGGTGTAGGCAACTTTAAGTACAGAAACTTATTTCAATTCAAATTCGATTCAATTCAAACAGCACTCTTCTGCAACATATCTTCTTTGAAAGTTACTTTTGGTATCAAAATCCCAGAACTAAAATGTATACCCATAGATTTGGAAATAATTAAGGCAATCAAAAAAGAAGACAAAGTGAAACATCTTATAATAAAAACAACAGATTTGGAGAATAGATCAAGAAGAGAAAACAGAAGAATAATCAGACTAAATGAAAGTTATGATAAAAATCTTAATATAATAATACAATAAATTATTAAAGAAAATTGTCCTGAAGCATTAGAACAAGGATGGAAATAGAAATAGAAAAAATCCATTGATCACCACTTAAAAGAGATTGTATGAGGAAAACTTATGGGAATATCAGTCAACTTCCAAAACTCCTAGCTCAAGGATAAAATATTAAAAACATCAAGATTAAAATAATTTAAATATGATGATGTCACAATTAGAATCACACAAGACCTAACAGTGGAGACATTAAAGGACCACAGGTCTTGGAATACTAACTATTGAAGAACAAAAGAACTGGGGCTCTGGCTGAAAATGTCATACCCTGCAAATATAAGTATTATCTTGAATGAAAAAAAAATGGACATTTGATCAACTGTCAGACTTTCAGGACTTGTTAAAAAAATTGAAATTAATTGAAGATTTGACATACAAGAGCTAAGGGAAATACAAAGTACATATCAAAGACTGATTATAAGGGATTCATAAAAATAAACTGTTTACTTTTTACATATGTAAAATATGAAGCATATGTCTAAGATTCTTATTAATAATTTAGTAGTTCATAAGAAAGATTGGGGTAAACCTAAGTATGATATGAATTTTAAAAGTAAAACCATTTGGGAACAGATAAAAAGAGTAATCATTTTATATAAATGAGGTGCAACAGGTAGAATTGAAACAGGAGAATTAGATGGGGGAGGAGGTCTGGTAGTTCTGGTAACCTACTTTCATCGGAAATGGGTTTAAGAGGGAACAATACGTATATATTTAGAAGAGTATAAAAGTCTTTCAAATTCAGAACAAATAAGATGGTAGGGGCATAGGGAAGGAGGACAGGACAAGGGAGGGTTCTTCAGAGGGGAGGGTGAGGGAATAGGTAAAAGGAGCTATAGAAGGATCTTTAGATTTATGGGAATGGGAGGATAGGGGAGGAATCCTTGGAGGTGGGGTAGGCAAGTAATAGGAGGGCAAGGTAGTGGATAGAAGTAAAGTAGAGGAGGCAGGAGGGATAGGAAAGAAGAGATATGCACAAGCATGAAAACAAAGATCAGGAGTAGAATTTGTTTGGGAAAGTATATGTCTAAATATGTACGTGTATGTATATGCATATATCGATAGCTATAGAGAAACATACAAACTTAATTGTAACTTTCTGGGGTGGGGGGAGGGAGAAAAAGAACAAAGTAAAAAAGTGCACAGCAGAGAACAAAAGAAAACTTACAAGGAAGCAAATAGAAGATAGACAGTTTTCAATGCTACTTGTAATATTTATCATACAAGCTTTCTTAAAATGAAAATTTATTCTTACATATTTTAATCTTCTCTCATGTTCTGCTATGCACATGACATGTTTTTTTTTTGCTTTCTTACTTTTTATTTAAGTTCCAATATTTAAATTTATGATATGTTTTTGTTTCTTTTCTCTATTCTGTATTTGTGTTCTAGCCTTTGAGTCTAAATTATAAAAAATAAAAAGAATTGAAGCAATTGTGGCTTACAGATGTAATGGAATTTTATCTGTGTTGTAAAGAATTGGCAAATGTAGAGAATTCAGAGGATCATGAGAAGGCTTATATGAACTAATGCAAAGTGAAATAAGCATTCCCAAATCAGGAAAACTGCATAATACAATTTGTATAACCACACAAATGAAAAGAACGCTTAAAGGAAACCAAACTTTGAATCATTGTAATAACCAATATTAATCCCAGAAAATAGATAATGAAAAATATCTACGTCCTTTTGGGAGAATGGTGCGGAACTATAACTGCAAATTGTTGCATATGTTGGCAGATGAGATCACTATGTCCTTTGGTTTTGACTCATTTCTTCTTAACATGGAGGAACTAATGGAGAAGGGATGACGGTTGGAGGAACGACCTATAGAAAAGACTATGAAATGAAAGAAAGTTAGCAATAAAACTTTTTTTAAGGGGTTGAACTAAAACTTTTTAAAAGGTGTTGAATTTGACAAGCTCTAGGGCCCCTCCTGATTCTAAAATTTTATGACCAAGTAGTGATATCTGAAAATATCAAGATCTAATCTCTCTACCCAAGTTTACCTGTACAGAGTTAAGAAGATTTATTCACTCAAGTTCGCTGCCTAAGAGATGTTTCTTGCATCTATTTCTCACTATTATATCGAAAGGAAAAACAGATGCTAGAAATTTTCTCTTTAGTTTAATGGATAACCTTCTCCCAGTCCCTGCCTAAAAAAGTTATTATAATAAACATTAAATGAACATTAGCCTAATTTAAAAATAAATACTGTACATGTTAGGAAGCTACTTCTTACAGGAATTACTGCCTTGGGATATGAAACAATCTCTCTTCCTTCTTTTCCCCTTTTAAGAAAGTTGTGTAGTCAGTGAAATGCTCCATCTGCCAATTTGCAAGAAGGGTAGTGCCATTTTCATCAGTGTCGTCCATCCATGAAAATCACTTTTAACTGGGTAGGGTGAATTAAGACTCTATTACCCATGGCCAATTCAGGCTCAGTGCTACTAATCTGATGTCATTTTAATATGAAAAATGGAGTAGAGAGTTAAAGGGAATTGTAATGAGATAATAGAGTGTTTCCTCTCTGGGTCGATGATTTGAATAGAATAGGGGGGAACAATAGTGATCATGTAAAACTCATACCTCACAGCTTCTTTGGGTCACTAAAGATAGTGTCCAGGCCCTTCCAGCAGAAGCTCAATCATTTTCTGTCAGTCCTGAACACAGCAGTCAAGAGGTCTCCTGAGGTCCTCAGCTGGGGACAGACCACTGACTCTTAAGCAGAAGTCCAGGTGGGTTAATCACTTCAAGCTCAGTGGTTCAGAGAGCCCCAGGTGTTTCAGAATGGCAGGGGTGGGGCTGGAGTTTTGCCACAATGGAAAGCTTTGGGTAGCAGCAATAATTCATGATTTCTAAGGTCCTTTTCAGTGCTAACATCAAATAATCATAGAATTTCAGAGTTGAAAGGGAACTCAGAGGCCATCTAATCTAACCTCTACCTAAGCAAGAGTTCCACCTACAACATTCGGCAAAAATGGTCATCTAATTTTTGCTTCCTCACTAATAGTGATGGGGAGCCCATTCCCTACCACTTTAAGGCTCCTACTTAAGGATAGTTTGAATTGTACTTTTCCTTTATATAGAGCCTAAATTAAAGTATTTGCAACTTTCATGTATTGATTTTATTTCTTACCTCTAGGGCTAAACAGAAAAGTCAAATCACCTCTTCCATATGATAGCCCTGCAATTACTAGAAGACAACTACCATGTCTGTCATAAGTTTTCTCTTCTGCAGCCTAAACATTACCAGTTTCTTTAATTGATACTTGTATGTCATGAAATCAAGGCCCTTTACCATCCTGTTTGCTTTCCTCTGGAAGCTGTCCAGCAAATCATTGTCCTCCCCAAATATAGTTACCAGAAATGTATGTATGTGTGTGTGTGTGTGTGTGTGTGCACGTGCGTGTGTGTAATGGTAGCCATCTCTAGAGTGGAGAGAGTGGAGAGGAGGCGAAAAGGGGAACGAGAAATTTACATGACAACTTTATTATATATTTTAAAGGGATAGCAAATTGTGTATGATAGATTTGCAGTTTCATATGTAATCATTTTTTCATTATATTATGTTATGGAAATGCTTCTTTTATTCCATAAATTAAAAATAAAATAAATAAAAATTTTTTAAAAAGAATGTAATATTTTAGATATCATCAGATTAGACTGATAAGACTGAGTCTTGATAAGAGTCTTACCACAATGAGACACTTCATACCAGGTTTCCAACAAGGAAGAGCAAGTAAATATTGCAAAACTGGAGAACTGAAGCTAAAAAATTCCTCTACCCCAATCATCACTTGTTTTAGGTGAAGAAATTATTCTGTATACTTCTGGGGATGATGGTAAATGGAAAAAAAATTGTGGCCCAAGCAGTCAAATGTAGATAGCAAGTTGAAATATTTCTTGGTCCTGATTCTATTTTAGAGGGTGAATGCAGCAAAGGAGGAAAAAAATACCGCCTTTTATTTTTTATTTTTTGCATGTCAGACACAGAGGGTTCAAAATACATAGGAATAAAATCCAAAGGTGTCATGGTTGATTGACTGAACTGCTACACTCACTAACTATAGCTCACAAGTTATTCCTATGCACCAGAACCACCTCCAACCTCCAGTACTATTCCTCAGCTACACTAGTGATAAAGCTCAAACATTACCACCTTTCTATAAGATGTGTGTTGGGGGTGGAGACAAGATGGCAGAGTAAAAGCAAGGACTTGCTCGAGCTCTCCCCCAAACCCTTCCAAACACAAAAAAAAAATGACTCTAAACAATTTCTAAAGAAGCAGAACCCACAAAATGACAGAGTGAAACAAATTTTCAGCCCAAGGCAACCTGGAAGGTCGACAGGAAAGGTCTATTGCACCAGTCTGAGAGAGGAGCACAGTCAAGCACAAAACACACCAGCACAGAACAGGGACTGGCAAACCTGGAGCAGGACTCAGGGGACTGGATCACTGGCAGCTGTGGCAGTATCTAGACTTCTCAATCCACAAATGCCAAAGACAACTTAGAAGGTCATTAGGAAAGGTGTGCTGGACTTTGATGAGAGAGGAATGTGGTCTTGCCCCAACCACAGGGTGGTGACAGTCATTGCCTCCACAGCTCTCAGGCCACAGATGGTGGGGGAATTGAGTGGCTAATCAGAGGGGGATTGCAGGGATCTCTTTGCTGGTGCTAAGCCAAGATTCTCTTGCTTTGTCCCTGCTTGGATGTGGGTTGCAGTCCTGGTTGTCTGTCCTGGGGCAAAAAGGAGCACTGGCATGGCGGAGCTTGTGGTGGCAGTGGAGAGGGAATCCTCCTCACAGTTCCAAGGCAGAAAAGAGTGCTGCGGTCACTCACAGACCAGAGCACAGGCTGGGAGAGGAATAAACATCTCTCACACCTCTCCATTGATCATACCACCTTGGAAGAACTGAAAATTTACAGTTCCCTAGAAGTATCTCTGAAAACAACTGCACAAAACCCCTGAAGCTTGGGGTAGTACACCCTCCAAACTGGAAGCAGAGTCCTACTTTAACAAAGAGTTAAAATATCAAGTAATTAGCTGGGAAAATGCGCAAACAGCAGAAAAAAACTCAGACTATAGAATCTTACTTTGGTCACAAGGAGGATCAAAGCATACAACCAGAAGAAGACAACAAAGTCAAAACTCCTACATCCAAAGCCTCCAAGAAAAACTGAATTGATCACAGGCCATGGAAGAGCTCCAAAAGGACTTTGAAAATCAAGTAAGAGTAGAGGAAAAATTGGGAAGACAAATGAGAGTGATGCAAGACAATTATGAAAAAAGGAGCTAACAGCTTCTAAAGGAGACCCACAAAGGTACTGAAGAAAATAACACCTTAAAAATAGACTAGACCAAGTGGCAAATGAGCCCTAAAAGACTATGAAGAGAAGAATGCCTTCAAAAGCAGACTTGACCAAATGGAAAGGGGGGGTGTCTAAAAGCTCACTGAAGAAAATAATTACTTAAAAATTAGAATGAAGCAAACAGAAGCTAATGACTCAATGAGAAACTATGAAATTATAAAAAAACCAAAAGAATGAAAAAATAGAAGACAATGTGAAATGTCCATTGCAAAAAACAGCTAACCTGGAAAATAGATTCAAGAGAGATAATTTAAAAATTATTGGACTATCTGAAAGCTATGATCAAAAAAAGAGACTAGACATCATCTTTCAAGAAATTATCAAGGATAACTGCCTGATAGTCTAGAACCAGAGGGTAAAATAGAAATTGAAAGAATCCACTGATTGCCTCTTGAAAAAGATCCCAAAAGGAAAACTCCTAGGAATATTATGGCCAAATTCCAGATTTCCCAAGTCAAGAAGAAAATATTACAATCAGCCAAACAGAAACAACTCAAGTACTGTGGAAACATGAGCAGGATAACAGAAGATTTAGCAGCTTCGACATTAACGGACAAGGGCTTGGAATATGATATTATGGAGGCCAAAGGAACTAAGATTAAAACCAAGAATCACCTGCCCCGCAAAACTGAGTATAATCCTTCAGGGGGAAAAATGGATGTTCAATGAAATAGAGGACTTTCAAGCATTCTTGATGAAAAGGCCAGAGCTGAATAGAAAGTTTGACTTTCAAGTGCAAGACTCGAGAAGCATGAAATCTAAACAAGAAAGAGAAATCATAAGGGACTTATTAAAGTTGAACTGTTTACATTCTTACATTGAAAGATGATATTTGTAACTCATGAGACCTTTCTCAGTATTTTAGGGTACTTAGAGAGAATATATCTATAGACAGACAGATAGATAGATAGATAGATAGATATAGATACACATAGATATAGATGTAGATGTAGATAGAGGGAGGGTGCACGGGGTGAGTTAAATATGAAGGGATGATATCTAAAAAATAAAATTAAGGGGTGAGAGAGAAATGTACTGGGAGGAGAAAGGGAGAGGTAGAATGGGGTAAATTATCTCACATAAAAGAAGCAAGATAAAAACTTTTACACTGGAGGGAAAGAGGGAGAGGTTAGAGGGAATGAGTGAACCTTACTTTCATTGGATTTGGCTTTAGGAGGGAATAACACAAACATTCAATTGGGTATGGAAATCTATCTTACCCTACAGGAAAGTGGGGGTGAAGGGGTTAAGAGGGGGGATGGTAGAAGAGAGTACAGATTGAGGGAGGAACAGGGTCAAAGGAGATAATATAATAAATGGGGGCAGGATAGGATGGAGGGAAATATAGTTAGTCTTTCACAACATGGCTATTATGGAAGTATTTTGCATGAGTACGCATGTATAACCTATGCCAAATTGCTTGCCTTCTCAATGAGGGTGAGTGGGGAGGGAGGAAGGGAGAGAATGTGGAACTCATAGTTTTAAAAATGAATGTTAAAAATTGTTTTTACATGCAACTGGGAAATAAGATATACAGGCAGTGGGGTATAGAAATCTATCTTGCTCTACCAGAATATAGAAGGGAAGGGGATAAGTGAGTGGTGATTATAGAAGGAAGGGCAGATTGGGGGAAACGGTAATCAGAATGCACACCATCTTGGTGTGGGAGGAGGGGAGAGATGGGGAGAAAATTTGGTACTCAAAATCTAGTGGAAATGTATATTGAAAACTAAAACCAAATTAATTAATAAAAAGAAAAAGAGATGCATCTCATTCTTTCTGTTGCTACCTCTGCATGGACCAATGCTGATAAGAAGGGACTTTGGAAGCTTTTCTAGGCTCTTTCATAAACTCATTAAGTTAATGTCCCTCCCAGAACATTAATTACTGGAATTTCCCTTGTTTACCCAAATATTTTCTTAACCATGAACCATTTGACCAGCAATTACCAGGGGTAGTAGAGACCTAAATTTTTGTGGGCTTTTTAGAGAAGTGACTGGTGGGAGACTAGATGGATCTGCATAGTGCCAAGAAGATTTAGCTAGGCTAATTAATTGAATTATCAGGAAAGGATTCATATTTCTGCCATCTGATTTCTTGGAAGGTAAGCGTGGAATTTCTAGGTTGCTAGCCATACTCAGTCACACATCTGCAGTTTTCACACAGACTAACCATCGACATTATGCATGTGTAATATATCAATAATATATTACATAATATATTCCAAAATAATTTGTATCATATAATAATATATTATGTAATATATGTGTCTGTATATATGTATGTATATGTGTGTATGTGTATATATGTATATGTATGTGTGTTTTTATCTCTAGCTATATCTATATATATGTATATGTATGTATATATACAGACATACATGTAACAGTAAAAATTAAGATAGATTGAGGCACAAAATTCCAAGCATGATCAATTTATTAGTAAAGCATGAAATTACCGATAAATAGGATCTTGGCTTCTTCAATGAAAGTAAGACCCCAAAAGAGGGAGACAGCTTTCTTTTATAGATTTGGGGAATAAGGAACAAAGAACAGGACTCCATAGGCAGGAACAAGTTATGATTGGTTAAAAGAGCACAACATTGTGAGTGCTGAAACCAACCTGAGTGATTACAGAGCTGAGGCATAGGGGACAATATAATTGGTTGGAAAGTGGGAATGAAGGAATAGCTACAATCCTCTCCTTAGCTCCTATGACTAAGAAGTGTTCATTGTTTGAGTCCACATTCAAGGGTAGAGATAGCAGGACAGATTTCTTTGGAAGCAAATCAGATATCCTTGAAGGAAAGCTTGGTGATGTGAAGATACTGGACCACACTCCCTGGTGTTGAAGGGCACCCTTCAAGGGTAACAGATTCTTTTGAGGCAAGAATAATGCAGTAATTAGCAGGACAATTGGATTTCTGAACTTAACTTATTACAGGCCAGTTGGATTTCTGAGCTAAATTCAGAGACAAAGAATCATGACTTAGGCAGTAATAGGAAGAAATCAATTAGCTGTAAATAAGATCAATTTAAAAAAGACACAGAGTCAATCTGTTCATTACATATGTGTGTGTGTCAGGGGGAGAGTCATCTAGTTATCTAGTTGTCTATGGCAACCTTTGTTGTAGTTTATAAGTTAATGACAAGATGGTTTCCACTTTTTTCATGTAGCAACGAACTGCCAGGTTGGTGATGTAATGTATATGAAGAAGTAAGATAAAATCTTTTATTTGAAAAACAAACATAAAACCTGTGTTCTAAATGGAATTGCTGAAACAGCACTAAGAAGAAGGTAGTAAGGTAGGTAATTATTCTGATGAGCAACAAGAAAACAAATAGGTTTACTTTTCATTATATTGTTGATCTGATTGTTGGCATTTTCCTGGGTATAATACAAGGTTAAAAATTGTCTTTGAGATGCCATGTGCAAAAGAGGGAGGGCCTGAGCTGTAACTAGGGTGGGACAGATGGAGTTTTGTTCCAGTTGGGAAATCCAGAGAACTCAGACAAGGACTCAGACTATCCTAGAGTGGAGGAAGAAAAGGAATTTCTTCCTTCTCTTGACCATGCTGCCCCTATTCTACTAATAGCAACAATATGGCTTCATGCTTCTTGAGTAAGCCAAACCATTCCCCTACCCCCACCATCACTTGCTTTAGGTGAAGAAATTATTAGGTATCATCCTGGGGATGATAATAAGTGGAAAAAAATGTGGCACAGGCAGCTAGATGTAGATACCAAGTTGAAATATTTCCTGGCCCTGATTCTATTTTAGAGGGCGGGTCCAGCAAAGGAGGAAAAAATATCCTCTTTTTGGAAAGTATTCACCAACCACCATGATGGCATCCAGGTCTATATTAGGAAGGCAGAATTTATGATTTCAAAGAGAATCTCATATGTGCCTAAAAGGTCCGGAACCGCAGGATATAAGGAATTCTCTAGGCAGAAGGCAGGAGAACTAAAGCATGTATTTACACTCCACAGTAACAATCCCACAAACCAGCGTCCCCATTTTGATATTTTCATCAAAAGCTTCCAGGCCCAATAAGTCCGCCTCACAAGAGTAACTAGGAGGCCACAGAGAAGCGAGATGGTATAAGGCAAAATCGTATACATGCTTCCCCTCTACGGTAAGAAGATTACCCACTAGCCTCTAGTCAGCTCTGCTACCGGCAGCTCAGCTTCGGCTGTAGGCGTCTCTGGCTCCAACCGGAAAAGGAAAGGAGGATCTTCAGGCTGTCCTCTCCCCTCTTATAGAGTTTTTGACATCATCAAGCGCCGCCTGAACGACCAGGGCCGATTGGTTCTTGACTTGGCCCCTCCCCCAGCGTAGACCACGTTAACACACCTCCCCTCAGCCAGCGCCACGACTCATCACACAGGAAGCTCTGGTCCTGCCCCGGAAGAGCAAGCCCCAGCGTCCAGGGAAGCTCAACGAGGCAAGCTGAGTCATTCAAAGAAAACAACTCCATTCTGGCTACACTCCACCCCTCACAATGTTCTAGGCTGCACAATCCAATCATAATTCAAATTAAATTATATATCCTAGAACATTGTGATCCAATTATGCAGGAAACTAAAACATATCATTCACAATAAAGCAAAACATATCATTCAGTGACATTCCCAAATACTGGTTTACGATTCAAATGTGATCCACCCCTAGATCCCAGCCAGATAATCTCTTCAATCAATCATCCCAAAATAATTATTAATAAATGTCCACCCCTAGATCTTCGTATCCATTACATAGCATCAATAATATCATAACAATAAAACAATATAGCAAGGATAACACAAAATAAGTACACAGAACACTATCATCATCCCCTCCTCAAACAATTGGGGCTCAAAATCTTGGGGTAAGGGGTGAAGGTCTCATTTTCCATAGCTTCTTCTTGCTGAAATTGGATGTAGAGGTGTCCCTGCCCCAAAGAGTCCAATTCCAGAGTTCAGTTCTTTAGCGAGCTGGCAGGAATTCCAAGAATGCTACGTGCTTAGGCAGTCACCGGAAACTGCAGGGTGCTTAAACCTGCAGGAGACAGAACTAGCGACAAGGTTAACTAAAACAGAGAACAAAAAGAGTAGGCAAGTATGGGCTATTATCCTTTAAATAAAATCATCTCCAGTTTAGTTGAAATTTCAGTTATGCAGAGATCCAATATCAGAGCCAAACTCAGATGGGAAATGTTTCTTTTTAAACGGAACACAATGAGGAAACTAAGCCAAGAAGATCCCACCCTAGATGGAGACCAGGATTGTCCTCCCAGCCTTTCCCCAGATGTACAAGGGAAACCAGGAGGATCCCATCCTAGATAGACTAGGATTGTCCTCCCAGCCTTTCCCCAGATGTGCAAGGGAAACCAGGAGGATCCCATCCTAGATAGACTAGGATTGTCCTCCCAGACTTTCCCCAGATGTACAAGCTTTCATCCGTTAATCACACAAAGTCACCTTCCCTCTGAGTGGCTTGTGTCAATTACCAGCATCAGCCATACCTGTGGGGTCCGTGAATCTAATATTATAGCCCTATTCACGGTAAAATATATGGTTCAGGGGCACAATTTGGTAATTATCTTCCCCTGAATAGACAACTGTTACAGTGTTGTTCTTCCCATGGGCTATGACTTCTGCAGCCTTTGGAATATCATCTGGCTTCCGTTTTACCCATACCTTAGCTCCCAACTTTATTCTATCAATGGAGCAAGCCCCTTTTGCCCCTCTAGTAGTTATTCTGGGAGGAGGGTCAGTTTTCACAAAGGGTATTTTTTCACAGGGGATAATAATCACTTGAACTATCCTATCATTCCTACCAAATTGTACAGGTTTTTCACCCAAATTCTGGAGTGTCACAACAATTTCTTTTTGATAATTCGAATCTATCACTCCAGCCAATACATGTACTCCTTGGGCTGCTAATCCTGGTTTAGGTAATATCCGTCCAAAATGATTCTTGGGGATTCTCATACATACTCCAGTAGGGGTTTTTCTTATCTCTTTCCTATTCAACCTAAAATTCTCTATACAATGTAAATCATATCCTGCTGAACCAGGTGTTCCTGGACATGGTAGGGGGACATCTTCCCTCACAGTCCAAAATTCAATATTTTGGATCTCACGTGTTTGCTGTTCTCTAATCTGCAAATTTGGGGTCATCATTCTGGCTAGAGGTGTACTCCCCCCTAAGGGCCTATCGTTCAAATTACGTAAGGCAAGAGACAAATTATCCTTCCAATGTAGATATGAATTATTAGAGCTTAATTTTCTCAGCTGTTCTTTCAACAATCCATTCATTCTTTCAATCAGCCCAGATGCTTGTGGGTAATATGGAATATGATATATCCATTCTATATTATTCAACACACAATATCTTTTCACTTCTTTGCCCTTGAAATGTGACCCATTGTCACTTTGAATCTGCATTGGGGTTCCATAGTATAAACTTACAATATCTAGGGTTTTACAGGTGTTTTTCTGAGTTGCATCCTTATAAGGACAAGCCACTAGGACACCTGAATAGGTGTCAACACACGTACATACATATTTACATCCTTTATCCTGGGGTAGTGGGCCAATATAATCTATCTGCCAAATTTGGGCTGGAACTTTTCCCCTTGCTATTTCTCCAGTTACTATCCTAGGAAGAGTTCGTTCTTTTTCTAATTGGCATATACAACACCCCTCTGTTATTTGTTTTAACAACGCATGAGAGATACTGATACCTCGATCCTGTGCCCATCGGTGGGTGGCCTGGACCCCTAAATGGCCGGAGGTCTGGTGGACCCATCTCGCTAAGGCTAAGTCATCAGTTGGAGTTGGAGTAGGGACAATACATTCAGTGGCAATCTTTGCTAGTCGATCCGCGTGTGCATTGTACTCACGCTCTGGTGTGGTCAGGGTCGTGTGAGCATCAACATGAAAAACTGACAAATCCGTAACCAAAGACATGTCCCATATATTTTCCCATAACTCTTTACCCCAAACTTGTTTGCCATGAATCTCCCAATTCTGATTCCTCCATATAGGCATCCAAGTAGCTAATCCATTAGCTACCGCCCATGAATCAGTAAATATATGACACTGTCCTCCCTTCTCCATTCTGATGGCCTGATGTACTGCCATCAGTTCAGCATATTGGCTACTTCCCCCTATCCCAGAACTTTCCAGAGTTTGCCTAGTACAGGGGTTATAGGCTACTGCTTTCCAATGTCTCTTCTGTCCTAAATATTTTGCTGTCCCATCAGTAAACCAAGCGTGTTTCTTCTGTTCTACACTTAGTCCATCATACCCATTATTCCATTTCACTAAGGATGGCACCATCTGTTGCTTAGATTCAATGGGTTTTTCATCTCTCTCAGTGCCAATGTTCGCCACCGATTCATGTAAAGCAGAAACTCCACTTTTGCCTGCTCTGGACCTATTCTGAATATACCACTTCCATTTGATTATGCTCGCCTCTTGTGCATGTCCAATTCTGTGAGAAGCTGGGGTACTCATTACCCAAGTCATAATTGGAATTCCAGGCCTTAATATCACTTCATGGCCCAGGGTTAGTTGCTCAGTTTCTACTAAAGCCCAATATGCAGCTAACAGCTGCTTCTCAAAAGGTGTATACTGCACTCCAGATGAGGGCAGTTTCCTTGACCAAAAGCCTAAAGGTACACTTCGGCTCTGTTGTTTTTGCCACAGACTCCAATTTGCATAGTCATCTTGTACAGTCACTTGTAACTCCACTGGCCCATTTTGCATAGGCCATAAGTCCAGAGCTAATTGTATAGCAGCCTTTGCTTCCTCAAAAGCTCTACTTTGTTCAAGGCCCCAGTCAAATTCATATTTCTTTCTGGTGACTTTATACAAGGGTTTTAAAATCTGTCCCAAATGTGGGATGTGGTGTCTCCAATAACCAAATAGCCCTATGAACTTTTGGGCCTCTTTCTTATTAGTAGGGGTGGGAAAATCCTGAATTTTTTGTCGAGCTTGTGGGAGAATTTCTCGCAGTCCTCTATTCCACTGTATCCCCAAGAATTTTACAGTTTGAGCTGGCCCCTGAACCTTTGCGGGGTTGATTTCCCATCCTTTGCTTTTCATATGGTCAGTTAATAATGCTAAACTCTCCTCCACTTCTTTTATATTCTTTCCCTGTATCATGATATCATCTATGTAATGTGTAAGCTGTACACCAGGTAGCTTTAATTCATCCAAATGCTCAGCTACAATCCTGTGGCAAATAGTTGGGCTATGAATATATCCTTGTGGCAGGCGTGTAAATGTATACTGTCGGCCTTGCCAAGTAAAAGCAAACTGGTTCCATTGCTTGGGGTCTATTGGGATCGTAAAGAAGGCATTGGCCAAATCAATAACTGCATACCAAGTCCCTTCATGTTTTTGTATTCTCTCTATTAAAGTAACCATGTCTGGAACAGCAGCATACAAGGGAGGAGTCACTTTGTTCAGCTGTCTATAATCTACTGTCATCCTCCATGTCCCATCTGACTTTCGGACTGGCCAGACAGGGTTGTTCCATTGAGTAGTTGTAGGGACTAACACTCCTGCCTCAACACATTCTCTTATAGTGTTGGCAATTTCATCTTGCCCACCTGGCACACGATATTGCCTCAAAGTAATTACTTCAGAAGGTTCGGGCAAAGTGATTGGATCCATCTTGATTTTCCCCACTAAGACTGCATTAATGCCTATTTTCCTCACAGCAAATTGGTATTTCCCTTCAGGTAAATTTAAGGTCATACCCTTCAAAATGTCTATTCCAATGATGTATTCAGGAATAGGCACAATAACCACACTATATTCTTTCTTGGGCAACTGTCCAATTTTCATCATCAATTTAACTTGTCTGGCTGATATTTCAGTCCCTCCTAGTCCTGTGATGGTAATAGGAGTTCCATGGCTGAATTTGTCTGGATTCCCATAGATAAGGGTGGCCTCGGCCCCAGTATCTATTAATGCCCTAGTTACTGTACTTGACCCATTTTTCCAATATATGGTCAAGTTAATGTGAGGTCTGCAATCCAGCTTACGTATTTCCTTAATTTGGACTGGGGCCTGGCCTGTTTCCTAGTATTCCCTAGCATGTGATTCACTTGGGTATGAAGGTTCAACATCTGTAGCATTTGCAGGAGCAGTTCTTATTTCCCTATCTCTCCTGTTATCGAGTCCTTTATCTCGGTACATCCTGTACAATTCATTGGTTGGAATGCCATCTATCATTTCAAAACCCACCCCTGCTCTCAATAGAGCAGTGAACATTTCTTTTCTTGTCACTCCATTTTGGCGCCAAGTTTGCTGGCTGTTCACCCTTCTCTCTCGAGGAGATCTGTCCCTTCCCCAGTCTCCTAAATCATGTAACTGTAAAATCTTATTTATCACCTCTGTAAGATGGCTCCCTACTTCCCCAAGTAACAGATTCAAAATTAGTTGTTTATAAGCAGGGGGAGCTGTCCTAATTATTAAATTCCTATGAGGGATTCCTATGGGATCATTGTAATATTTGTCTGCAGTTCCTGTCATAATAGCAGTCTTCATTACCTCCTCCTTTAGTCTCATGATACAATCTTTAAGTGAATACCAGGGTCTGTGCTCAGTGGGCCACATAGAATCATTAGTATATCTCTTATTGCATCCCGCAGCTGCTAATGCCAACAGAGTAGTCCTGCTAGCATCATCTCCTCGCTGATGATGTTCCCTAAAAGCTTGCTGAACTAGAGGATCGTGGCTGATACCTATGAATCTCATACAGTCCCTCTTATCTACTAATATTCCACCGGCCCCTTGATCACTGAGCCTTACCATCCAAGATATTAATGGTTCTCCTACTCTTTGGCTGAATCTACTCAAAATATCTGTGACCTCTTGTGGTGAGAAATCTTCCTGAAATTCCCTCGTAACTAAATTGCCACCTCTGGTTTCTGTCCTCCTCCTCTCTACGGGACGAACGCTTGTCTGAGTATTTAACCATCTCCCATTCTCTGTGCGAGGGATGTCCTGAACCCTAGTAGCGTTTTCTGTCTCAGCCCCTAACACTGTCTCATTTTCCCTCCACTCGCTTCCCCTGCCACCATGGCAAGGACAAAGCAGGCAGTCAGGCTTGGTCTGGGCTGAGTTGGGATGCACTCTTGGCTTATTTGGCCTCCTGTTGCTCCTAGCCACATTAATAGAAAAGTTCTCATCTGAGTCAGTGGGTTCTTGAGCAGCAATTTGTTCTCCTGCTATCTGAGATTCCCGTTCTTGCTGTGGGGTAGGAGTGCCCCCATCTCTTTCACTTAATCTCAATCTTTCATATACTAGCCGGTAGGCTGATAACACTATCCAGCTTTGCCTAGATAGCGATGCCCCTGACTGAATCCCAACCTCTTGTAAACACCTTTCCAAATCCTTAGGATCTCCTCTCTGCAGCCTTGGTTCCCAGTTTTCACAGGGTCCGGCTTTTTTAGCCAATTCCTTTGCTAAGGAGGAATAAAAAGGATCCTCCCACCCTGGGATATTCATCTCTTCCTCTGAAGTTCTTCTGCTTCTGAACAGAGATCTTATATCTAGCGATCCCATCCACCTTGTCGCCAAATATATTAGGAAGGCAGAATTTATGATTTCAAAGAGAATCTCATATGTGCCTAAAAGGTCCGGAACCGCAGGATATAAGGAATTCTCTAGGCAGAAGGCAGGAGAACTAAAGCATGTATTTACACTCCACAGTAACAATCCCACAAACCAGCGTCCCCATTTTGATATTTTCATCAAAAGCTTCCAGGCCCAATAAGTCCGCCTCACAAGAGTAACTAGGAGGCCACAGAGAAGCGAGATGGTATAAGGCAAAATCGTATACATGCTTCCCCTCTACGGTAAGAAGATTACCCACTAGCCTCTAGTCAGCTCTGCTACCGGCAGCTCAGCTTCGGCTGTAGGCGTCTCTGGCTCCAACCGGAAAAGGAAAGGAGGATCTTCAGGCTGTCCTCTCCCCTCTTATAGAGTTTTTGACATCATCAAGCGCCGCCTGAACGACCAGGGCCGATTGGTTCTTGACTTGGCCCCTCCCCCAGCGTAGACCACGTTAACACACCTCCCCTCAGCCAGCGCCACGACTCATCACACAGGAAGCTCTGGTCCTGCCCCGGAAGAGCAAGCCCCAGCATCCAGGGAAGCTCAACGAGGCAAGCTGAGTCATTCAAAGAAAACAACTCCATTCTGGCTACAAGGTCCCAATGATATCTAGGGTCACCTAGAAGCAAGGAAACTATAATAGCCTTTCAAGATGTATAGTGCTATCCTTGGCCCAGACACTGACCATTAAAAATCTCATGTGATAAGGTGAGATCCACTGATCCACTATAATAGAAACAAAATTCTCCTCCACATACAAATGGTCTTTCACCATGCTTTTCACCCTCCTAGAAGCTGTTAGCTAAGTGGCACAGTGGATAGAGTGCTGGGGATGGAGTCAGGAAGACCTTAATTAAAATCCAGCCTCACCTATTTACTAGCTGTATAACCTTGCACTTAACTTCTGTCTACCTCAGTTTCCTTAATTGTGAAATGGAGATAATAGCATCTATATTTTAGGGTTGTTATGAATATTAAATGAGATAATATTGTAAAGCACTTAGCACACTGATGGTGAGTGTTCAGTGCACATTTCCTTCTTCTGATCAGGGCTGATTACCATCCCTCTCAAAGTGTGGTGTCCAGAGTGAAATATTCTGTAATTTGATCAGAACAATAAAGCAGATTGTGTGCATAAACTTAATATTGATAGATTCCCATTCCAAGGAAAGAGATGGGTCCTAGGATCACAGTGTTAAAACTAGAAGGGACATTAGAAACCATCTGTCCAACTTTATCATTTTACAGAAGAGAAAATTAAGGCCAGGAGAAGGGACATGACTTGCTCAGTCACATTGGTTAGTAACTGCCAGGACTGGGATTGAAACTTAAGTCTTTTCGGGGGGGCAGAGCCAAGATGGTGGCTGGAAAATAGGGACTCAATTAAGCTCTCCCCCAAATCCCTCCAAACACTTGTAAAAACATGACTCTGAACAAATTCTAGAGCTACAGAACCTACAAAATAACAGAGGGAAACAAGTCTTCAGCCCAAGACAGCCTGAATGGTCACTGGGAAGGGTCTATTGCACTGTGCTGGGAGTAGAGCACAGCCCAGAATGGGCCGTGCCAGGACAGACCAGAAAGGGAGTCAGGTGGAGCAGACCTTAGGGCCATGAATCACTGAGTTGTGACAGTTACCAGACTTCTCCACCCACGAATGCCAAAGACAACTTAGCAGGTTAGTAGAAAAACTGCTGGATCTGGGTGAGAGATGTGCACCATCTGGCCCCAGCTCTGGGGACAGCAGAAGTGGCATAGTGGCAGGGGTGCTCCTGTGGCTGCTTCCAGAGCTCCATCTGCAGTTGCTTCCAGCCCCAGGTCTACCCAGTGGGACGAATCAAGCAGCAGATCAGAGCAGGAGTGGAGGGATTGCTTTGCTGGCATAGAGGCAGGTTTCTCTTGCTTTGCCCTGCTTGGATCTGGGTTGCAGTCCTGGTTGGTGGTTCTTGAGGGAGGAAGAGCACTGGTGTGGCAGAGCTTGTGGTGACTGGAGTAGAAGTAGCTCTGAAAACAGCAGTGCAAGACCCCTAATGCTTGAGATGAAGTACTCTCCACTCTGAAGGCACTCATACCCTGACAAAAAGCTCAAGGGTCAAGTAGTTGGCTGGGAACATGGCCAAGCAGTGAAAAAAGACTCAGACTATAGAATCTTTTTTGGTGACAAAGAATATCAAAACATACAGCTGGAAGAAATCAATAAAGTCAAAGCCTCCAAGAAAAATGTGAAATGGTCTCAGGCCATGGAAGAGGTCAAAAAGGATTTGGAAAAGCAAGTAAGAGAAGTAGAGGAAAAACTGGGAAGAGAAATGAGAGTGATGCAAGAAAATCATGAAAAACAAGTCAATGACTTGCTAAAGGAGACCCAAAAAATACTGAAGAAAATAACACATTAAAAAATACACTAGGCCTAACTTCCGGGCAGCGCTGCCAAGATGGGGCTGCGGAGCAGTCCGGGTGCTGAATAGAGCCGAGTTGGGGCGGGGGGATTGTGGGGTGGGCGGGAGGGAGGGGAGGGAGTGGAGGGAGTAGGGGCGGGGGGAGGCGGGGTGGGGAATTGAAGGGCTCGCGGAGAGGGGCGGGGTCTGAATACCAGGGTCCGAGGTTGCGGCTAGGACTGGGGTCCTGGGAGCGGGGGAGCGTCCTGGGGCCTGGACCGGAGTGATTTTGCTTCTGCCGCCGCCGCCGCCTCCTCGGGCGGGAGTGGCCAGAATGTCGGCCGAGGCCACGGGCACGGGATCCCCGGCAGCCCCCTCCCCTGGGGGTCCCGAGCCCCCGGGCCCGTCGCTGCCGCCCACACCTCCCCCCCCCCACCCCGGGCCGCAGGCAGGGGCGCAGCCTATGACCTCAAGCCGCTGAGTCCGAGTAGCAAGTATGTGAAGCTGAACGTGGGGGGCTCGCTGCACTACACCACGCTGCAGACCCTGACCAAGCAGGACACCATGCTCAAAGCTATGTTCAGTGGCCGAATGGAGGTGCTCACAGACTCCGAAGGTTGGGTGCTGATCGACAGGAGTGGGCGTCATTTTGGGACAATCCTGAACTACCTTCGGGATGGGTCAGTGCCTCTTCCAGAGGGCCCTCGGGAGCTGGGTGAGCTGTTGGGTGAGGCACGGTACTACTTGGTGCAGGGGCTAGCTGAAGATTGCCAGATGGCTCTACAGCAAAAGAGTGAGAGCCTTTCCCCACTCTGCCTTATTCCCATGGTGACATCTCCACGGGAAGAGCAGCAGCTTCTGGCTAGCACCTCTAAGCCGGTGGTGAAGCTGCTGCACAATCGAAGTAACAACAAATATTCCTACACCAGCACGTCGGACGACAACCTACTAAAAAACATTGAGCTGTTCGACAAGCTGGCATTGCGCTTCCATGGGCGGCTGCTCTTTCTCAAAGATGTGCTGGGTGATGAGATCTGCTGCTGGTCTTTTTATGGACAGGGCCGAAAGATTGCCGAAGTCTGCTGTACCTCCGTTGTTTATGCCACCGAGAAGAAGCAAACTAAGGTTGAATTGCCAGAGGCAAGGATCTTTGAAGAAACATTGAACATTCTGATCTATGAGACACCCCGGGGGCCTGATCCTGCTCTCCTAGAGGCCACTGGGGGTGCTGCTGGAGGAGGGGGGGCTGGGCGGGGAGAAGATGAAGATGGACGAGAGCATCGAGTCCGAAGGTTCCATGTCAGACGACACATTACTCATGATGAGCGACCCCATGGCCAGCAGGCTGTCTTCAAGGACTGACCTTTCACCCACTCTGCCCTTGAATTTGTTCTCCCCTCGTGTTGTTCCCACCACCTTAACGCTTCCATTCTCTCCCTTCCCATGACTTCTGCCCCGGCTTTGCTGGTCAAGTCGTGGATTTCCTCTTTCCACTTGGTATTTCAGATTTATGGTACAATACGTTTAGCCCCTTTTATCTTCCTTATTCCTCCAAGCCCATCAACAACATGGTACATTCCAAGGCACATACTGCAATGCTTCCCAAAATGTCACATTTGTTATCTTTGCCTCCAAACTGCTTGGATGTGGTGTTCTCACTTACTCTACCTTCTCCCTACCTCCAGTTCTTACATTCCCCTATCTTTGCATCCATCACAGGTGCATGTTTTGGATTATGGTTCTGCCCATGTTTTCACTTCCTTTTAGTATGTATTATGTGCCAAAGCTTTTCTCATGACCTTAACCATCTGCTACATTCCAAGCCTATTCCTTTACCCCTGTACATTTTACAACCTACAATGCTGTCCCTGGCCCTTGTCCCTTCTTAGATTGGTACTAAAGTGGCCTGTGGCTTTCCCAGCCTGGCCTCCTTACCTACTTGTTTCTTATTTATTTTTATTTTCTATTAAATTATTGAAATAAAGTTGAATTGCAAGGATAAAAAAAAAATACACTAACCCAAATGTCAAAAGAGCACCAAAAAGCCAATGAGGGGAAGAATGCCTTGAAAGGCAGAATTAGCCAAATGGGAAAAGAGGTCCAAATGACCGCTGAAGAAAATACCACCTTAAAAATTAGATTGGAACAAGTGGAAGCTAGTGACTTTATGAGAAATCAAGATATTATAAAACACAACCAAAAGAATGAAAAAATAGAAGACAATGTGAAATATCTCATTGGAAAACCCACTGACCTGGAGAATAGATCCAGGAGAGATAATTTAAAAATTATTGGACTACCTGAAAGCCATGATCAAAAAA
The DNA here is from genome assembly GCF_011100635.1 of Trichosurus vulpecula. Classification (NCBI taxonomy): domain Eukaryota; kingdom Metazoa; phylum Chordata; class Mammalia; order Diprotodontia; family Phalangeridae; genus Trichosurus; species Trichosurus vulpecula. The sequence continues at coordinate 537,303,735 of NC_050573.1, forward strand.
AGAGACTAGACATCATTTTTCAAGAAATTATCAAGGAAAACTGCCTGATATTCTAGAACCAGAGGGTAAAATGGAAATTGAAAGAAGTCACTGATTGCCTCTTGAAAAAGGTACCAAAAAGAAAACTCCTAGAAATATTGTTGCCAAATTCCAGTGTTCCCAGGTCAAGGAAAAAATATTGCAAGCAGCCAGAAAGAAACAATTCAAGTATTGTGGAAATGCAATTAGGATAACACAAGATCTAGCAGCTTCTACACTGAAGGATCAAAGGGCTTGGAATATGATATTCCAGAGGTCAAAGCAGCTAAGATTAAAACCAAGAATCACCTACCCAGCAAAACTGTTTATAATACTCCAAGGCAAAATATGGATTTTCAATAAAATAGAGGACTTTCAAGCTTTTTTGATGAGAAGACCAGAGCTAAATTAGAAAATTTGACTTTCAAATACAAGAATCAAGAGAAGTATGAAAAAGTAAACAGGAAAGAGAAATCATAAGGGACTTACTAAAGTTTACATTCCTAAACTTCGTGTAACTCATGAGACCTTTCTCAGTATTAGGGTAGTTGAAGGGAATATACATACATATATGTATGTGTATATATATAGACAGAGGGCATAGGGTGAGTTGAATAAAATGAAATTAAGAGGTGAGAGGAATATATTGGGAGAAGGAGAAAAGAAGAGATAGAATGGAGTAAATTATCTCACATAAAAGTGGCAAGAAAAAGCAGTTCTGTTGGAAGAGAAGAGGGGTCAGGTGAAAGGGAATGAGTGAATCTTGTTCTCATCGGATTCGACTTAAGGAGGGAATAACATACATAATCAATTGGGTACCTTACCCCACAGAAAAATAAGGGGAAGGGGATAGGAGGCGGGGGATGATAGAAGGGAGAGCAGATTGGAGGAGGAGGTCATCAAAAGCAAACACTTTTGAAAAGGGACAGGGTCATGGGAGAAAATTAAATAAATGTGGACAGGATGGGATGGAGGGAAATATAGTTAGTCTTTCACAACATGACTATTATGGAATTGTTTTGCATAATGATACATGTGTGGCCTATGTTGAATTGCTTGCCTTTTCAAACAGGGTGGATGTGGAGGGAAGAAGGGAGAGAATTTGGAACTCAAAGTTCTAAAAACAAATGCTAAAAAAAGTTGTTTTTACATGCAACTGAGAAATAAGATAAACAGGCAATGTGGTATAGAAATCTATCTTGCCCTATGAGAAAGTAAGGGGAAAGGGGATTGGGGTGGGGAGTGGAGTGACAGAAGGGAGGGCAGACTGGGGAAAGGAGTAATCAGAATATATGCCATCTTGAAGTGGGGGGGGGGGTAGAAATGGGGAGAAAATTTGTAGCTCAAAATCTTGTGGAAATCAATGTTGAAAACTAAAAATATTAAATACATAACAAAAATATGGAAAAAAAATAAAAAGAAAAAAAAACTTAAGCCTTGTCACTCTAGATCTAGTGATCTCTCCATAATAGCCAAGCACTGACTCCAAGCACAGCACTATACAGCATCACCATAATAGTGGTCTTCATGGAGGGACATCAGGAACATCAGGGTAAAGATGATCAGTTGTTGATATTATCTATAGTGCCAGTCTCTGATGATGGCAGAATGACTAAACATAATTAAGATTGCAATGATTAGGCCACACTGACACTGGATACTGCCTTTCTTCAAGGTAGTGGTCCTTAGTTTGAAGGCAACTCTGATTTTGAGTGATTCCTTCTATAGGATTCAATTCAATTCAGTGTACATTTATTAAACATTCTTACTGCCCTTGTCTTCCACTCCAGCTTCCACCTCCCTTTGAGAACTCAAGCACCTGTCCTGGGATCCTGTGCTTCTGAGTGATGAGCATCTGTTGCGGGCCAAGATCCATGTGTATGCCCTCCTTTCCCATGCCTTGCCCCTCATCTTCCTACTCCAACTCTGAGAATTGTAATGTAATGTGATCAAATCAATGCTACAGCTCCTGGAAAAGATATCAATTAATTGCCCCTTAACTCTAATCACCATCCTTGTGACTCCTCTGTCCAAAACTCTTCTCCCTAGCCACTGCTCTCCTTTATATGTGGTGTTCTCCTATTAGAATGTGAATTCCTTGAGGACAGAGATTGTCATGCTTGGTTGTATTTGTATTTTCAGTGCTTAACACAGTGCCTTACAATGATAATCACTTAATATTTTCCTTCCTTCTTTCTTTCTCTCTCTCTCTCTCTCTCTCTTTCTTTCTTTCTTTCTTTCTCTCTTTCTTTCTTCCTTCCTTCCTTCCTTCCTTCCTTCCTTCCTTCCTTCCTTCCTTCCTTCCTTCCTTCCTTTCTTTCTTCCTTTCTTTCTTTCTCCTTTTCTTTCTTTCTCCCTTTATTGCCCATAAGACCCTGCCCTGGAGGCTGAAAGTATTAAGGCAAAAACAAAACAACAACTTCTCAGAGTTTACACTCTACTGAGGGGACTAGAGAGGGAGAAAGAGGGCTATTACATGTACACAGCTGAGTAAATACAACAAAAATTGGAAAGAAAAAGAGCACTAACTGCTGGGGATGTGAGAGGGTCCCTATTTCCCTACAACATCATTGAATTTTCCCTAAATATCAACAAAGCTGCCCTTGGGATTTCATTGGTCCCCATTTCCCTTGATTCAGCCTCCCCATCACCTAAAGGCAGAAAAAGTTCTGCCCACATGGAGCGGCGGTCCCTCTAACCTGAGAGGTGTCTCAAAACTGCTTGAATTGCAGTATCCTGTCCTGCTAATAACATACATTTCTTCATGATGATGGGGCAATGTAGGGGTGGGAAAAGATGAGCATCTATAAAAGCTAAATGTCATGTTCTTTTTGCATAACCTTGCTATGTAGAGCAAAATAAACCTCTTTTGGCTAACTGTTCTATGACTTTTGAATGCCTACTTTCATCCTAGTACTCAACATAAACTTTAACAGGATGTTGGCATAAGGTCAGCCTCTAACAGGGGAAAATCTTCATTGAGGAGACAACATCTGAGCTGAGCTATGAAATAAATTAGGGGTTCTAGGAAGCTAGGTATGGAGGAAATTCATCCCAGGCAGGTAGGATAGCCTCTGTGAGTACATAGAAAAGGTATATGGATTGTCAGGTTTAAGGAACAGCAGTAAGCTGATTTGTCTAGAATGTAGAGTATGTGAAATGGTATGTAATACAATTTCATTCAGTGATGGACAATTTTGGGGGGGAAAGAAAGCATGAGGAAGAAGCAAAAAAGCAATATGTACAGTAGAAAGCACCTCAGATAAGTAGTCAAAGGGTCAGGGTTTAAGTCCTACCTGGTACAGATCCTTTAAGCTATCTGTGCCTCAGTTTCCTTATCTATAAAATGAGTGAGTTGGACTAAATGCTTTCTAAATTCCCTTATAGCTCTAGATCTATGAACCTATGATGGTTTGCAGTTTATATTAGGACAATGTGACCTCCCTGCAGCTCTTTTGGAAGCATCTGCTTCAATAGAGAAAGGAAGGGCATGGTTGGGGGCAGGCAGCAGGGAAAAAGAACATAATACAAGTTATTTTCCAATACAGCACTATACAATATAATATTAATTTGTTAAGCACCTACTGGGCACAGAGCACTGTGTTAGGCTCTGGAGAGAGAAAATTTGAATGGGCCATAATTCCTTCCCTCAAGGAACTTACCATCTCATAAAAGGAATGATACTAATAAGCCATAAAATGATATTTCATTTTAAGACTAGGATCAAAGAGGAAAATGCCATATTACTGTGACCTCTGGTTTTTAAATGATAGGTTCTCTTACTCTTTTTTCCCAATATGCAATGCTTTTAGGTGCTTTTAAGTCGAGCTAAAAATTACTTTGTTCCATAAGTAGGGCAATTTCTTCCTAATATCTTCTCTTATTTACCCCTATAATGGTAACACTGATTCCAGAAATCCTACTTTTTTCTACAAAACCAATGAAACGAGCTGCTATGGTGTTATAACCTGATGGATCATGTGACATACATTTGTAATAAAATCTATTAAAAAGCAATAAAGTAACAGTCTTCATTCCAAGAAACATTAGCAATCCCTTCTCTCTAAATCACATCAACTTTTATAAAGTAATTTCTATTCTGAAGACTTAAGGCAATTATGGTTCAGAGCTTAGTTCCCATTTAGATTTCATTTACAATCAACCTGTGCATTCCCAACACACTAATTGAAGTATTATTTTCATTGTCTTTGGAATAAAATATGCATGAATCATCTCTATTCAGAAGAAATAGCAAATACAGGGCACATAACATTTCAATTATATCCATCAACAGGTACAACTGTAGAATGTTGTAGTTGGAGGGACCTTCCAGACCATCTGGTCCAACATCCTAATATTACAGAAAAAGAAACTGAGGCCCAGAGAAATGAAGTGATTTGCTTTAGCTCACAACCTGAGTTAATGGAATGTTAATGTATTTATTTTCCTTGGTTTAATAAAAGAAACCCTAGTGTTACATGGAAAGGAATGCCCTTCAATGTTAAAAAAAAATTGGTAAGGAGGGAAGCCATATATTTGGACACAATACAATGATCAGCAATGATGTGTACGTATTTCTGTCATTTCATTGCTTTTCCTCTTCCAGGCACTAGTTCTAACAAGCCTAGTAGTTATCCACATGTTTTATTTTCCCTTCAACTCCAACTCCCTAGTAGAATGTAAGTGTCTTGAGGGCAGGGGCTATTTTTTTTATTTTGTCTTTCTATCCCCTTGCACAGAATATACACTGAAAAAAAATGCTTCATGGATTATATTAGTATTGCCTTTCTGTTAACATCTCTTTTATGATGTTGCTATTAGATTCCAGATCGGTGCTTCTTAAACTGTGGGTGCTGACCTCATATGGGGTCATGAAATATTTGGCAACAATAAAAGGTTTCTGAACACGCAATGACCAAAAATTAATTCAAAATCAAACATGTAATGAATCCAAGTTGTTTCTGGCAGCACTTGCCCACATTGCATTGGGCAACTTCACTACAGCCTTGTTTCTGAACACAAAGCATGAGCACTTTGCACTTAACATGCCCTCAAGCCATGCAATGTCATTGAAAGCTGTGGAAATGTTCAAAGGGGTCTTCAGTTGAAAAAGAAAAGGGGTACTTAAACTTCTAGAACAGGAGTACTTAAACTTTTCCCCCCACATCTTGGACTCTTTGGTAGAATGGTGAAGCCTTTAAATCATTTCTCAGAATAATTTTTTACATGAATAAAATGAAATGTATAGAATTACAAAGGAAATCAATTATCTTGAAATATAGCTAGTTTAAAAAAAACATGCTCATGCATCTGAGGTTAAAAACAGAAGTTCTAGAAAGACTAAGCTCTTGTTCCCATTGCTTCAGTACTTCTTTAATTATTCATTTCTTATTCAACAGATATTTAAGTGCTTTACTGTATGCAGAGCATTATGCTAAACATTGGAGGAGATAGGTACTTAATAAATGCGTGGTGATTGATTTTAACCTTGGTGGAACTGACAGGCTGTCTAGCATACATCATCAGTATGGGCACTGCCTCCTCGATCACAGCAACTTTTATTCACCAAAGGCTTGCTAAGTCTTTTGCATTTGACTTTAAAAATAGATTGTTGATCTCCTCAGTTCTTATGGACAGACATATTATTTCTATGCAGATGATTCTCAAATCAATTTCTCCAGCCCTAATTTCTCTCCTGATCTCCAGTCTAGCATCTCCAACTATCTACTGTGTAGGATTTCCCTTAAGCATCTTAAACTTAACATCCCAAAATGGAACTAATTATTTTCTTCCCCAAATGCTTCATTCTTCTGAAATTCTCTATTACTGACAAAGGCACCATCATCTTCTCATCTGGACTCATAACTTGGGTGTCATCTTCAATTTTTCATTCTCTCACATTAGCTAGGTGGAAAAGTGGATAGAGTTCTGAGTCTGGAGTTCAAATATGGCCTCAAACACATATTAATTGTGTGACCCTAGGTAAGTCACTTAACTTTCATTTGCCTCAGTTTCTTCATCTATGAAATGGATAATAATAGAACCTACCTCCCAGAGTTTTGGGGAGGATCAAATGAGATGTTAATTGTAAAGCACTTAGCACAGTGGTGCTATAAAAATGTTAGCTATCATCATCATCATCATTATTTACTATCTATTGTCAAGTCCTATGGAATCTATCTTCTTGATATCTCTCTAGATATATTCCCCTTTTCTCCTCTGACACAAAAACTACCCCATCACCTCATCCCTGGACTATTTTAATAGACTTCTGGTGGCTATCCCTACAACATGTCTCTCCATTCCATTCCATCCTCCACTTAGCTGCCACATTGATCTTTCTAAAGAAGAAGCCACATCACCTCTACTCAAAAATGCCAGCAGTTCTCTGCTACCTTTGAGATCAAATATAAAATCCTCAGCTTGGTTTTTGAAGCCCTTCCTTCACAACCTGGTCCCATTCTACCTTTCTTCATAGACCTTACTACCCTCCACATAATTTACAGTCCAGTGTTCTCACACACAAAGCTCCATCTGATGGGGGTGCTTGGGTGCTTGTGCTTGGACCCTAATTCTAACATCACATTTCTCCTTAGCCTCTGCTCAGGTGCCTGTGTCTGGACCCCAATTCCCAGACCACATCCAGTTCCAAAATCACATCTCTCCCTAGTCTCAAAATACTGTCTCAGGTAGTTCCTCTCCAGTTCAAGGGCAGCATGCCTTAGCAAAACACTTATCTCTCCTCCTGATACTGTGGCCAGCTGCACCTATAGAATTTATTGGTCTCTGTGTGTATGGACTAATTGGCTGTGCACTGGGCCATAACATATTTACTATTTACTGACCTTACTGATATGTATCCTACACATATATCCTACACATCTTGTCTAACAAGATATTTGATGGAAGCAGCCTGGATATTTCCAGTCAGCCCTGACCATTAGTTGACTTAGTGATGTTTCACAGTCAAAACCACACCTCCAGGTTGCCCTACCTTGGGCTATTTCACAGTGAACTCTGGGTAAGGTACCTGCATAGTAGATACAAAAAGTGCACGTTCTTTTAAGAACTGACCACCCCTTAACCACTCCCTAATCCCACCCCAAAACACCAAATTGACATGTTTCACCCCCAAATCTCATATATAAACTTTTCCCAACTCCCTGTAAGGTTGCAGGTTCCCTACGAACTCTTGCCCACTGTAAAGCATAATAAATCTTTGCCACCTTGACTTAAAGAATGCTTGAGATTGTGAATTCACTCCAGATGGCCCAGACCCTCTCCAGTACTTGGGTCCTTGAGGGGTACTCCCCCTCAACGACCCCATCTGGGAACTCCAGTCTTGGGGTTCCTGGACCTCGTCTCCTCCAACCCTTAACACATCTTCTGATTGTGCCTCTTCACAAGCTGTTCCCCAGACTTGGAATGCTCTCCTTCTTCAGCAACCTGGCTTTCTTTAAAATTCAGCTCAAATTCCACCTTCCACAAGAGACATTTCCTACTTCTCCTACTAACGTGTTCCCTTTTAGATCACCTACCATTTAGACTGTATATATCTTATGTACACATAAGTGCTTGTGTGTCATCCTTTTCATTATAATGTTAGCTGCTTGTCATCTGGGTTTACCTTTTTTTGCTTTCTCAGATTCATTTGCTTAGAAGACCTAAAGCACTTTGTACTCACATAGCAGTCCTTAAGGACAAGATTTCTGTTTTTATATTTTCTTTGTATCCCCAGCACTTATTACAGCACCTGCATCATTAGAGTACTTAATAAATGCTTGCTGACTTGACTTGGCCTAGCTTCCTAGATAATACAACTTTGAGAGAGGAAATCCTCACTTATGATTTGGGTAAGGGAACATGTCAGCACCCAGAAAAAGCCCTTCATTCAAAATCAAGAAAGAATTCATTTCACATCTCTCTTCAACAATACTTAGCCCAAGCCAGGAAGTAAGTTCCCCCCATACCAATATACATATACACATACATGTGAATACATATATGTATGTGTATATACATACATATACATGTATGTACAAATATTTATATATACATGCACACATATTTATACATGTAGCATACATATATAAATATGCACACACAAAATCTTTCGTTCGCTTATGGCTATTTGGAAAATGAGTCTATTGTCTATACACACCGAGTTGAAGATGTACATTGTGCTGAATACTCTACCTTTCCTTCCTAAGTGGCTACATTGTGATTCTCCACTTCTAAGGAGAAATGGGCGATCTCAACCAACATCAATCCCTTCTATAGAAATTTCAATGTAGCTTGGTATAGTTGGGGAGGCAAGTATTAATAAGAGAAAGAGCATAGGATTAGATGTCAAGGGGTTCTCTGTTCAAGGACTGGTTTTGCCCCTTACTGTGATTTTTGGGTAGCTTTCTCCTCTCTGGCCTTCCATTTCCTCATCTAGTATATGATAGGGTAGAATTGGATCATCATTTTAAATCCCTTTCTGCTTTAAAATTACATGATTCTATAAGGATTCCAAAATGGACTTTCATTTATACAATCCTTTTTTTAACCTGACTCTATATAAATAAATGTTCCCTTAGAATCATGTATAAAATCATATATAAAATAAATAGTTCATGTAATAAAATGATTATGTAATTAATTATTCAGTTAAGAACAGAGAAGGGAAAGGATGTGTGAGGAACAGTAAGTATGGCTGTAGAGTATAATGCATGACATGAAGTAATACATAATCAGCTTGGAATGATAGGAACAAAGCAAATTAAGAAGGTTTTTAAATATCAAACAAAGGACTTTGTATTTGATCCTAAAGTCATTGGAGAGCCAATGAAGTATCATGGGGAAGGAATGACGTGATTGGACCCGAACTAATGGAGTATCATTTTAGCAGCTCATGAAGGATGGATTGGAAGAGGGAAGAGCTAGATGTGGAGAGACCAATTAGGAAACTATTGCAGAATTCTGGCTAGTGGTGATGAGGGCTTGGACTAGGCATGGAATTGTAACTCAAGCAGTAATGTGTAGTACAATAATAATTCAAATTATGACAGTCATGTTGCCTCTATAATATTCAGTTTTTTAAATTATTTTTAATATGGTTCAAGTTCAAAATGAATTAAACAAACAAACAAATGCATGAATGAACAAATAAATAGTCGGGGGGGGGGATAAAATATCAGCTACAGGGAAAAAAAAACTGTTTTGCCTGACTTCGCATGTACAATGGGAATCATATTGCTTGCTTTCTCAACAAGTAAGGAAGGGGCTGGAGGGAGGGAGAGAATTTGGAACTCAAAAGAATTTTTTAAAAAAGAGGTTCAATATCTCCAGCTTAAGAATCCCTGCTTTAGAGAATTCATTTTGAACTTCTTTAGTTCCAGCCCTGGAATCAGATAGTTCAGACCTTAGCAAGAGCTTCTGTTTAATTTTCCCCCAAGGAAATCTGACACTTCCAACAGGTGCTTCCCATTGACACATCATCACTCATCCCTCTTTCTTTTATACACACATTCCTAATCCTAGCAACAGCTGATGGGTAACTACATTCGTCTCAGTATAGATAGGTCACTCATTGTTCTTTCCTAACATTAGGCCATCAGTAAATAAAGTCCTTATCCCATGCAAAAACAAACCAGAAAAAGTCTCTTTTCAAGTCATGAAAAGGGGTTAGTTTTTAATGGCTTGAGGAAGCTAGAGTCTAGGATTATAAATGGAAAGAATCTTGATCATGTAAATATGTATTCATTTTATGACATGACTTGCAGTTCCATTTAATGTCTATAGTGAGGAAGAAAAATTAGCAAATTCAATAACTGATGTACTATTAAGATTTTTTGGCAAGATTACTTATCTCCTTATGTTATATGTGATACTCCACCCTTACTAAAGCTATTAGTGTCCATGAATAATAAAAGTATTTGAATTTCACAAGTGTGTTTGAATTTAATGCAGATTTCATAGAGAATAGCTGAAATCAGCCATATCTTTCAGATATTGTACATATATTCAAGAGCTAGGTTATGTTGGTTAACAAATAATTACCCTTTACAAGTGTAAACAGAACCCTAACAATTTTGCTAATTATTCTTCCGTACTTCATATATTAGTTGGTATTCAAGTCATTATTTGTGACACAAAAGTAAAAATAGCTCTATTCACCTGAATGTCAGCTAGATGAAACCTTAATAAAATAAAATACTAAGGAATGCATTAGTCTAAAAGCACCACTCTAATGTCAACTTGGCTTTGCATTATGGGTCTGGTTAATGAATGGAACCCAAGCACCTATTGTAAGCAAACACAGGTCATTTCTAGTTTTTCATTTTCCCCACTCAAGTGGCAAAGGAGCTCACCTCTCTCAAGTGAATTCCTGTAATTAGATTTCAAGGACTAGGTGAGACTCAGATTGAATTTGCAATTTATTTTAAAAATGGAAATTATTAGCAGCATTATGTGTGTCCTTTCTCATGATGTAATCAACTTGAATTAAATCCTGATAAAGAGGAGACTTCAAGAGAGGGGGAAATCTATCCTGAGCAGAGAGCAAAGAGGGAAAGCTGGCTTCCCAGATTTCTTTTGGAGTTGTAACTGCTGAGCAGAATTCAGACTCTGGGGTTGTCAGTCTGGAGGCTATTCTGAGGACTCAAATACACTTAGGGAATAAAAGGCAGTAATACTCATCAGAAGCTAGTATACACAATTCATCAAACTGATGTGGAAATCGGCTCTGAGCCCTATGATTAACGGCAAGCCACCATACTTCATTTCTCAGGAGTTTAACAATAGATCACTGCTTCTATTTGGAGAGGTAGGTAGCTCCAACAGAAATCTTAGCTCCAAATGAATAGCAAGGGTGACTACTAAGGACATGGTTGCCTCTTGCTTTTGAGAAGAGGTCCATTTCAGATTATGGGGTGTTTGGTGGAGTGGTTACAGACTATAATCTCTTATAAGGCAGAAACCATTTGTAAAGTGCTGAGTTGCAAGCCATGGGTAGAAAAGAACTCAAAACACACTACAATCTTCTTATAATGTGGTTGATTATTATGCAGGCATGGATATACCATAAACTCTCTGTTATTAAGCATGGGCAGGCATTGGGGGTTCTTAGTTAACCAAATACAGTCATTCTCCAATTTTAAAAGTCCCACTTATATTTCATTCAATTTAACAGACATTCTTTAAGTGCTTATTATGAGCAAGACACTGTGTTAGACTCTGGGGATAGCAACATGAAAAATAACCCAGTCAGCACTCAAGGAGCTCACAAACTAATGTAGGGGATAAGATGTACACACAACTGTATAATAATAATTCTTGACACTTTTATAACACTTTAAGATATACAAAGCACTGTATCTTATTTGATCCTTATAACTCTCTAGTGAAGTAGGTACAATAGGTATTATTATCTCCATTTTATGGACAAGGAAATTGAGGCTCAGAGAGTTTAAGTGGTTTTCTAATAGTCATCTAGCTGATAAATGTCAGCAGAATTTAAACTCAGGTCTCATTCTACTACACAACATGTGAGTAAAAATGTGAACAGGACAAAGGACTTATCTAGACAAATTCCTTTAAATTTTTTTGAAGGAGGATTAAGGAAGTCTTCATATAGGAGGTAGTACCTGTGCTCAGCCTTGAAGAAAGAGATGGATATTTTCACAAAACAAAATCTAATGTGGGTACATTCTACACATGCCTGGGGTAGGGAGAGTACAAAACAAGATGAAGAAATAGCTAGCCATCCACTTTGGCTAAACAGCATTTGCCAAGGGAAGAATTGTAAAAAAATCTTTGGGAAAGCAGAGTATGGCCAGATTGTAAAATATAAGTGATCAGCCAATACTATCTATGTCAGAATTATGGTCTCCTTTAGCCCCTAATAAGCCAAAAACATTCTCTGAGGTGACATATTCTTTTCTGTTGAGCAGCTAGTGATCCCCATGACTGAATATAAAAGATTGAATGAGGAGTGGGGAGGAACTATTTCCTCACATGTTTTGCATGGTAGCAGGTAATTTTAAATTTGAACTAAATTTTCATAGTGTGTTGGGGAAGCTTTTCTCAGTATCCTTAGTTCTGATTCATTATACAGATCAGTGTGGCCTTGGTCAAGTCAATTTAAACAATAATCACAGTCACAGAAGCACAGAATTTAAGTACAATGGGCCTCAGCAGACATCTAGTCTAACCCATATCCAAAAGAAATACCACTGTAACAGACCAGGTGAGTAGTCATTCACATTATGTTTGAAAACCTCCAGTGAAATGGAGCATATTCTACTTTTGGATCAAGGACAGGGAATGAGGAACCTGCAGCCTTGAGGCCACATGTGGCTCTCTAGGTCTCAAGAGTGTGGCCCTTTGACTGAATCCAAACTTCACAGAACAGATGTGTTCTACGTTCATATCATTCTGTTCATATGGCATTGAGGCCCCTGCTCTACGACATCCCTCAAAATTGGTGTACAAGTTTACAACTTCGGAAGCATGAGACTTAGTAGTAGCAATCTATGGTTATGTACAGCAAAAGAAAAAAACTGGACCCATTCCAAAATGGTAAGAAAGTTTATCTGTCACAATGTCTATTTTTAAGGATAGGTGATTCTCTGTACAGACTTTGCTGACCTTCATGTGCATCAACACTCCTTTTCTTAGGAACTGTTGGAATGTGTATTTCGGGTGCATGAAGTATCAATGTGCAATCCATGGGCTTTTCCAGACTGAACGTCCATGAAGGCTTTTCTTTGTTCTACAATGGAAACTACAATTTGGATCATTCTATTGCTATTCAGAATGCTATGCCTTAAAATTTGTAGATTTCCTGAGCTTTTGCTCAATAAGAGCCCTGGATTCCCTTAATTCCTGGTTATTTCATTCTAGGCTGGCCTATGTATAACTTTCCTTTACAGTTAGGGGTTCTATTTCCAGGACTACTAGAATGGAAGGAATGGATATGAGGAAATAGTACTTCTCTGTTCTCCTGGTTTAAGGGCCCCAATGCCACTCACCATTAAAAAGTTGTCGAGGTACCCTTTTCTCATACAGTTCCACCCTTAATGAGCTATATTATTCTAATTCTGTCATTCTAGACCCTCACTGTTATCATTTTGAAATTAGGAAAGAGTAGAGTATAATAATAGTAATAATATAATAATAATAAGTAATAAATAATATTTTAAATAAATAATAAGTAATAAAAATTGCTAAAATTTATGTAGTACCACATCTCTCCTGTCAGATTGGCTAAAATAACAAATCAGGAGAATGATAAATGCTGGAAAGGATGTGGGGAAATTGGAACATTGTTGCATTGCTGGTGGAGTTGTGAGCTGATCCAGCCATTTTGGAGGGCGGTTTGGAACTATGCCCAAAGGGCTATAGAAATGTTCATACCCTTTGACCCAGCAATACCACTTCTAGGGTTGTATCCCAAAGAAATCACGCAAGCGGGAAAAGGACCCACATGTACAAGAATATTTATAGCGGCTCTCTTTGTGGTAGCCAAGAATTGGAAATCAAAGGGATGCCCATCAATTGGGGAATGGCTGAACAAACTGTGGTACATGAAGGTAATGGAATACTATTGTGCCATAAGAAATGGGGATGATGCAGACTTCATAACAACCTGGAAAAACCTACACGACATAATGCTGAGTGAGCGGAGCAGAGCCAGGAGAATGTTGTGCACAGCCACAGATATATGGATTCCGTGAGAACCAACCCTGACAAACTGCGCTTTTCTCAGCAATCTAAGGGGCAAGGACAACTCCAGGGGACTCACGATGGAGAACGCTATCTTCATCGAAACAAAGAACTGCGAAGTTTGAATACAGACTGAGGCACACCACATGCTCGCCTTTTCTGCTTCTCTTTTGTTTTTGTTTTTGGGGTTCTTTTTTTTGGTTCTGTTTCTTCTTTCTCATGATTCATTCCATTGGTCAAAATTCTTCTCCACGACTTGACTAGTGCATAAATTAATTCAATGCGAAGTTATACATGACAGTTATATGAGACTTCATGCCATCTTGGGGAGGGAGGGGAGAAAAACTGGAACTCAAAACTATGTAGAACTGTGCATGGTAAACTAAAAATAAATAAAGAAATTTATAAAAAATAAATAAATAAATAAATAAATAATAAGTAATAAAAATTGCTAAAATTTATGTAGTACCTCAAACAAAGCACTTTATCTCATTTGATCCTCAAAACAACACTATAAAAGAGTTCCTATGATCCTCATTTTACTAGATGAGGAAACTGAGGCTGGGAGAAATTAAGCAACTTGCCCAAGGTCACATAGCTAACACGTGGGAGGCAGGATTCAAACTCAGATCTTCCAAATCTACAGCTCTCTCCACTGCTCTACCTACTTGCCTGCCTCGTACATTGGGCAAGGAGTCAAGAAGCCTGAGCTCCAGTCCTGGAACTCCCAACGATTTGTTAGTAACTCAGTTTGGTAAGTCACTTAACTCAATTTTTTTTTTATCTGAAAAAGGAAAGGAATGGACTTCATGAGCTCTAATGTTTCTCCCAGCTCTGAATCTATGATCCCATGATCTTCATGTCTCTGCTTTCTCAGCAGTCTGAGTATCACAAAATCCATAGTGCCATTTGAGGCAGTGTTGGTACCTTGGAAAGGGGTGTTGTCTCCAGAGTTAGAGGACCTGCATTAAAAATTCCACCTCTTAACCTCAGTATCTATATGACCTTGGACAAGTAACTTCACTTGCCTGGGCCTGTCTGAAGTTACTGGATCTCAAATCCTCTGATCTCATAGTGTTGTTCTGAGGATAAAGCAAGATAGTATACTTGCAAAAGCAATTGGCTAAGTGTATGAATGCACCTAAAAGGCATCATCACTACCTCAAGCCTCTCGGTTGATTCTGACCAAGTTGTGCATGAATCAGACCTGACCTCTGTGGAAGATCCAGGTCTCACAGTCAGAAGTACAAAAAAGCATTAAATCCTTCAAGAATGTCAGCCTGTCCTTTTGGGAGGTTGTCAGACTATATGATAAAAATTTTGCATCAACCTATACACCAAACTAATAACTGGGCTAGCTTGCCCCAAAGCTCAGCCTGCCTACTCTAATAGACAGTTTTGAAATTCCATAGATACGGGAATATAGGTGAGGATATTCTGTAGAGGACCCTTTTCCAATTTCCTTTCATGCCTATCTTTTTCTTCAAAAAAACCTTTTATTTTTATTCATATCTTTGTTTTCACATCACTTTCATTTGTGAATATATCTCTTTCACCTCTCCTCCTGATCTAGGCAGCCTTTGTAACAAAGATTTTAAAAAGCAAGTAAAGTGAGCAAGATAAATCAACATAGCGCTTATATGTGATAATATATAAAATATTCCTCATCTATCATCCCCCACCTCTCCAAAGATAGAAGGGGACTGAAGTTTTTTAAACTTTCTCTGTGGTCAAGCTGACATTATAATTACATTATGTTCAGTATTGTTTTGTTTTTGTTCTTTTCATTCACATTGTTGGATATAGGACTAAGGACAGGATTTGTGATTTCATTAATATGCAGAATTCTTAGATAAGGAATCTCCTTATGCCCATGCAAGTCAGTACCTTCTATGAAATTTATAGTCTTAAAGCATTGTGGTGTTAGCCCCAGGGAGTTAAGTTAAGCCCAGAGTCACACACCTAATGTTTGTGTGCTCTTGAACTCTGGTCTTCTCGCACAGGCAAGTAGATGACACAGTGAGTAGTGCTAGATTTGTAGTCTGGAAGACCTGAGTTTAAAGTCTACTTTAAACAGTCTCTGAATGACCTTGGGCAAGTCACTTAACCTCTTACAATCTCAGTTTCCTCATCATCAAAATGAAGATAATAGTACCTACCTACCAGGATTGTTGTGAGGGTGAAACAAGATAACACATAAAGTGCTTTGCAAACTTTAAAGCACAATATAAGGCTAGCTTAGTGTTATCATTAACATCATCATTATCATATTTTTCCTGGCTTCAAGAAACCTCCTTATGTATCACACTATGCTTCCTCTCATTGTTTTATATATTGTGCATACTATCTTCCTGGTTCTGTTTTCTTTACTCTGTATCAGTTCATATGTCTTCCAATGCTTCTCGGGATTCTTTGTGTTCATCCTTTGTTAAAACACAGAGATATCATATTACATTCATGAACCACAATTTGTTTAGTGCTATCCTCCACTCAATGGACATCTACATTGTTTCCAGATCTCTGCTACCACAAAAAGTGCTGCAATAAATATTTTGCGTACCAAGATATTTCAGCCTCATTTCCCAGCATATTCTCAAGTTCAGTTGGCCTTTGATGTCTTATCAGCTAAGGAGTCAATGCACTTTCACTGATTATTTTGTGTTTTGTACCTGGGCCCTGAAAAAAAAATCATCTACAATAGACATAAATTACATATTCAATAACTAGCCAACCACTTGTGAGCATGCTAAACAAAAACATATTCCTTTTTCCCATCTCTTCTCTTCTTACTTTTTCTTGAACTAAACAATCCCTGACTGGCATTGTCCAAGAACGTCAGCCTGAATGCTGAAACAGTTAAGTTTGGGAGGCTTACACTGCTTTTTTATTCCTTCTATTAGAATTATCTTTTATCTTAAAGAAACTGTGATCATTGTTCTGTGACTTAAGTTTGAAGTTTTATTGTGAATGAAATGTAAGCTTCTATTTCTTAGCTGGGTAATGAAGCATTTCTTAATAGTGTTCCATCTTTGGCTCCTAAGAGTAGTGATTATAGTTTTCTTTCTCCTCAATACAATGCTCAATGACATTAGTAGAATGGATTTACTGTATGTAGGAATACCAGATTTCATTGATGCTCTTAAACCAAAGAATTCTGGCACATGAGGGGTTAATTGGGACCATGGAATCTTATTCTGGTATTACTACTTAGGGATTAGAGAGAGCTATAAGCAGAGGGCATTCCCACTCTGGGGATCAGCAGTGTTCTTGCTTAAGTGGCCAAATGAAGCAGGCAAAAGGAAAGTCTGCTTACCTAATAGAAGTACGGATCAGACAGAATCAGAGAGTTGAGATCTTACATCACTAACTATGAGATTATCACGGAGGGAAAGGCTGGAGGACCCAAGGTCTATAAAGATAACAAAGATCTGAGGTGGGAAATAGGTCCAAAGCTCACAAAATGGAGCCAAATATCTGAGATTTGAAATATTCAAAAGATAATTAAGGCTGACAGTTGTTTTTTTTGTTTGTTTGTTTGTTTTTAAATGGTTTCCAACCCACCTTTGTCTCTAGGTGTGTTGCAGGACCGGTGGGGGCAGATGAAGGAAGGGGGCAGACTGAGGGAAAAGAGAATTGGGAGGGAGGAGATTCTTGTGACCCACTTCACTGGTCCTTAGTACCTGGCCAGGCTTTGACAGAGTCTTTCTTGGAAAGATGCTACATTATATCTTGACCATAGTGAAAGACTGCTTTTCTAAGGATAAATGGGGTAAACAGAAGTGAAACCAAAGCACAAGTGTAACTAATCTCATCAGTGTCTTGTCTAGAGAGAAAATTGTATATGTATGAATATTATATAATGTAAATATACTGTATGTATGTATATGTGTATATATATATATATATATATATATATATATGAGAGAGAGACAAAACAGAGAGACACACACAGAGAGACAGAGAGATGAGAGAGACAGAAAGAGACAGAGAGACAGAGAGAGAAATTAAAGAACATTGTTCTGAAGAACTCCTACTTAGAAGAGAAAGAATTATAACTCATTTCTGACTAGATGCCTAAAAAAGCTATTCCTCTGGGGACACAGAAGTTTTCCCTTTTAAATTTAGTCTTCATAAAGACCTATGGGGAGAAATGTGGTCTAGAGGAAAGTGTGTTCAGTCTGAAGTCAAAGGATCCAAGTTCGAATCCCACTTTTATGCTTCCAACTACTTTGATGTTGGACAAGTCAATTGCCCCACCTCTCTTGGTCTCAGTTTCCTCATCAGTAAAATTGGAGAGATGAATTTAATTGGCTTCTTGCCCTTGGTTTATTATTCAGAATGATTCTTGTGATTGTGCTTATTATAATTTATTTTTGTTTTTAAATTTCAATTCTTGGCAAAGGAAGAGCTTTCTAAATATTCATGGAAGTTTAAAAATTATTTTGTTGTAAGTAACTGACAATTATAAAAAAAGTTCTGTTAAGTTCACTCAAACTTAGTTTAAGTGACATTAAAATCTATCCCTGCATGGGAAAATCATTCTGTACTTCTTTCCCTCTCAGACCTGTGATCTCACTTGTGTGATGAGATCCTGGTGGGCAAATTTTCTCTTCTAAGACAGCTCTATGTCTGTTAGAGGCTTAGGAAGGGAGAGATAGTGGCTCATTCAGGGTCACACAGCCATGAAGATGTACGAAGTTGTAGAGTGCATAATACATAAAAGTCCTGGAGGGACCCAGAGTCTTACCTTCAGGATTTCATTGCTTAGTTGCATTTTGAGTATTACATTTGATCCCATTTCCTGGCAGCTGGTCCCAGGACAGATGCCAACCAAAATCATGAAGGAAGCAAAGTTTCTGTCCTGCATACCCTGCCTTTGGCACGTATCTCCTTCCAGCCATCTTTTTATTGGTATCTTCATGTCTAAGATACCTGATCAATGGGGGCCTGATATCTGTAACTAAATGCCTTTCTTGATAGAAATCTTCCTTCTAATAGACATGACTCGTAGTAACTATTAAATGGAAAAGTAAGAGGGTTGATTGTAAAAGCTCTTGGGTTAACATTCAGAAAACCAGGGTTCTAGTCATAATTCTGCCACTGGTTCCCTGTGACCCTGAATAACTCACTTAAAGTTTTTGAGTCTGTTTCCTCATCTGTAAAATGAGGATAATGTTAGTATTTAATACCTCTCTCATGTAGCTGTTCTTAGGATCAAATGGGATAATGGACAAGAGGGACTTTGGAAACCACAAAGGGACAGAAAATGGGCTTGTTGTTGTTGTTAATTACTGATAATTAAAGATGACAGGGCAGCCAGGTGGCTCAGGGTAGCTAGATGGCACAGTGGATAGAGTGCCAGGTCTGGAGCCAGGAAGACTTATCTTTCCAAGTTCAAATCTGACCCCAGATACTTATTAGCTGCATGACTCTGGGCAAGTCATTTAACCCTGTTTGCCTCAGTTTATTCGTCTGTAAAATGAGCTGGAAAAAGAAACAGCAAACCACTTCAGTATCTCTGCCAAAATAATGCCAAACAGGGTCACAAAGAGTTAGACATGACTGAAACAAATGAACAATAACAAAAAAGATGAGAAGACACAGCTAGTTCTTAACTTGTATCATATTCTTCTTGGTTCTGGCCTGGGCAGCATTTGAATAGTATTTTGCCCATATTGTGTGCCAGCTCAACCATGAGAATCATGTTCCATAATGACTCAGGGCTTAGAGGTAACAGAGGCTCAGAAAACCGTGGATGCCTGTGTTACAGAGAACTTCATAAACTTGAAAGCCCTTGAACCTGGTATTTCTGGCTCACCGTGCAAGAAGAAACAATAAACAGAGACTCATCTTGTTCTTACCAACCCCAGATATAGCAGTCCCAACCAAAATTGCCCCTGCCAGATGAAGTTCAACCTGGTACAAATGAGGTAAGAGAAACTTGGTGACTTCTTGTTAAAATCAGTCGTGATCATAGTTTCATAGTTTCATAGGTTCATAGTGCAGACTTTTCTAAGGACAAGCTCATGAAGAGCCAAATTTCTGTTCTCACAGGAAATTCAACTTCATCCAGATTTTGAGTGACAGTAATGAATCCCTCTAGTTAGTGCTATAATTAAATTCACCTTCAAAGCTCTTCTCATGTACAGCCTGAAGTGATAGAAAAAACATTGGCCCAGGAGTCGGGAAATCTGGATCTTTGCTTTATGAATTTAAGCTACTTCCCTTTCCTGGCCTCAGTTTCTCCATCTGTAAAATGTGATGGTTGGACTAGATGATCCCTAGAGATGATTCTTATTCTAATATTCTGTGGCTATGGCTATGGCTAAATAGGCCCAAGAGATGCAAACCATAATGGAAGCCATGGAACTTTGGACACTCATATTGGCAGGACTTTAAACATTCATTTTTAGAAGGACTACTGAGTAATATAAAATGTTCTGTATTTTTTCTGAACTCATGGGTCTTGTGCGTAAGCAGAGTGGATGACTGCCTGTTTGGAATGATTCAGGGGGAGCTACTTAAAAGGAAGCCACAAATTGCAATATTAACCTTTTGGGATTGTTGTAAGGCTCAGATGAAGTAATATATATGAAGCATTTTGAAAACTTTAGAGAACAATTTAAATGATGAGTATTATTATTATTACGTGGTAGTAATAATACAAAATTTAAAGTGGTAATTATAAACTTATAGAGCAAAAGCTCAATGTTTGTTTTGGCTTAATTAATTCAGTAAAATCATTTGTAGAGTATTGATCCAAACCAGGAAAAATTGAGATTAAATCCTGCCACCATTAAATGGGCACATAAATAGTTGTTATTATTATTGTAAGATCTAGAGCTAGAAAGGATCCTAGAGGCTCTCTAATCTAACTTCCTCATTTGACAGATGAGAAAATGAGGCCCCAGAAGGTTAAATGATTTGCCCACAGTCACACAGCATCTGAAATGGGATTTGAACTCAGGTCTTCTGACTTTTTTTTTTTGCAAGGCAATGGAAGTTAAGTGACTTTGTCTAGGGTCACACAGCTAGTAAATGTCAAGGGTCTGAGGCCAGATTTGAGCTCAGGTCCAGTACACAGTACTACTTTTCCAAAGTACTTTGGGGAAGAAAGGGATTCCAAGATGGTTCCATCCAGCCCTCCCAAAACTATGTGTCACATAGAACATGTCCCCCAAATACTTACCTTGAGATGGAGATATAGGAGCAATTCCTCAGAAAACATTAGAGTCAGGGCCAAAAAGATCATTTTGGACAAACCTCTCATTTTATAGAGAAAAAAAATAGAAGCCCAAAGAGGGCAGGCAACGGTGTCAAGATGCCCGAGCTGAGACTAGAAGCTTCCTCTACTGACTCTCACTCTAGGGATTCCTATTACATAATAATGCAAAAAGGAAGATACAATCTGCAGTTAGAAATATTTGTTGCAGCATGCTTTCATGGTGTGTGTGTGTGTGTGTGTGTGTGTGTGTGTGTACGTGCATGTGTGTTTTCCACTTTCTCTATGGGCTCCACCTCTGAGGGGAAAAGAAAAGCAGTGCCATTCAGGATAGTTCCATGGTGGGCAAGATTTTCATGGCAACGCTTATATTTCTGTTATATGCACTTTGAAATTTCCAGCTAATTGGAGTTAATCACTGGCAGTGAAGTTAGGTAATTACCTATTAACAGTTAATGTTTGATAGGATGGAGAGAAGAGCTAGCCAAGCTATTTAGGGACTTCATAGCTCCTTTGATCTAGCTCTTTTGGTGGCTCTTCTTTCCTAATACCAGATTTAGAGTGAAAAGATCTCTCAAACCAACCCCCTCATTTTACAGATGAGGAAACAGAAGCCTAATAAAGATCATTGACTTCTCCAAGTCTAGATAGGTAGTCAGCCAGGATTCAAACTCAGGCCACTTGTCACCAAGATTAGTGTTTTGGCTACTGAACCAAACTCTTTTTGCTTTGCTTTTTTAAATTTGTTTTATTTTTTCCCCCAGTCTGGCTTATTCTTTAAATAGTCTTAAAAGATAGGAGTTTTTTTTTCTTCGTGAACATCATCTATGCTTAATTGTGGAAGTACTTTTTAAATTAAATTGTATTTTTATAATCCACAGAAATAGACTTTCTCTACTTCCCATCTCCTATCTCACTGGGGAACAAAAAAGAAATGATCAATAAATTCCTTGTAAGAAACAAATTCTTTCATTGTCTATGTTCAAAAACTACATGTCTTATTCTGTACCCTGAATCCGTCACTTCCCTATTAGGATGTGAGTTACCTGTATCATCATCAGTCCTCGGTTGATCAGAGTTCTTTTTTTAAATTTAATTTATTATAATCTGAACTTAAGAAATAAGCATTTCCATAACATAGAAAAAAGATGATTGCACAAGAAACTGAAAATCTGTTATGTACAACTTGCTATTCATTTTAAATACATAATAAAATTATCATGTGAATTTCTTTTTTCCCTCTTTTTCTTCCTCCCCTCCCTGCCCTAGAGATGGCTGCCATTAGACACAAATATATATGTGTATGTGTATGTGAAATCATTCTAGACTATACATCAGAGTTCATACAACTTTGAAAATAGTTTGTCTTTACAATGTTATTGTTATTGTATAGATTGTTTTCCTTGTTCTGCTCCTTTCATTTTTATTAATTTATAAAGGCATTAAATTTTCTTTCTTTATAGTAATATTCATGGTATAATATAAATCATTTTTCTAATCCTACTTTCTTCATTCTGTAGCAATTCATACTGGCCTTTCTGTGTCTCTTTGAAATCATCGATTTCCTCATTTCTCATAGCACAATGGTACTCCATCACATCCATACACCACAATTTGAAGAAATGGTGAAAGATGAATGTGACAACGGCAGTTTCCAAGGTCATATATTCCGCATCTCTACAAAGGAAGTGATGTGTTGCAGTAGAAGGAATTCTCACATTGACATCAGAAGTCCTAGATTCAAGTCTGCCCTCTAGCACTTATGAGTAGTGAGACCTTAGTCAACTTTTTCTGTGTCTTGGTTTCCTTCATCTTCAAACTGCAGATAAGACTATTTCTGCGAGCACCAAATGTGGCGATAAGCAAAAGGTGTAATCTATAGAAATGTAAAAGAGAAGGAGTGTGGTAGAGTAGAAAGGAAACTAAGTCTGGAATCAGAAGACTTGGGTTCAAATTCAGTCTCTTCTTCCTGTTACTTGTGTGACCTTGGGAAGATCATTTAACTTCTCTGGGCCTCCATTTCCTCATATGTAAAATGTAGCTATTAGACTTTGTGGTTTCTGAGATTCACTATGAAGGGAAGGGAGTAAGCATTTATATAGTACCCACTATGTGCAAGACATTGTGCCAAGTCCTTTTTTGTTTTTAATTTACAAAAAATTATCTCATCAGATTCTCACAACCATCCTACAAAGTAGGTCCTATTATGAACCCCATTTTGTAGATGAGTAAACTAAGGCAGGCAGAGGTTAAGGAATCACACAGCTGATATCTGAAGCTTGATTTGACTCCAGGCCTGGCTCTCTGCCCTCTGTGCCACCTGGCTGTTGATAATTATTACAATGCTTTTTTTTTTAAGGGAAGGACAGATTCATCTTTTTTATTTAGTTACCCAATTAAAGCCTTATACAGTTTTCTTTTGGTTCAAGCACTTGCTCTGGGATACATGTGGCACAGGCTAGGAAAATCATTCTCCGTTGGCCCCCAAAATACCAGGTAATAGAATAACATTTTTCAATCTTTTAAGATGAACAGAAAACTTCTTTTGCCCTTAATGGCATCAATTATAAGAAATCATTTTAGAAGCTGTCTCAGTGAAGGTTAATGATAAACACCAAAAGTGCTTATGTAGAGGCTTGTAAGAGGAGAGGGTAAGTATTTGGATAGCGCAAGTCCCCAAACCAGCTATTGTGAACAATAATTGTTCGCGCTGTGCCTCCCTCACTGCCTGTGAAGGAACAGCCCAAATAGAAAAGTTGTATCTGTCAGTTAGCACAAAGCAATTTCATCACCAATAAAAACTTCGTCAAAAATGGAATTTTTTAAAATTTATTTTTGTGTGGTTCATAAAGCTAGATGCCTGTCATCCCTAAGCATCCTGCTGGAAATATTGAAAGCAAAGATCCCCTGGCCCTTTGAAGTGACTGACACCTTCAGATGGAATTATGGGCACTCAAACCCTTCACGGGGTTTGGTTATTGTCTCTTAGGTTGTGACTTTACAACTAGTCACCAACTTACAAACCCAAATTTAAAAATGTACCTGACCTAGTGTATGCTTTATATGTACTATCTCATTTGAGCCTCATAATAACCCTCTAAAATAAATATTACCTTTTTATCTCCATCTTTCCAATGAGGAAGCTAATGTTGAAAACCTATAGTCACATAGTTAATCTGTTTCAGAAATAGGATTTGCAGCCAGAACTTCCTGACTCCATTTTACAAATATAATGATATCTCTAGTACATAAGTAGGTGGAACAGTGGATAGGGCACTGGGCCTGGAATCAGCAAGACATGAATATGAGTTCAAATATGGCCTCTGACACTAGCTGTGTGACCTTGAGCAATTCACTTAACCCCATTTACCTTAGTTTCCTCATCTGTAAAATGGACTGGAGGAAGAAATGGAAAACTACTCCAGGAGTTTTGCTAAGAAAGCCCCAAATGGGGTCATGAAGAGTCAGATGTGACTGAAAACAAGTAAACAACAACAAATATATACTTATTTACATATCTATCTATCTAAAGCAATTTACATACTTAAAGCACTGCTTAGTGCCACATTGTTATTTTTGATTTTATTATTATTATCTCAATTTATTACTATCTCAATATTTGGCATTATCATTTCAATCTCATTTTTTTTTCAAAAGAGTTTAGATAAAAACAATCCTAGAACAAATTGCTATACTGTTATTATTCTTTTATTTACTGGTCTGTGGACTATTGCACAGGTGGATACAACAACTGCTTTTTGTAACTGTAATATTAAGCTCATCTTTTGTAGGAGCACTGAAAACATTCTCGAGATAATTTAAGTGGCAGATATGATGATGGGGGTAATGTGGACCTTGTGTGGTTTCCATGCCGTTTTGATTTCCTCTGATAGGCCTCTCATTTTGAAAATTCTTTCCTTACAGCAACCTCTATTGAAAACATTGTTTTAAGGTTTAACAGATCAATGTTATGTCTGAGGCATTGGTAGACAACAATCTGTCTGTGATAATGTTCCATTACCAAGATAGTTTATTGGTTGGATTCTCAAGGATATTCAGGTCTGTCTGTATTATAGGGATTTGTCTTTTATTAGTTTATGAAATATAGAGACCTTCTGATGCATAAACCTAACCACCAGGTCATGTCTTGCTAGCTGTTTAGTAGGTGTGAAATGTTTGCAGCCTGCAATGATATGTTGCAATTTCTATTATTTCCTTGCTTAATCTGCATTCATCCATAAGTCTGGGCTCCTCAAGGATAACCAATCTGTTATTCCTGGTCACAGTGACCTGGTCCTAAATTGCCATCATACATAACCCTGTTTCTATAAACAAATCATCATGACAACCATTTGTTCAATGATTCGTTTTCAACATGTTGTTGGTTGGGATGTTGTCCATGGAGAGATATTTATTTCACTCTTGAATATTTTTATTATTGTCATTGTTATTACTGTTACAATTATCTCATTCTCATCTCTTTCAGTGGGGCTCAAATAGAAAGTCCTATGACAAGTTTTCATCATGCAATTATTCCATTATATTCAATGTTCTATAGACTACTTCATAAGCACAAAAATTGGGGTTTTTTGGTAGTTGGATAAATGTCAACTCACTGAAAGCATCCTTGGTACAACTCCAATAGTGGTCAGGATGATAAGGATGATTTGTACCTCGTCCTCTTCCCATGTGATCTTCCTTTCCCTGGCTTAGGTATCCCTACTTGGAAATTTTCATACCGAATACCTTGGAGACTTTGAATTCTTTGGATAGTGACAGCTATTAAGGTATTCTTAAATTATTACAAATCAATGTAGCTGTCCTTTAAACCACTGGGTCTTTCTTCATATATCCTACCCCCCACCCCCAGCTGACATATTGTTTTCCTGTTAAGTGTTTATTATACTTTGGGATTTTATATTTCCTTAGTTTTTTTTTTCTTCTAGTAATCCAAGTTGTGAATGGTTTATATAAAGTATGTAAATGAATAATTGGCCTATATTTCCTGAAGTTACCATGCTGTTTTTATCCTTTGATAGCAGCTATGTGGTACCTTCTGTTAAGAAAGCAGGTGTTAGATTTCCATCTGAGTGGTAAATGGGAAAGTGGCATACTTGTGATTCTTGTACCACTGTGAAGCATTTTAGTCAAAAATTGTGGCTCCTACCACTGTGAAGTTATTTGAGAGACAATAGTTTCACTCACGACCCTAGGTATAATTATTCCATTGTTCATTATATTAAACTTTCTGTTTCTCATTTAACCCAACTTGCATTTTCATTGTGTTCAATTTCTTGGTACCATAAAGATGAGAGCATTTCTTTTTGGAAGATCTGTCTTGCTTCTAACATTTTTATGTGTCATGCTTCTGTTGTAAAGTTGTTTATTGATGTTCTGTTGCTTAATTGATCCTTTGAACTGCTTTGACTTGTGTTACCTTGACCTCTCACCTTTTTCTTTCCCCTACTGATGAAAAGAATCTAGGGTCTCTAATATGTTTTTATTTTCCAAATTCCCTTCTACATGTTTCTTTCTTGTTGCCTTTAGCTGAGCACCATGACATTAAAGTTTTATTCTACTATATACAATGGATAAATATTGTTTCCAATATTGATGTTGTTACTGTTATAATCACTATCTCCCACATTATATGGGCTATATGGAAGCCCCCAAACCAGAGACTCATCTGTGAAACTTACGAGGGCATCTGTTCTTTGTTTTCCAATATAGAAGACCTTGGGAGAATTTGACTAATAGAGGTCCTTTCTTTAATGTCAATGTGAAGGGAGTTGATAAGCAATGGACACCCAAAATTATCTTCCTCAACTCTTTAGACTGAGAGGGTAATGCAGTCCTGCCATCATAAATTGACCTCAGAGTCCATTTTCCATGACAGACTATACTGGGAATGGCAGTTAAGTATACCTGAAACAACACTATGCTAATAGTGTATTTTAATACTGTCGTGAATTAAATAGATTTGTGGGCTGGCTTGGGAGTCTAACCAACAATTGTTATATGGTTTCTATGGAAAAATATATTCGAATTTCCTAAACAATTGCCTTGCCTAGGAACTTTTAGAATACAATCTATTCACAAATTGGGGTCTACATGTATAACGGAAGTATCTCTTGTTATTTATCCATCTGCCTTCTTCTAGGTTTTTCCTAATAAAGAACAGTATTAGAAATAAAAGAGGTAGCCTAATTCTCCGGCACAAAGGATGCTTAGAGTTACAGTTATAGGAATTAAAGGTTGCAGAAACCTTAGAAATCATCTAATCTAATCCCTTTACTTTACAAATGGAAACTGAGATGCAGGAAAGTGAAGAAGGAAGCATGTAGCATGATGTAGCGGTAAGAGTGCTAGATATGGAGTTACTTGAGTGTACTTGAGTGCAAATTCTGTCTCTGCCATTTACTACCTATGTGACCAACCTTGGGTAAGTCACTTCCCTGATCTAATTTGCATTTCCTCATTTGTAAGATGAGAGAGTTGGTCTATTTATGACTACAGTGGTCCCTTCTAGCTCTAAATATATGATCTTCACAAGCAAACTGATTCTGGTTAAGTCCATGGAGGTTTATGTCTCTCTGGGCCAAGAGTTGTTACAGTGTGGCTAAAAGGACCTTGGAGGCCCTCAAGTTCAACCTTCTTATTTAACAAATAAAGAAGGATAAGTGATTTGCTTAAAGATATACATGCAGAATACAGGTGGAATTTGAATCCAGGCTTTTTTGAGGCCAGTACTTTTTCCCCTATACCAAAATTTCTCCATCTGGGCTTGATAGAATCAGTATAATGTTATCTGCAAACCATTTTTACGTATGAATTGATATGGCTGGTGCATACCCTAAAGAAATATAACCTGTCCTTATAAAGGTAGAGGCTTCTTCTTAACAGTAGGTCAGGCAACAAATGCATACTATGTAGCTATCCACAGAGCTATACAATCATGGAAGCTCATTGTTATCTTTGAGTGAGGAAAGCTCTCAGGGACTATGCAGTTCAGCTCCCACTTATATAACAATCCCCTCTATTTGATGCCCAATAACTGGACATCTGGATTTTGTTTGAAGACTTCTAGTAAGAGGATTCCATTTCCAAAATTTACTATCCCTAGATGCAGTCCTCTTTATTAGATCTAATTCTTTATCTATGTGCATACACACACATTTATATATACATGTACGTATATATATTTACACATAGATATGTATATGTATTTAAAGGGTTTTCCAAGGAACTGAGAAAGTAAGTAAGTATCCTAGGCAACTCGGTAAAAAATTTCCTCATTTTCTCATCAGCAATTTCCTGTACCAATGAAGTCACAGATCCAGTATTTTTATGAACATATATAATATAGAGAGACAGATAGACACATTATCTATAATACATATAAAATACATTAATGTATAATATATAGCTTACATTATATGCTAACAACACATATTTGCAGACATCCATATATATATTCTTAGTATAATAATTATATGAATATGACATATTAATAAAATATATTTAAAAATAGTTTATATATATACTTTTACATACATATATATTTGTGTCTAATGATAGCCAACTCTAGGTGGGGAGTGGAGGGAGTGGAAAAAGGGGAAAAAAGAAATTTACATGATAACTTCATTATACGTTTAAAAGGAATAGCAAGTTGTACATAATAGATTTGGAGTTTCATGTGTAATCATCTTTTTTTATTATACTATGTTATGGAAATGCTTGTTTTATTCCATAAATTAATAATTAAATAAACATTTAAAAATCAACATATTGCTAATACATTATTTGCATGTGATCTATTATTTCAGTTATACACACTTGCAAGGAAGGGGGGAGAGTCTTTGTTTTCTGATACAAAACAGGGAACCAAGAAAGAGGCAAGAAGGAATGGAAGAAATGAAAATTAAACTTGCCAAAGGTAATCGATAATTCTAGTTAATGACTAAGACTAATTTAGCCCAGCTTGGAGCACACCAGACCATAGCCCTTTTCTAACTCAGCCATCCCAAGTCTTTTCTTCCCTACTCAAAACATGTCTTATTAGCTGCTGATACCCCACTGTGATGATGAGAGGGGGTTACTGAAATTATGCAGCTCCTTTGCTGAATTCCATTTCTCTCCATAGCTCATTAAAATGTAATAATAGAAAATTAGGAACTGTAGGGTAAAATGCTTTGGTAAGTCCTGGTTCCATCACCAAACCAACTGACACAGTTGGCATCAATAACTACCCCAGAAAAAGCCCAAAAGCATTGTATAGTCACTGAAAAACTGATGGAACCTAAGTGACTGGATTAAGGAATTGTCCACACCAAATTGACCTAATTGGTCAGCCTCTCACTGGTTGTCTATGCCAACAACTTCACCACACTCTATGCACAACACCAAAACATTGTTAGCTCAGCTGTTTGGAGTCTGGTGCTAATTAGGATAAGGTCCCAGGATCAGTTCCTATAAAGTCACCTTGGCTATATTCCATAGTTCACAACCTACATTCATAACTTCACTCAACCACAATCTGGAGAAGTGTGCTATGGGTAACAAGAACATTCAGGACAGAATTTCTTAGGTAGAACAGCTCAAACCCGTTTCCAACACTGAGGGGGAACACCAGCTCAAAACACTTTTAATGGTGGCAAAACAAACAAAAAAACAAACAAAACAACAAAAAATGGAACTAAAGTGGGTGAACATCAATTGGAGAATGGCTGAACAAACTGTGGCATATGGATATAGCGAAACATTATTTTATTGTAAGAAATAAAGGTTGAGATAGTGAACAGAGTGCTAGTTTTGGATCCCAGAAATGGGTTCAAATCCTTACTAGTACATACTAGCTGTGGGACACTGGGCAAGTCAATTAAAGGAGGTAACTTTTTAAAATTACATTTCATAGAAGGCGTCAACCAACGAAATTAGAGGTGTTCTATCCCCAAGAAACAAGGAAGATGAAGAACTAAACAAAGCATGAAAAGACTTGTATGAACTGATCCAGAACCAAAAGAACAGTATGTATACAGTCGTATAATTACTATATATACATGCATACATACTTATCACCCTGGGTAAGTGTGTGTGTGTGTGTGTGTGTGTGTGTGTGTGTGTGTGTTGTGACAGATCAAGTAAAACACTTTACAAACCTTATATGTCAAATGGTAGCATCATCTAGTGAGGGAGGGAGACAGTTCAGAACTTAAAATGTAAAAAAAAACCCTTAATTTCATTTTTAAAATAAAAATATGCATTTTAAGTATATAGAATAATGTTATATTATATATAATAATATCATATTATATGTAATAATAATAATATACTATTATACATGCACAAAAACCTGGGCAAGCCACTATATATGTATGTATGGATGGATATATATTACTACATGGGCAGTTAGGTGGTGCTGTGGAGAGAGCACTGGGCCTGGAGTCCATAGAACTTGAGTTCAAATTCAGTCTCAGACAACTTAACAGCTATGTGACTCTGGCAAAGTCACTTCATCCTGTTTGCCTGAGTTTCCTCACCTGTAAAATGAGCTAGAGAAGGAAATGGCAAACCACTCCAGCATTTTTGCCGGAAAATCCCAAATGGGGTCACTAAGAATCGGAGACAACTGAAATGACCTAACAACAACAATATAGCTGTACATGCATAATGCAGATAACCTTGGGCAAGTCTACATAAATATGCATGTATCTATTTATATTATAATAACATATATTGGGGGGAGGGAGAACTTTTAAATTTGGCAAAATGTTTTATTTGAATTGACTGCCCCCATGCCTAAAATATTCTACCTCCTTATTTCTACCTCTTGGGACCCCTGGTTACCTTCAAGACTCAGCTCAAGAGCCACCTTATATAACATGGACCCTTTCCTGAACTCCCACCTCATTGCTAATGCCTTCATGTCTCATTACCCTGAATTTGCTTTTGCACGTGCTATGCATGTGTGTGCACATGCACAGGCACCTACATGTGTGTGCCCTTCATTAAAATGGATGATACTTGAGGGCAGGGATAGTTCCATATATGTCTCTGTATCCCCATTGACTAATGGATTAATTGGTACATATAGTAATAATTAATTGATTCTTAAATGCTCGTTGATTAATAGGTACATATATGGATCACGCTTTATCCTCTTAACCACCCTGTGAGGTAGGTGCTATCATTGTATGGTTGAAGAAACTGAGGCTCAGAGAGACCCACCTGGGGTCAGCTATCAAATTAATATCTGAAGTAGGATTTGAACATAGATCTTCCTAACTCCAAGTCCAACATTCTATCCATGCTGTCTCTCTACCACAATTATAAATGAAAAGAATATTTCAAGGGAATTAACCTTTGAGTAATTCGATAATAATAGTAGCTATCAGTTCCTACTCTGTGCCAAGCACTTTACAATTATTATATCATTTGATCCTGACAACAACCCTGGGAGGTAGGGTCTACTTTTGTTCACATTTTACAGATGAAAAAACTGGAGTAAACAGAGCTTAAGTGACTTGCCCAAGGTCACACGGCTAGTAAGGATCTGAGGCCAAATTCGAACTCGGGTCTTCCTGACTCCACTGAGTTATCTAGCTGTCCAGTGTGACCTTGGACACACCCTTAATCTATCTCAGCCTCAGTTTTGTCATTTATAAAATTAGGGATTGGACTAGATGGCACCTAAAGTCTCTCCCATTCCTAAAATTGTGATTATATGAAACTAAAAACAAAAGGTACCAATACAACATTTTTGTTAAAGAAATAAAAACATATCAAAACATGAGTCCTTCTGACATTGAGTCAATAGTATCAATTTTGTCTATTAAGAAAAATACAAATAATAAAGGCCCACTAGATGTGCCACGGCTTGAACACATGATTATTTCCCAGCATGTGTTCTGTTGACCTGGCCTGAGGCAGCAAAGAAGAAAATCTGGATCATTGAATGACTCCTACCAGTTTCAATTCAGTCACCCCTAACCCATCAAAGTGATAATGATTTCCCACTGATCCTACACAAGTCATCACTAAATTGCTTTTGCTTTGAGAGTAAACTGCTTAATAGTGTCAGGCTCCTGGGGTGTCATTTATTTCACTAGAAGAGAATATATCGTGTGCCCATGAGCCAAGGTTTTGCAACCATGTGGCTCATAGGCCACATGTTGCTTGACTTTTCAGACAAAGTAGTCTTTTTTTTCTGTCTCTGTAAAATCTCATTAATGAGCAAAGACCTCATATACTAGGTGGAATTCTTAAGAATTGTTCAGACTTAGAACTTTCATACTCTTTCTTCTCCTCCATTGTTCAAAATATTTCACATCCACTGGTGTGCCCCAACTTGAGCTTCCTCAATTTAGCAATTCCTCCTATTAAGTAACTTCCTTTTACTTACTGCTGTCATGTTTCCCTCCCTTTTCTTTTTAAGGAGTGTAAGGAGAGCAGGGAATGAGGTCATGATCTGGGGAGTTGTAGATCATGAGAAAGCAGTGGATTACCATCCATATTTTCCAGTAGCAAGAGCAGCCATTCATTTGATAATTGCTCAATATTCAGTAAGCACTGATTAATCTCCTACTGTGTTCAAGTCAATACTATAAATGTTTTAAGAAGTTATATTCTAAAAATATTACAACAACAACAAAAAACTCTTCTTTGGAAAGTTTCACTCCATAAACTATCAACTTCCCCCTCTAGTCATTTAAATGCCCCCTTCCTAATAAAAGAACTAAATGACAGTAATTCATATGCTATCCATTAAGAGCTGGTCAAAACAAATTCCTATTAAGATATAGCTCCTCTGTGCCCAGAGTGATTAATAAATGTTTGTTAAATTGAAATTGAAGTAAAATTAATTATTCTTTTTTAGACAACCTGACTTTGAAGAGATCTTTTCTGTTGTGGAATCCTGGACACATGCCCATTCCAGTATACATAGTTTTAATAATACAGACCACAAAAAGGCCAGCTCAGTGGCAGATTTAGCCCAATCAGCTAAGACCAAGAGCAAAAGCATATCTGTGCTCATTAAAAACAAAAGTCAACACACATTAAAAGGAGCCTGCAAATAGAAAGTAATTTTCTTTGTAATAAGGACAATGAATAAAAGAGTGGAGCTTATTATAAAGGAATTAAGAAACATTGAAATTCATAGAATATAGCTGCAGTGCCTAAGAAAGGCAATGGGACTCCACCCCACTTCATCAAGGGATTGCTTAATCTGCTTACCTGAAGTCTGAATAGATAATACTAATGGTTTTGAATGGTTCTAAGGAGTCTCCATATTTGCCCTATGCTGGTTAAGCCATTTACAAACTCCCTGCCAATGGACAAGTTTCCTTGAATAAACCATAACAGCAAAGAGGTGAAGTGTCATGTGGATATATTGATTTTAGAATCAGAAAGACCTAGGTGCAAGTAGTCCTTATGACACATATTAGCAGTTGTGAACAAGTCACAACTTCTCAATGGCCCCACGCAACTTTAAGTCTAAAAGTTATTGATGAATTGCCAATCTGCATTGATAGAGGGATCTTCTGCACCAGGCAGATCCCCACCCTCAATGAAAATACAAATCCAGACTAAATGACAACCAGTCAACATGTATTTTTTTTCTTGAGTCAGAGTCTCAAAAGTTTTGGAAGTACAGGGTCTGTGCATAAGCCCAATCTCACTAATGGTTGTCATGGAAACTTTGAAACTTTGAAACTCTATTTCTGACCTTAATTAGTTCACTCTTCCTTTGATAACTTGATACTTCCTCCCTTTCTCCCAGGGTACTTCTCATTTTGGTGTCTGACTTGGTGTAGATGCTAAATTAACATAGCCCTAATGCAGCTCAAATTCTCTGGCTCAAGAGCTCTACCAGCCTGTTGGGTTGTAGGACTCACCACCATAGAAGGCCAACAAGCACTTATTAAGCCTTTGCTAAGTACC
Organism: Trichosurus vulpecula; assembly: GCF_011100635.1. Taxonomy (NCBI): domain Eukaryota; kingdom Metazoa; phylum Chordata; class Mammalia; order Diprotodontia; family Phalangeridae; genus Trichosurus; species Trichosurus vulpecula. The sequence continues at coordinate 537,337,627 of NC_050573.1, forward strand.
AAGCATTGTACTCCTAACTCCTGGAGATACAAGGAAAGGAAAAACCATGATCTTTTCCCTCAAGGAGCTCACAGGCTAATGATGGAGGCAACACACCAGAACTACATAGAAGAAAACTAAAAAAGAATAAAACCTTGCTCAATTTTGCTAGGGCATAAGGAAAAGGAAGGTCAAGTCAAAGAGAAGAATATTTTTGTAAGTACAATTCTATCACAAACAAGTACCTAGTGTAACATGTACTAAGATTTAACAAAGTATTGCCAAGAGGAGGCTGTCAGAACTGTCAGAACTGCTATAAGAAATAAATCTTGATTTGTGATTATCCTACTTTTTTTTGAAAAGGAAATGCCCCCACCAATTTTTTTTTCATTTTTGAAAACTTTTCTTACCTATAACAAATGCCAGGGTAAAATCACCCTGTCTATGTTTGAATGATCACAGATCACAAATTGTTGGTGTTGAGATGAATACTATTTCTACACTGCTTACATTATTGTCAACCTCCTCTTCCTCAGCTCTCTGAAGATACAATTCCCAAGTCATCCCACAGGGAACAGTTTGTCCTTAGAGGAGTCAGACATCTGTTTGTTGCTGAACTTTACCCTGGATGACAAAATCATAACACAGCCTAGTTGAATTTTCATATTTTTGCAGCAGCATAAATGTGACAGATGAGCTGCCAACATTAGTCTGGGGTTTGAAGAGCTTTCTTATGCTTTTGTGTAATGGGACAAACTTCTAGAAATCAGCACCACCCATTCTAGAAGGGTTCCTGGCTCCTAAGACAGACTTCAGAAATATTTTCATTAGTCAAGATTTTCTCCAGACAGTCCACATCCTATCTTCCTTATTGAATTCACTGTACTTTTAGCTTTTTACATCCCCAGGTTATATCTCATTAGCTAAGGTGTAACTAGGGCATTACCCTAGGTCCTGAAGTTTAGAATATTCTGGCAATATGGATTCCTTCAACAGGCAGAAACAACTGGATTAAGCAACTGATTAGCAAGAGGAAGAAATTTTAAAAGGAAGCTATCATTGCATGCATCCTCCCTCCCTCCGTTACACCCTATGCAGCCTGTCCTACACTGCCCCCTCCTCTAGGGGCAGTCTTTTTAAGTTTCTGCCCAAGGTCTTTGAATCTCTGCTGCACCGCATTGGGTAGAATTCTTGGCTCTTCCTCCAAATTCCCCCCCATTAGAAATACCTAATATCCCTCAATTTGAAGTCTCCCCTCAAGCCTCAAATGAATTAATTTTAAGCTGATTTTAGGACCCATTGCCTCTTATTTTCCCCGGACATATTTCTAGGTATTTATTACAGGGACTTGGTAGCAGCAGGTTCTATCTATAAAAATCAATTTCGAGGAAAAATACCTTTGAGTTGCCCCCACGGATTCCTGTTTCAGGCTTCCACTTTATGACTAAATTATTCAGCCTCCCTCAAAGTTCATAGGTCACTAACTGGCATGTTATCATGACACTGACCAAAATGAGCAGGCCACAGTTGAAGACTGCAGATCACCAAGACTAGCAACATGAGCTCATTGAAAATAAAGAAGGCATATTTATAGTATCCCTTCTTTGCGAGAGCTGAGAATTGAAAACAAAGATGTTCATCAGTTGGGGAATATAAAATATAATACATGAATGTAATGGAATATTGTTGTGCTGTAAGAAAGTATAATAGCAAGCAAAGTAGGACTTTTTGCTGTTTTTTTTTCTTTTGGAGTTCTTCTCAGCACTAAAGCAATCAAGTGCCTTTGATTGAGTCTTGTCTTTGTTTGAATTAGGAGTCTTTGATTGAATCAAGAGGCCCTGATTGGAATCAGTATATATACTCTGAGGTTACCATTTTCTTTTGGGGCTCACTCATTGGAAGAGTGTGTGATTTGGCCAGATGAGACTCTAGGTAGCCATTAAGGAGTCCCCTGGCTTTGAAAACCCAGATGTTGGTCTTCTCTCTCTATGTATGTATTTATGTGGTCAGACAGTTAGAAGCCTATCTGTTGATTTGTGTTATTTTCTCTGTTTGTAATTTCTGTTTGTATTTGCTCTGAAGTTCGGGGTGTTGATTTTTTCCCCTTAACTAAGTGAATGATATATGTATGTTTAATTAAAGTGAGATTTGACCCCTTAAAGTTGCTTTCCTTTAAAAAAGCAGATCAAATAACCTGTGCTAGCAACCCTCCTGTGTGCTGGTGTTAATGACCTTATACCTCCACAGTAGCTGCAAGTTACATTGTTGTTACAGAAAGGATGTTTGTGATGAATATGGAGAAGCATAGAAAGATCTACATGAACTTAGGCAAAGTGAAATAAGCAAGACCAAGAAAACAATATGCACCGTAATTGTAACAATGTAAGTGGAAAGAACAATTACATACCAACCAAAAGTAAATGTAACAAAATTATAAAGATCAAGCATATATGAATGAAAAGATATAAGAGGATACCCCCAACCTACCCCTTTATGGAAGTAAGAGGTCCACAGGTGTCACACATTGCACACCTGTTCAGACTTTTTCAATATATTAATCAGTTGTACTGGCTTTTTTTTCTCTCTAAAAATACTATTTGTCATTTGCTCTGAGAGGGGGAGAGGGAGGGATAATTAGGGTGATGTAAGGAATGGAAAATATCAATTAGAACTCATTAAAAAAAGTAAATAGAGGACACACAAGTCACTTCAACCTGCACCCAGAAGAGGTGAAAGTTAATAGCCAATATATTACTTTCATGCATCTGAATCTTTAATGACAAAAAGTAAGAGCTGAATCACTTTTGGTGTGACATATTCCCTTGTGGTCCAAAAGCAGGTACATGCCATTCCTCTCAGTTTTTTCTCCTAATGATATTACCATTTCTATTGCATAAAGCTTTCTGTTCAAGAGAGGCAGTGAAAGAACACTGATGATTTAGAGTTGGATCTAGGTTAAATTCTGACTCTTCCATTTACTACCTTTATTACCTCAGAAAAATTGCTTAGTTAATCAATTAGCAAGCACCTAGTGAGTGTCAGACACTGTGTACTTAGCCTCTCTGGGACTCAATTTCCTCAATTACAAAATGAAGTGGTATGGCTTCCTAGGTCTCCCTCCAGCTCCAAACCTATGATTCATTTTTTTACCTGATTATGTTCAAAACTAGTTAATCTTATCCTCTTGCCCTATAGGAATCCATGCCTGCCACCTGCCTCCATATGGTGCTACAGAAGAGTTGTCTAGGCAAGCTAGGGCCATATTGTTTAGTATCTTTTAAATGATGGTGCCCTGTTAGCAAATACTAATTGTTTTAGAAATTTCATTCAGTGTTGTATAAGCAGAATAGATAAAGAGCTGGGCTTAGAATCAGTCAACTCACATAGAAACTATGTGGTCATAGGCAAATCAGAACTTAGAGTCTGTTTTCAAGTTTGTAAAGTGGGGATAAAGGCAGCTGGGTGGCAATATGGTGCACAGAGTGCTGAGCCTGGTGTCAAGAAGACTCCACTTAACGAGTTCAAATTTGGCCTCAGTCACTTACTAGCTGTGTGACCCTGGGCAAGTCACTTAACCTTGCTTGCCTCAGTTTCTTCATCTATAAAATGAGCTAGAGAAGGAAATGGCAAACCACTCCAGTATCTTTGCCAAGAAAATCCCAAATGGGTTCATGAAGAAACTGACAGGATTGTAACAACTAACCACCACCACCAACAAAGATAGAGATAGTATTATCTGTTCTTTCTACTTCAGTGTTGACCTTAAAATTTTTTAAGCTTTAAAATTTTAAGCTTCAATTTAATTTAATTTAATTTAAGCTTGAAGCTTAAATCTTTGATAAAGCTTAAAGTTTGAATTATTGTGTATGTTTTATATTTACCTAGTTCCACAGTTTCTATGTTGTTCTCTGGACCATCCCAGCCTAAATCAGGAATTCCATTCAACAAATATTTATTGAATGCTGACCATGTAAAAAACACTGTAGTAGAATAATTCATCCTTAGAGGAGTCTAACTAAAATATTTTTAAAAATTACAAGAAGTGCTGTAGTTGGCAGGGGAATCTGGCACCATAAGGTAGAAGCGCCATTAAAGAAACAGGCACCTCACCAAGTCCTCCAGACAATATTGTCATCTTTACAGTGGTAATAAATGGCAAGATCTCAGGACTTAACCACAACCAATCAAAACCAAAGGCTCTTTGGTTGCCATGCAACCTATCAAATGACATTTTTAATAATTCACTTTGGAGCCCACAGCACCTGCAGATGTTCACTCCTTCCTAGGATATTAGAATGCATCACCAGCTTTTGCCAAGGCAGCATAGAGCTCCCTTTCTTGGGTCTATGCGCAGCCTGGCCCACTTTGAGCTGCTTTAAGCAGCCACTCCCAGTAGGTGGAAAGAACTGTTCTTGCTGATTATACAAATAGACTGTTTTTGGCTTTTTGTTTTTGTTTTTTTCCCTTGACCTCAGTATGTTTGTTTTGCCAGTTTCCTTTCATGCTGTCAAAAACTTGACCTTTAGGTCTTCCTGGATGATAGCACATCAGGATGTCAAAGGATGGTCCAGAACACTTCCCGTCTTCATCACACAGATGTCTCCTAAGGCTAACAAGCCCTTCGTATTGCTGCCTGTGAACATACTTTGATGTGCCTAACAAGGAAGCTTTTTATAATGTGTCAGAAAGGCAAGGGGAAAAAAACATACTCCAGAGTCTTCAGCAGTATTTATTAATGCCTGTAGCTCACCAAAGACGTCTCATTTTATGGGCACTGAAACACTCAGAAACAAAAGGAAAAAAGAATCCAAATCAGATACTTCTAAAGGGCCAGACTTTATTTCCTAGGCTGCCTGAAACAAGGAAGATCCAGCTAAGCGTTTATTTAGCCACAGATTTTCTTTTTCTTGTAAATTTTTAGTAGTGTTTTTTCCCAATTATATGTGAAGACAATTTTTGGCATTCATTTTTAAAAGATGTTGAGTTCCAATGTTTTTCTTTTTTTCTACCTCCCCTCCTCTCTTTCTAAAAATTGTAGGCAAGTTGATATAGGTTATATATGTGCAATTATGTAAAACGTTTTCACAGTAGTCACAGTTGTGAAAGAAAAAACAGATTAAAATCTGCGAAAAACATAAAGAGAAAAAGTATGCTTTGATCTGCTTGTGGAGTCCATCAGTTCTTTATCTGAATGTGCATAGCATTTTCCATCATGACTCCTTTGTACTCGTCTTCGATCATGGAATTGCTGAGAAGAGCTGAGTCATAGTTGATCATCACATGATATTTCTGATACTGTGTACAATGTTTTCCTGGTTCTGCTCATTTCAATTTGCATCAGTTCATACCAGTCTTTCCAGGTTTTTCTGAAATCTGCCTCTTCATAATATCTTATTGTATAATAATATTCTATTACATTCATATACCATAGCATGTTAAGGCATTCCCCAATTGATGGGCATCCCCACAATTTCAATATTTTGCCACCATGAAAAGGGCTGCTATAAATATTTTTGAACATATATGTCTTTTTTCCTTTTTTATGATCTCTTTGGGATGCAGATCTAGTAGTGCTGAATCAAAGGGTATGCACAGTTTTATAGTCCTTTGGTCATAGTTCCAAATTGCCCTCCAGAAGAGTTGGCCCAGTTCACAACTCCAACAACAGTGTATTAGTGTCCCAATTTTCCCACATCTTCTCCAACACTTATCATTTTCCTTTTTTGTCATATTAGCCAATCTGATAGGTGTGAGGGGTACCTCAGAATTCTTTTAATTTGCATTTCTCTAATCAAAAGTGATTTAGAGCACTTCTTAATATACCTATAGGTAGCTTTGATTTCTTTATCTCAAAATTGCCATTTAATATCCTTGGACTATTTATCAATTGAAGAATGGTTTGTATTCTTATAAATTTGACTCAGTTCTCTATATATTTGAGAAATGCGGTCTTCATCGATGACACTTACTATAAAGATTGTTTCACAGCTTTTTGCCATTCTTCTAATCTTAGTTGCATTGGTTTTGTTTGTGACAATCTTTCTAATTTTTTTAAATCTTTCTAATTTAATATAATCAAAATTATCTATTTTACATTTTGTTATGCTCTCTATCTCGTTTGGTCATAAATTCTTCTCTTCTCCATAGATCTAAAATGTGGACCTTTCCTTGCTCTTCTAATTTGCTTATGATATCTAAATCATGTACCCATTTTGACCTTATCTTGGTATATGGTGTGAAATGTTGGTCTATATATAGTTTGTGCCCTATTATTTTCTAGTTATCCCAGCAGTATTTATCAAATAGTGAGTTCTTAACCCAAAGGATGGGGTCTTTGGATTTATTAAACATTAGATTTCTATGGTCATTGACTACTGTGTCTTGTGTACCTAATCTATTCTACTGATCCACCATTCTACTTTTTTATCTAGTGACAGATAGTTTTGATGATTACTACTTTATAATACAGTTTGAGATCTGGTATTGCTAGGCCACCTACCTTTGTACTTTTTTTCATTAATTTCCTTGATAATCTTGACCTTTTGCTCTTCCAGATAAATTTTGTTGTTATTTTTTCTAGTTCTATCAAACAAATTTTTGTTAGTTTCATTAGTATAGCAATGAATTAATAAATTAGTTTAGGCAGAATTGTCATTTTTATTATATTGGCTCAGCCTACCTATGAGCAAAGACAACCTGGAGAGTTGAGAGGAACAGGGAGAACACAGACTAGCATGCAGGCTGCACCAGAGCAGAACTAATAGTGAGGCCAGAGAAGACCCTGGGGGACTTAATTGCTGGCAGCTGTGGTGATTCCAGATCTCTCAGCACAGGAAGGGTGTCTGTTGGAACTGGGAGAAAGGGAAACTCAGTCCTGCAAAGGGCTTGTGGTTATGGCAGAAGCTGCTCCTGGGGCTATCAGACCACAGACTGAATGTTTGAAAGTCACCTATTTAAATTTCCAAGAGCCAATATGGCCATGTAAACAGTAACTCATTCTCACCTTCTGCTATAGACTTTGAAAACTCCAGAAAATATTGCCCCAAGGAAAATCCCAGAATAGTGGAGCTAGCAGAAAGATGGGGTACAGCAATCTCTTAGCTCAGGAGGCTACAAGGATTAAAAGGAAAGGTCCCTCTTACTGAGGCTGAAGGGTAACAATGGGAAGCATCCCAACAAGCCAGCAGCAAGCCCCATTTCAGGAAATCAGAGGGAGATCTTGAGCCCAAGGGTGGTGGAGCAGGCAAGCACCAATGTCAGACACACACCAGCCACCACCTGCAGTTCTGGCTCAGCACCAGGTAAACTAGACCACTAAAACATGCAGCTGCTGGCATCTGAGACCCCAGCACAGAAAACCAGTAACCAAGCCCCTATCGCCCAGCAGAAGAGGTCTGGGACAATGCCCCCTGGGCCCCAGAAGCAGAGCTTAAATTTAAAAGCCAGAAAAAAGGCAAACAACATGAGCAAGAAGAATCAAAGAAAAACAATGACCTTAGAGAAATATCTTGGTGACAGGGGAGATACATCATAAATCCAGGAGAGGACAACATGATCAATATACCTACAACCGAAACCTCAAAGAGGAATATGAACTGATTGCAAGCCCAAAAAGCCTTCTTGGAAGAGCTCAAGGATTTTAAAAGTCAAATAAGAGAGGTAGAAGAAAAATTTTAAAATGCAATTGACAAAATGGGAAAAAATTACACTGAAGAAAATGACTCCTTAAGAAGTAGAATTGGCCAAATGGAAAAGGAGGTACAAAAGTTAACTGGAGAAAGCAATTCATTAAAAATTAGAATTGGCCAAGTGGAAGCTAATGACTCTATGAAACATTAAGAACCAGTCAAACAAAATCGAAAGAATGAAAAAGTAGAAGAAAACATAAAATAGTTCATTGGAAAAACAGCTGACCTGGAAAATAGATCCAGAATAGATAATTTAGGAATTATTAGTCTACCTGAAAAACATGATGGAAAAAAGAGCCTGGACAGCATCTTTCAAGAAATCAAGGAAAACTGACCTGAAGTCCCAGAACAAGAGGGTAAAATAGTCATCAAAAGAATCCACCATTCACCTGATGAAAGAGAATGCCAAGAAACAGAAATTGAAAATGCCAAGGAATATTGCCGCCAAATTCCAGAATTATCACATCAAGCAGAAAATACTTCAAGCATCCAGAAAGAAACAATTCAAATATCGTGGAACCACAGTCAGGATTATGCAGGACCTTTCAGCTTCAACATAAAAAAATCAGAGAGCTTGGAATGTGATACTCCATAAGGTAAAGGACCTTGGATTACAATCAAGGATCAAGTACCCAGTGAGATTGAGCATAAACTTTCAGGGGAGGAAATGTACATTCAGTGAAATAGGGGACTTTTAGACTTTCCTGATGAAAAAACCAGAGCTCAACGGAAAATTTGATCTTCACATACAAGACTCCAGAGAGGCATAAAAAGGTAAATAAAAAGGGAGAAAAAAAACCATGTTATTCAATAAGGACAAATTTTTTATATCCCTACATGGGAAGATTATACTCACAACTCCTGAGAACTGTATCTTTATTACATCATATAGAAGGGAAATACATAGATAGAGGGAGTGGGTTTAAGTTGATTTTGATGTGATGATAAAAAAAAACCTAATTAAGCACTGAAAAAAAGATCGTAATGGGAGAAGAGAAAAGAAGGAAGCAGAAAAGGGTAAATTACATCACAGGAAGAGACACAAAGACTTATTACAGTAGAAGGAAAGAAGAGAGGGAGATGAGCATTGTTTGAACTTTAGTCAGATTTGGTTCAAGGAGGGAATAACATACTCAGTTAGGTATAGAAATTTAACTTGCCAAATAAGCAGCTGGAGGGGAAAAGGGAGAGAAAAGGGAGGGAGGGAAAGAAAGGAGGAAAGAAGTGGTAATGGAAAAAGGAAAAAAAGGGAGGGGGCTGATAGAAGGGAGGGAAGATTGAGGTAGGCAGCGGTCAAAAGCAAAACTCTAGTGAGGAGGGTAAGGGAAAAAGGAGAAAGAAAAGCATAAATGGGGGAAGGGGGTATAGGATGGAGAGAAAGACACAGACAGTAATCATAGCTATGAATGTAAATGGGATGAATTTCCCCATAAAATGGAAGCAGATAGCAGAATGAAATAAAAGTCATAATCTCGCAATATATTGTTTACAAGACACACATTTGAAACACAGGGGGATACACACAGAGTAAAGGTAAAAGGATGGGTAGAATATGATTACGCTTCAGCTGAAGTAAAAAAAAAAAGCATGAGTAGCAATCCTGATCTCAGACAAAACAAAAGCAAAAAATAGATCTAATTAAAAGAGAGAAGGAAGGAAACTATAACCTGCTAAAAGGCACCACAGACAATGAAGCAATATCTTTACTAAACATATGTGCCCCAAGTGGTATAGCATCCAGATTCTTAGAAGAGAAGTTAAGGGAGTTACAGAAAGAAAGTGACAGCAAAACTATATTAGTGAGGGAACTCAACTTCCCCCTCTCAAAACTAGATAAATCTAACCACAAAATAAACAAGAAAGAAGTTAAGGAGGTGAATAGAATTTTAGAAAATGTAGATATGGTAGAAATCTGGAGAAAATTGAATGGAGATAGAAAGGAATATGCCTTTTTCTCAGTGGTACATGGCACCTACATAAAATTGGCTATGTACTAAGGCATAAAAACCTCACAATCCAATGCAGAAAAGCAGAAATATTAAATGCATCCTTTTCAGATCATGAGGCAATAAAAGTTATATGTAATAAAGGGCCATGGAAAGATAGACTAAAAATCAATTCAAAACTAAATAATCTAATCCTAAAGCATGAGTAAGTCAAACAACAAATCATAGAAAAAAATCAATAACTTCATCCAAGAGAATGACAGTGATGAGACAACATGCCAAAACTTATGGGATGCAGCAAAAGCAGTTCTTAGGGGAAGTTTTATATCTCTAAATGCTTACATGAATAAAATAAAGAGGAGATCAATGAATTGAGCATCCAACTAAAAAGTTAGAAGAAAAACAAATTAAAAATTCCCAATTAAATACCAAATTATTAGTATTGAAAACCAAAGGAGAGATTAATAAAATTGAAGTCCAGAAAACTATTGAACTAATAAGTAAAACTAAGAGCTTTATGGGAAAAAACAATAAAATTGATAAACCTTTAGTTAATTTGATTTATTTTTTACAAAAGAAAGAAATGAAAAAGGTGAATTCACCACCAATGAAGAGGAAATTAAAGCAATCATTAGGAACTATTTTGTCCAGCTATATGTTTATAAATTTGATAATCTTAATGAAATGGATGAAGATTTATAAAATATAAATTGCCCAGATTAACAGAAGAGGATGTGAAGTATTTAAATAACATAATCTCAGAAAAAGAAATTGAACAAGCCACCAATGAACTCCCTAAGAAAAAATCTCCAGGGCCAGATGGAGTTACAAGCAAATTCTATCAAACATTTAAAGAACGATTAATTCCAATCCTTTATAAACTATTTAGGAAAATAAGTGAAAGAGTCCCACCAAATTCTTTTTTATGATAGAAATATTGTACTTAAACCTAAACCAGGAAGTCGAAAAAAGAGAAAGAAAATTATAGACCAATTTCCCTATAGAATATTGATGCAAAAATTTTAAATAAGATATTAGTGAAAAGATTACAGCAACTTATCATGAGAATAATATACTATGACCAGGTAGGATTTATTCCAGCAATGCAGGACTGGTTCGATATTAGGAAAACTATCAGCATAATTGATCATATCAACAACAAAACTAGCAGAAACCATAAGATTATCTCAATAGATGCAGAAAAAAGCTTTTGACAAAAATACAACACCCATTCCTATTAAAAACACTAGAGAGTATAGAAATAAATGGTGTCTTCCTTAAAATGATAAGTAGCATTTACCTAAAACCATCAGCAAGTATTATGTGTAATGGGGATGAGCTAGCAGCATTTTCAATAAGATCAGGGGGAAACAAAGATGTCCATTATCACCACTGTTATTCAATGTGGTAATAGAAGTGTTAGCTTTAGCAATAAGAAAAGAAAAAGTGATTGAAGGAATTAGAATAGGCAAAGAAGAAACAAAGCCATCACTCTTTGAAGATGATATGATGATTTACTTAGAGAATCCTAGAGAACCAAGTAAAAAACTACTTGAAATAATAAATAACTTTAACCTTGTTGTGGGATATAAAATAAACCCACATAAATCCTTGGAATTTCTATATATTACTAACAAAGCCTTACAATAAGATATAGAAAGAGAAATTCCATTTAAAATTAATGTAGACATTATATAATATTTGGGAGTCTACCTGCCAAAACAAACCCAAAAACTGTATGAACACAATTACAAAACATTTTTCACACAAATAAAGGCAGATATAAATAATTGGAAAATCATCAGTAGCTCATGGTTAGGCCAAGCTAATATAATAAAAATGACAATTTTACCTAAATTAATTTACTTATTCAGTGTCATACCAATCAAATTACCAAAAATACTTTATAAAGCTAGAAAAAATAGCAACAAAATTCACCTGAAAGAACAAAAGTTCCATAATATCAAGGGAATTAATGAAAAGAAATGCTGGGGAAATTGGCCTTGCCATGCCAGATCTTAAATTCTATTATAAAACTGCAATCATCAAAACTACTTGGTACTGGCTAAGAAATAGAGTGATGGATCAGTGAAATAGTTTAGGTATACAAGACACAGTAGTCTATGACTATAGTAATCTACTATTTGATAAACCCAAAGACTTCAGCTTGTGGGATAAGAACTTACAATTTGACAAAAACTGCTGGGAAACTGGAAAACAGGGCAGAAACTGGCCATAGACCAATATCTTACACCATATACCAAAATAAATTTAAAATGGGTACACAATTTAGATATAAAGGCTGGTACTGTGAGCAAACTGGGAGAGAAAGGAATAGTTTACCTGTCAGATTTATGAAGAATGGGAGAATTTATGACCAAAGAAGAGATAAAGAACATGATGAAATGCAAAATGGATAATTTTGATTACATTAAATTGAAAAGCTTTTGTACAAATAAAGACAATGTAACCAAGATTAGGAGGAAAATAGAACACTGGGAAAGAATTTTTAGAATCAGTGCCTCTGATAACGGCATCATTTCTAAAATACATAGAGAACTGTGTCAAATTTATAAGAATACAAGTCATTCCTCAGTTGATAAATGGTAAAAGGATATGAACAGGCAATTTTCACAGGAAGAAATTATAGTCATATGAAGAAAATACTCTAAATCAATATTGATTAGAGAAATGCAAATCAAAACAACTCTTAGGTACCACATCATACTTGTCAGATTAGAGAACATGACAAAACAAAAAACTACAGATGCTGGAGAAGATGCGGGAAAATTAGAACACTAATGCATTATTGATGGAATCATGAACGGATCCAACCATTCTGGAGGGCAATTTGGAACTATGCCCAAAGGGATATTAAAATGTGCATACCTTTTGACCAAGCAGTACCATTTCTAGGGAGAAGGGGAGGAGAGTAGGTGGAACCAGGGCGGCCCTAATGCCTATGTAACCAAAGATATAAAAGTTTGCTTCTAACCTGAATAAAACAGAGTTACTGATCACCTTTGGCTCCCGCTCCATTCATTGTCCGCGAGATCGGGTCCACTACCCCCAACATGCCTGAATTCTACTTCTTGGTCTCCTGCACTGGTGGGACTATCCTCTTTCCAAAACTTAAGAATGGATAACCCTTATACATCTATCCTTGGCCCTCTTGTCTACTTTTTGCAATGGTGATTTCACTTGTTCCCATGGTGATAAATATCTTACTTAGCCCCAATCTCTCCCTTGATGTCTAATTCCACTTTTCTCTCTGCCTGGTGGACAACTCCACCCAGATGTTCAGCACAGTGCCTGGCACAGTGTAAGCACTATATTAATGCTAGTTGTTGCTGTTGTTTTGATGATGATGGTGATGGTGATGGTGACAGTGATAGTGATGGTGATGGTGATGGTGATGGTGATGATGATGATGGTGGTGGTGGTGATGATGATGGTGATGGTGATGGTGATGGTGATGATGAAGTTCTGGTTTATCAAATTCAGACATGCTTAGAACTTAACTCACCATCTTCTCCCCAAAATCTTTTTCTTCTCTCAACTTATCTGTGAGAGTGGCATTATCAAGGGAATGAAAAGGAGTACACATTTATATAACCCCTACTATGTGTCAGGCACTGTGCTAAGTGCTTTCATAAGTGTCATCTAATTTGATCTTCAAGATAGGTGCCATTATTATCCCTACTTTACAGTTGAGGAAACTGAAACAGAGGTTAAGCATCTTGCCCAGAGTCACACAGCTAGTGTCTGAGGCTGGATTTAAATCCAAGTATTCCTGACTCCCGGCCTAGCACTCTATCCATTGCACCACCTAGCTGCCTCTTGTCTTTTTGTCACCCAGCATCAATGCACAAGTCATCTTTGATTTCATTCTTATTTCCAGATCTGGATAGTCGCCAAGCCCCAGTGATTCTACATTTATGGTCTTTCTCACATCTATCACTTCTTCTCTACTCATACAGTCACCACCCTAACTCAAGCTCTTATCGCCTCTTGCCTGGACTGTTGAATTAGTTTCCCAATGGGCTTCCTTATCTCCAGTTTCTCCCCTCTCCAATCTATCCTTCACAAAACTGTCAAAATAGTTTTCTTAAAACACAGAACTGACCATGTCACTAAACTATTCAAAAGCTTTTCATGGCTCACCTGTTGCCTAGAAGATAAAATATAAACTAAGACAATTAATCTAGAGCTGAAAGGAATCCAAGAGGTCACATATTTCAATCCCCTCATTTTATAGATAAGGAAACTGAGGCTCCAGAAGGCTAAGTATTTTATCCCAGGTACACAGGTAGTGCATACCAAAGGTAAGATCTGAGCCCAAGTCCTCTGACTTCATAGCCTATAGGTTATTGGGTTTTTTTTTTCCCTTCCACTATTACCATGCTGACTTCTAAACTATTTGCTTTGGAATTAAAATGCCATATACAACCTGGTTCTAGTCAACCTTTGCAGATATATTTGACTGTGATACTCTTCACACTTTTGCTCTATGTTTCAGCAGACTGGACTACCAATTGTTGCCTCATCTTATCTTGCTATCCATTCTCCAGCCACCACTCACCTCCACCACACCAGTATGACAGAATATTCCATTATTGCAGTTCTAATTCTTTTAAAAGTATTTTATGTCAAGCTTAGCTTACCTTTAACACTGATCTGTATTTCCTAATTTTGTACTCAAGCCACAAAAATTGTGTCTATCCTTTATTTCACATTACAATTCTAGAAATATTCAGAGGTGATTTAGTCTTACATTCTTCAAGTTAAATGAATGGTTTTCATGATATGTTGTGGATATCCTTTACTACCCTTTTTACTTCCATTGGATCACACTTTGCTTTTCTAATGTCCCTTTGGAAACATGGCACTCAAGGCTAAACACAATGCCTCAAGTGTGGTTTCTTTGCATGGAAAATTTAGATTTGGGACCAGAAGGGACCTCAGAGAAACCCTCCAGTACAAATGCCTCACTTTAGAGAAAAAGGCAATGAGGCCCTGAGAGTTTAGGTAACTTGTCTAAGTTTACCCAGGTAATAAAAGTAAACTTTTTTTAGGAAAATGGTTAGCAATATTGTTATTCTCAAGAAGTTAGGCATTTGTTTGCCCTGATCAGTTGAGGTAATTGGCATATATTGGCCACCATCACTTTTTTAAATACAGACTCAACAATATAGAATGGGACTATTACCTCCAATGATCAGGCAACTATGCTTCCACTAATTCAATCCAAGTCTGTATTGTCCATTTTGGCAGGCACTTCACACTGCGTACTTATGTGGAACTTGTGGTCAAATAAAACCCTCAGGTCTTTTTCATACAAACTGCTGCCAAGCGAAGTCTCTTGATTCAGATCAGGACTGGGTCAAGGTTTATTTAAAGCATGCAAACCAGCACTGAGAAGCCCCACTTTTGATGATTCAGTCATCCCTAAGGTCCTCATGCCAAGGAATTTTGTTTTCCATTTGAACTGTATAGAAACTTTAGGAGATTTGTGGGCACAGTTAACAAAGATATAACTAGGATGGAATAAGCATAGGTTATGCCCAGAGCATCAAAATTCAGAAGGTACAAAATAATCATTTAAAGATATTATGCAGTTTTAAAATGTTTTATACACATACATGCACACACGCACATACATACACACTTCTAGAGCATTTTTATTTCTCTAGCAGTAACATTAGCAAGAATTATTAGCTAACTAAGAAAATTCCAGGTGACAGGTTTCCTCTCCCAACCAATCCCAATGCCCAATACAACAGGTAAGTTTCTTCCTAGTGTAGTTCCACCCTATTTCTCCCCCTATGGTGGCATCCCTAACAGTGGACCTACCTAAGCAGTCAGTTTGGCTGTAAACATTTTTCAAAAATATGAATATATTCCAACAAAATCTATAAATTTGGGAACATTTTGAACATAATGAGAATTTCAAATTTGCTTTGGAGTGATTTCTTTCCAAAAAATAGTGAGAATATAGAAAACAGCACCACTTCAGAATATCTCACAAGCTGCAACCCTTTAGACACCCATTTCCAGAAGCAAATTCCAGGTCTTTGTCAAGACAAAGCACCATATTTATTGTACATCTTCTAGTACAATAGGGGCTAAAAGCAAAGAAGTTCTGCTCTGAACTGCCCTCACCCTCACCCCCATCCCAATCCCTTTCTGCCATGACCTCAAACTCAAGGCCTGGACTTATGGTCTGCCTAACTTCCTGGTACAGCTTGAGCTAGCAGCATGAAGTCCTGTTTGTGGCCACTCTTTTTTGTAACATTTCTGTATTTCATAACTCTTTGACATGTATAAACCTGTGCTACCATTTTTTGTTAAGTCCCTATTATGTTAATAATGAGATTTTTTGAAAACAGTGTTCCTAACTCCATTTTCCCCACAAGCATTTTTTGTTTGTTTGTCGTTTTTTATTTAGCTATACCAAATTGAGTAATTAGTGCTTTGGGGGGAACATATACATCTCATTATAGCAGAACTGACTGTATTTACCCAGGTTCTCTGTTTCCTCATCACAGAGAAGCATCCTGACGCATCTTTTCCTCCCACAAGGCCAATATATGAGGTGTCCCTCCACTCCATAGTTGATTTGAGGATATGTTTAGTACTATTTTCCCCAGGTAGCCTTGGGGTAGTTTTTATCCTGGGTCCCAAATGTGCTAGCTATGGCTCTGCCAGGAAATATTGATTTAATGTTCCAAGAACTAAGTAGTGGTCTCCAGAAACAAGCAGCCCTAGCATCTGTGAAAAAAGGGTGACCTAGGGCTGCTGCTGGTGAAAACAATTTTCCTCAGCAGAAACAGCCCTTAGAACAGTGGTGGAGAAAATGGACACTTATCTCCACACCCTCAAAACTATGATGTTTGTCCTCTTAATATAAGTGCCATCCTTGAAAGATGTTAGTGTAGTTCCATTACCTTTTGTTTACAGAAACACATGGGATCATTGAGAGCCCTCTATAAGAGCTCCCCTAAAAGGAAATCAGGAAGAAGAACAATATCCTTCTTGAAACCTGATACCAAATTTGGCCCCCAAATGGAGTGAGGCTCACAGCTTTAGTCAGGCAGATTACTAAGGGAATTGGTCACCCACAGTTTCATCTATTTTCTTTCTGGTTTTACTGCAGAAAGAAAAACCTATATGATCCCAAATTACAATCTAAGGAGCAAATAAAACCTGTAGAAGGTGCAGTGGGTTGCAAACCTTGGCCATTGTGTAAGATTTTTCATTGTAATATACAACATAGGCAGCATGTCACAGTGGATTGAGAGCTAGCCTCAAAGTTTGTAAAATCTGAGTTCCATCCTGGCTCTAAAACAAATTGGTTGTATGATACTGGGAAAGTCCTTTAATTTTCCAGGGCCTCGGGCAATTCTCTAAGACTATAAGTTACCAACCTGTATTGGTAAAGGAAATTTCTTCCCCAGGAGCCCCCTATATCAGTGAAATCACAGGTGTGCTCCAACACAAACGCACACTCATACACCTCAGATTTCTGCCTCATAAAAACCTTGTGACCCATCCATGGACAAGTAGCATTGTGATCATCATTAAGAATCTTTGACTGCCTCTGGCATAGTGCCCAAGAGTTAAGTTTTATAGGAGTGATGAGTGATAATGTATTCTCTCTTGGAGGATCCTACAAACCAATGCTCAGAAACTCCAGACTGCTGATAAATACTTATGAGAATCCGCATTAAAAAGAATCTAATCTTGGTGTACGTCAATACCCCTGTCTGTAGGCAGTGAGGTGTTGTAGTAGATAAAGCACTAGGACTGTAAGTCAGGAAGACCTGAGTTCAAATCCTAGCTTTGTGACTCTGAGCGACTCAACCTCTGTTTGCCTCAGTTTCCTAATCTGTAAAATGAGGATAATGACAGCACCCACCTCCCAGGGTTGCTGTGAAGATCAAATGAGACAATAATTATAAAACTCTTAGCACAGTGCCTGGCACATAGTAAGTACTAAGTAAATGTTTGTATTATTATTAACTCTGGGAAAGTCATTTATCCTCTGCTTCTATTTCCTCATCAGTAAAAAAATATAAAAATAAAAAAGTGAAATCAGTAAAATAAATAATAACATTTTCCAGGGTTGTCGTGAGGATAAAATAAAACATTTTTAAAGGGCTTTGAAAACCTTTACGAGTTACATAAATGCTAGGTATTATTATTATAACTGTTCTTATTTTTGTTGCTATTGAAATCCTACCTCAGACCCTGATTGACTGTGTGATTCTATGTTGGTCACTTAATCTCTCTTATCCTCAATTTCCTCGTTTGTAAAATCAGATTGATAATAATATCTATTAGGGTGGGTGGTTGGGAGAGTCAAATGAAATGAAGTATATAAAAGGCTTTCCAAACCCTAAAGGTCATCTACAAAGGCTAGCTGTAGCTAAATATCTGCTACAGAAACCTCACAATGGAAATAAGAGTTGGACCGACATACAGGCTGCATAGGAAGCCCTGCCTCTGTGGTACAATTTTAGGGGATAGCCACAGTCAGCCAATCAATAAACATCTATTAAGCATCCACTATGTACCAGGCACTATGCTAAGAACTGGCGGTACAAAGAAAAAAAGGCAAAAATAGTCTTTAAAGAGGAGGTTACAGTCTAATGGAGGAGACAACATGCAAAGAAATATATACGAACAAGCTATCTACAAGAAAAATAGAAATAATTAAAAGCAAAAAGGCACTAGAATTAAGAGGGATTTGGAATTGCTTCCTGGAAAAGATGGAATTTTACTTGCAGATTTAAGGGAGATAGCGGGCAATCATGAGGAGTGAGAGTATTCCAGGCATGGGGTGGACAGCCAGAGAAAATGTCCAGAGCCCAGAGATGGAATTTCTTGTTTAAAGAACAGGAAGGCAGCAAGTGTCACCAGATCACAGAGAACATGGAAAGGAAGGAAATGAAAGAAGACTGGAAAGGTAGGAGGAGACAAGGTTATAAAGAACTTTGAATGTTAGACAAAGGAGTTTGTATTTGTATATCCTAGGTAAATATATTTATGTATAAATAAATATACATGTCTTATATATATGTATATGTATGTGTGTATGTATATCACATATACATCACATATATATGTGTGTGTATATGTATACATATATATGTATATATCATATGTGTGTGTGTGTATATCCTAGAGGGAGAGCCACTAAAGTTTGTTGATTGGGGGAAGCAGGGGAGGGGTATGACATGGTCAGTGTGCAAAAGTCATCCCATACTTAAGCAGGTTATTAAATGTACACCTCTGAAATTCAAAATTGAAAAAAAAACACTACACATCAGAACTTGATATATTATTTTGTTGATTATCTAGACTAAAAATTATGGGGAAAATGATAATAATATAGGTTAAACTTTAAAGTGTGCCATTGTTGTTATCCCCAGTTTACAGATAAGGAAATCAAGGCAAAGGTTAAGTGACTTGCCCAGTATCACACAACTAGTGAGTATCTAAGGCCAGATTTGAACTCAGATCTTCCTGACTCCAGGACCAGTGCTCTAACCACTATACCTCCTCTCTGCTTATGGGCATAGAAGGTTGTCCAGGACACTGAGGTGACCACTACTTGACCAGAGTTATATAGCCAGTATGTGAAAGAGCAGAAATTTGATCCTAGGTCTAGATCTTGCATCTGCATTGCCTCTTGTCCACCATACCACAGCCACTTTAAAAATTCTTTTGAAGAGAACCAGCCTTCAGGACTAGAAGGAACATCCGTAGTTATCTAATTCAGCCTCTTTATTTCACAGAACAGGTTTAAAGAGGAGAACGTAATCTGCCCAAGGTCATGCCAGGTCATTGTCAGGTATGAGATCCCCAGATCCATCATGAAGGCACTATGAACTGGTGAGGGATCCTCAACGGGATGGTACATTCAGACATTTTAATAGTCAGATGCTTAAAAAATATTTTATTATGAATGTATCAACAAACATGGACATTTCTATAGGCAAAGAAAATCAGAAAAATTAGGGTTGTATATGAAACTGTAAGTCTCATCTTCTTGAGTTCAATTCTGGCTTCAGATACTTACTAGCTGGGTGACCCTGGACAAGTCATGTAACTCTGCCTCAGTTTCCTCACATGTAAAATGAGCTAGAGAAGGAAATGGCAAACTACTCCAATATCTTTGCCACAAAAACCCCAAATAGGGTCACAAAGAGTTGGACATGACTGAAATTACTGAGTAATAACAAACCAACACTGTCCTGCTTAGTAGTGTCCCTTTCTGATCTTCTTTTTGATGTCTTCCGTATAATTTTAAGTGTTGCCTGGATCCTTTTTTCTTACTTTTCTTTTCTATATCACAATCACTATCCCTCCACATCACCCACAACTTTTCCTCCCCCTCAAAATAAAATCCCTCCCTTGTAACATATAAGTGCAAGAGAGGGTACCCCAACCACTGATTGCATCTGAAAATTTGTATCTTATTCTACTACTTTAGTCCCATCATGGCTCTGACAAGAAGAGAAAAGGTGCCTCATTAGCAGTCTTGTGGAGTCATAATTAGCCATTGTAGGAGTTCTGAAGTCTTTCAGAGTTGTTTTCTTTTGCTATATTATAGTCATTGTACAAATTGTTTTCCTGGTTCTGTTCACTTCATTTTGCATCAGTTGGCATTCTTTACCAGCTTTAACACAGCTTGAGTTTTAGCATTCTTTACTCTGTTCTTATAGAACTGAAATATTTATGTATTCCTCTTTTTGCCTTCTGTTGCTTCCCTTTTCAATGTTTTTTGAAAATGTAAGTTGATTGATAAGTTTCCTGTTCATCTACATTTGTCTCTTTTGACAGCTTCTCCTTTCTTCTTCTTCCTCAGAATTATTTCTATTTAGGTCTTTAAAGTTTCATTTTAGTTCCTCCTATCCCTCCAAAGCTGATATCCCCTGTATAATTTTACTCTATGGGACCTTACCTATCCTTTCTTTGAACCCTTTGACAATTGCTTTCTCAGAAACTAGGGTGCATGTTAAATTATGCCTAATTTTCCTTTTCCTACCACAAATTCTGAGGTAAAGTGATCATTTCTCTCTAATATTTATATGGTACTAGAGAAAGGCAAGGTCCAGATTCACTCTTCTAAATTGCAGCTACTCTTATCCATTGTAGCTCCTGGAATTGAACTCCTGGGTTTTCAAACACATCAGCTTGTTCCAGAAAGTGACAATTTTCCGTGAATTCTTCCTCTGTGTTGAAGAAGCTTGGTCACAGAAATTCTTCCAAAGCTGCTCCTTTTGCTTCACCATTACCTCTCCTTTGCTGCTGGTTCTTGTACCCACAGCTCCTACTTTTGCCCAGCACTTTCTTATTACTCTATGACAAGTTTTGGCCACTGCCAAACATCTTGAGGATACATTGTTCCCTTCCTTTGAGGGGCCAGGTGGTTCCGTATTTCCTTGGTACCACATTGTTTCCTGGAAGTTACTATAAGGTACACATTCTTCCTTGATAGATGACCAATGTGAGTCTTTCTGCATAGCCCCTTTCTCTATTCTTCTCAGCAATAGCTTTTGTTGTGACTCTTAAGCTCCTTCATTTTAAGACCTACACCAAAGGTATAGTGGAGGTATTGTGCAACTGACCATGGATGAATTAATCAATACCATAAAAAGTCTCAAAAGTGTCACCAACTTGGAAATATCTTTAAGGCCTCATACTTTAACAGAGTAAGGAGCTAACCTTGACCCAGAAACTACTGGGCATACCTTCTACGTTAAGGTCTTGAAAAAAATTGCTATTACAATGAACTTGTAGTACATAGCTTTGGTTTCATTTTCCCAATCTACCCTCAGCCTAGCTAGCTTGGGTCCCCAGAGCCCAGTTAGCTCCATCTCCCCTCTGAGTCTTAGGGGTAACTCCCGGGGATCAGGGCATTACCTTTAGTACTAAAACTCTTGAGCCCCAATCCAGTGTATTTTCTCCATTGTCATCACCAGTTAATATTTCCCCAATACCATCTAACTAGTGATTGCTGTCCATCATTTTGACTAGTTGTTTCTTCTTTGATGTAAATTAACCAACTAAAATCAATTGGCTTTAATGAGGGGATATTTACTAAGAAGATATAGCATGACCCAAGTACAAAAATCTTCTGATACCAGGAAACTACTCTTCTCCACTATCTCAGTCCCTGGGGAGAATGGATTCAAACATTAAGTGATGACTGCCAAATATTCCCTCCATCAAGTTCACTTCTCAGTATAGTATAGCTGATGGACAATTCTTTCCCTTGCCGTCGTTTCCCGCTAGGATAAATCAAACAGTTTGGTCCTCAGGGTGGTCTCATCAGCAGGTTCCCCTACTGTGGCTTTCAGGAGATTTTGCTATTGACTCTGGTTGCTGCACTCCTGGTGGCTCTTTCAATCTCTAGAAGCTCACAGGGTTATATAATCTAGCCCATCTCTGATACTCATTCATCTAAAATTAGGGAAGAAGAAACACAAAAAGAAAGAAGGATCAAAACCCATGCATCCTTGGTCACATGGTGAAAGAGATGCTTTTTCACTAAGCTGCTGACAATATTTCTTCCTCCTCACTGAAATCTCCTAAGAGGAGAGAGAAATTCCATCTCTTTGGGACTTTTCTATATACAGTCAAATCTAGCTTAACAACCAATTAAAAGGTTTTCTATCACCATGAAGGTTGACACAAAATAATCACAGAATACCTGTACATGGTCTGAAGCAGAGTTTCAGAAGTAGGCTCACCAAACCTCCATGTGAATTAGCAGTAAGCTAACATTATACATGGTCTAAAGCCTGGACTTTCATTAGTCAGTCTCCCCATCATAAAATAATGCCAAAATATAAAGCAGAGGAAAAGAAAACTAATCCTACATGGAAGCAACATGTTTTTTTAAAAAATGCCTTTACCCCAACTGCCTTTCACATAACCTATTTACTCCTGATTTTTAAATAATTGAATACCTTTAATCTTAGGTTGACATTTCCCCTCAGAAATCTGTTGTGAGTCATGAAACCTGAAAGTTCTCTGCACAGTTAGTCCTTTGAATTTTCAGAGATTTACTATGAAACAGCTCCTTGTCTGAAGAAAAATGTTTCATATACATTCTTGAACTGTATTTTTTTAAACATATCTTTTCCTTCTGCCAAACTGTAAACTTAAACTCCCAGAGGGCAGGAATCAAGTGTTATGTCCACTGTTATCTCCTACAGTGCTTTGTATTGAATAAATAGATAATTTTCAAAATTTCCTTTGGTTCTTTTTCTATAGCATATCTTTCCCTCTGAGTTGTCACTGAAGTGGGTTTCTGTAGCAAACCTCAATACCACATTGAGATTAAGTCTCCCATTCGATCATGCCCCTGCAACGATTTTCTTCTTTGACCATCCTTATATGGGGACTATTTGGCTTCCATTTGACTTCTCTGGCTGCTCTTTTGATTCTTGGTGCCTTAGACTGACACAGAGCAACATCTGTACATAAATAAAATTACTCATTTGATCATCGTATAGCCACATTTAGAGAAGTAACATGATGTAGTGAATAGAGAACCAGCTTCAAAGCCAGAAAAAACTGGGTTCAAGCTCTGCTTTTGATACTGTCTGTATGTCTCTGGGCAAGAAACTTAAACCCTGACTGCTCTAGTCTAGGCAACTCTCTGAGACTATAAGTTACAGATAAGTTGCTGACCTACATTGGTAGAAGGTTTCCTCATCTGAGAGTTCTCTATACCAATGGAATCACAGGTTCAGTGTCTATAAGCCTTTATTCACAGCCAGGCTTGTGTTCATAGGATTATAGATTTGGTTGGTTGGTTGGTTTTGTCCTTAATTCTTGAAGAGGACCAAAATGACATCATCATGACATTTATTTATTTCAGGGCACAGTGTGTCCCCATGTGGCTGATCACACTGATATGGCCTTGGAAGGCTTTACCACAGATCAGGCATAAATAGTCCATGTGAACATTTGGAGTGGAGATGTCTCTAAATTTGTGCATCTCATGTTTCTTTCGAGTGACTGCAGTTTTGCTTTGATTTGAGTCTTTAGAGAAGATCTAGTTCAACCCTCTCATTTTACATATGGGAAAACTGAGACTTAGAAAGGTTATGACTTAGCCAATGGACATCAATCTACAAGGTGTTCCTAAAGTCTGGACACATAGCCAAAAATGCATATTTTCAAGAAATAAAATGAATGAAAATTTCAACATTTGATTTAATTGGGATATTAACAAATAACATCTTCAATATGATTTCCATCATTTGTGATGCAAAGGTTGCAAGATTCATGTGAACTCAATGCAATAACTCCACAATACCATCAATTGCCTATGTGTCCAAACTTTAGGAACACTCTGCATTTAATAAGTGAGGCAGGAAACCGAATGAACACCAATAGTGCAGAAAATACTTAATATTTGGAGTGCTTTTTTCTAATTTAAATTCATATTTCTAGGGTTTTTGCATACATTGATATTTTCACTGTTAGAGAATGAGCTCAAGCCATGTCACTTGCAAGAAATAGCAAATAGCAAGATCAAGGGCTTAGTACAAATGAATCACCTTCAATAATGGGTTTTATTGATTGTGATAAAGTAGATGAGTAAGACCTATCACTCTCTTCATTTCTTTTGTTATATTAAGCAGTCTGTTGGACTGGAGACTGATTTATTCTATTCACTTATTAAAGCCAAGTGTAGGACACTATGTTTGTTAGACTTCAAGTGTTCGAGAAAGTCTATTTCAATTAGGAACATTCAGTGCAGTCCTAATTAAAGGATGTTCCCATGCTGCCATACCTGAAATGGCACCAATGTTTACTAGCTCACTAGCTATTCAGCCATCTATCAGGACACCAGGGCCTACTCAAAAATGGTTTCTTGCCGTCTGCTCTGCCACCATGGTTGGTACCATCCTAACCATGATTTTCACCTCTTCCAACCACAATTTCTTGCTCTTGCTCTGGGAACAGAAGCCAAATCGATATTGCCATTGCTTAGGGAAAGGGCATGATAATGCATTGCCCACTCATGATTTCTGTCATTGACTATACCAAAACTCCCTTCTCTGGTCACCACTCTACTGCATGTGCTATAAAGCCTATCCTCTCCCCCCACCATTAGTATGTAACCCATTGAAGACGGGAACTCTCTCATTCTGTTTACTTCAATCCCCAACACATCCCTTAGTGACTGGCACATAGGAAGAGTTTAATAAATACTTACTGACTAATACACTGATTGTGTGTAGCACTTTGTTGTTTACAAAATATTTTTTCTTGCCCTAGCCATGTGAGGAAGCACAAGAACTATTTTCCCCGTTTAACAGATAAGAAAACTGAGGATCAGAGAGATGAAGTAATTTGTCTCCAGAGACAGAGAAACCTGTTCTATAAACCAGATATTCTACCTCCAAATCCACTTTCTTGCCACTACACAAAAATATCTTCCTAATACAATTTGATATTAGTGTAACTTAAAAGCACATCAAAAGGCCACAGAGATGTAACTCTGAGTAAATCATGTCTTTCTGAGATTTAGTTGCCTTAACTCATAAATGGAGATGATGATATTTAGACAATAGAAGGCCCATCTTAGTCAGAAAGACCTGTGTTAGAGTGCTGCTGAGTGAACGTGGTGAAATCATTTAACTTCTCAGTGTACCTGGCAGCTCCCTAAGACTAGAAGGTATAGGCAAATTCTTAGGATCTTAGAGTTCAAGACAGAAGGGAACTTAGAGCCATTCTAGGCTGACCTCCTTCCTTTTATGGGTGAGGAACCCTAAACTTAGAGGGTAAAGTGATTTGCCCATGCTCATACATCTAGTAAGTGTCAGAGATGAGCTTTGAACCCAAATATTATTGACTCCAAGTCCAGAATTCTACCCACTGCCATATGTATTAGTGTTGCTGGAAGTTTTTATACTAGGCATTCCCCACACTGAAGAAAACCTAGACACAGCTCAAACACACAGACACTCTCATGAGCATATACTCATGTGTTCTTGTCAAGGGGTTGAGTGGATTTTTCAAGTTGTAAAATACAATACACAACAATATATGTAGCCATATTACAGCTTTTATTGTTTTGTTGGTTTTTTTTGGTTTTTGGTTTTTTTTAACTGGCATAGTAAGCAACTGTGGCTCTGTCTCATAAACTAGATACAGTGACCTGGCATCTTGGATATTTTCTCACACCAGCTTTGAAGAAGTGACTTTTTATTGGACTAATCAGAAGTGTGGGGTGATGGAGGTGGAGGAGGGAGCAAGACCAAAGGCAGAAAAACCTGAGCATGGTCAGTCTTTTGCACAGGCAGAAAGGGCAGGTGGCTGTTGATATGGAGTGATTTGAAAGATACCTGTGCCTCCAAAATCCTCCCTGTCAGTTAGCCTCAATGTCTAATTGAAACATAAATATATACATGAGCATTGTGGAATTTTATAGATTTTTAAAGATGACAATTGCAAACAGGTTTTGCTGATATATGAGAGAGAAAGAGAGAAAGGAAAAGAAAAGGGAGAGGGAAAGAAAAGGGAGAGAGAAAGAAAGGAGAGAAAGAGAAAGGGAAAGGGAAAGAAAAAATGAAAGAAGGAGAAAAAAGAGAAAGAGGAGAGGAGAGGATATAAATTTACCTACTTCACACTTTTGCTGAAGGCCCACCCCGATCAAGAGGATGGGTCAAGGAAAATTGTTCTGGATCCACAGAAGCTCCAACAACACTTACCTGGGACCATTTTAATGTAAAGCTTTTCTTCCCCCAAGCATCTGTGCACGAGGCCATGTTGTTTAGCTTGCAGAGGTGGCACCATCCTCTTCCTCTGAAGGAATAAAACAGCAGATTTAAAAGTTTATGCTCTATCTCCAAGGATAGAGCCTATGGTTAGGGCTGAATGGTGCAACCCTGCAATTTAGGCACCTGTGCTATTAACAGTTATAGAGTTCAGGACCATGGCCCCCCAAATAGCCTATCTTACAAACACTCAGTTCCCAAAATACAGGTTACATGTGACTTTGTGTAAGGGTATATATTCCTGTAATGATGATGACCCCCCCTCCCTTCAGCTTATCTATTATTTGTCAATTGCCTGCTCCACTTCTCGGGGAAAAAAGTTTAAGACCAAAAAGCTTTTAAAATAGGGGTTATACCTGTCGATAAAAAATTAGCAAGTGCATTTCTATGTCTTCAATGTTTTAGTCCCATTAATTTTCCTCTTCTATCTAAGTACTTTCTTTGGTTCACAGAGTAGAATACACAGTTCCTTTGTGAATAGGGAGTCTTGTCAAAGAAAGCACAAGAGAACAGTATCATTCATTTAGAGTCAGAGAATGCTGGAAAGAGGAGGGAACTTGTCTAGATTACCTAGTGCAAACTTTTTTTTAAGAAGAGGAAGCTGAGGTCCCTTAAAGTGGTCAAAAGACTTTTCCAAGCTCCATAACTAGTTCGTGGCACAGCCTGAGTCTCCTGACTTCTTGCCTGGTATTCTTTCCACTAACTTCTCTAAATTAGATGAGGGATCTCAAGCCACAGGCTGCCTGAAAGTCCTTCATCGCTTCATTTAGAGAAAAATTTAATCTGATTCATTGTGAAGGGAAATAGAGATTTAGCATGTCTCAGTGCAAATAGATCCATGCTAGTAGTTCTAAACAATTTTAGTCTGAGGCCACTGAGGGATACAACTAGTTCTACTTAAAAATGTGTGGCTTTTTATATCTTTATATTAAATATCTACAGCACTTTTTAACTCTGCCGAGCACGTAATCAGCTAATGTTACCATTTCATTCTGATAAGGTTCTAGGGCAAATGTTACAGAATCACAGAATGTCAGATTTGGAAGTACTATCATCTAATCCAACCCATCCTCCGCCACACACCTCCATAGGACTCTCCCAACAAGTATTCATCCAGTCATCCTGCCTTTGTTTGAATATTTCAAGTGACAAGAAACCCATAATCTCCCAAGGTAGCCCCTTGGGTTATTGGATAGTTCTAATTGTTGGAAGTTCAGTGGTGCAGTGGAGTCTTGGGTCTAGAATCAGGAAGATCTAACTTTAAATCTAGCCTCAGACACTTAGTAGCTGTGTGACTCTGGGCAAGTCACTTAATCCTCTTTGCCTCAGCTTCCTCATTTGTAAAATGAGCTGAAGAAGGAAATGGCAAATCACTCCAATATCTTTGCCAAAAAAACCCAAGTGAGGTCATGTCTGACTAGACATGACTGAACAACAGCAACAGCCTCACCCCATTTCTTATTCTGTAACTTTCACCCATTGCCCCTCATTCTGGTCCTGGAACCAAACCACAAGTCTAACCCTTTCTTCCATATGACCGTCCCTAAAGGATTTGAAGACAGCTACCATGTCCTCTTGTCAGATGCCCTTTTTATGGACAACTTGGACAATAAGAGGTTAAATGACTTCCCTATTAATCGAATCATAAGGCCACTGTCTACTATTGGCAAACCTTCATATGAAGCTTCTATAAAAGAAATAGATAAGGAGTGAAGAGAGCAGAGTGAGAGCTAGAATTTTTGCTTTACTCATTCACATCCTTTAGTACAATAACTGATAAAAAGTGCCAGACTTAATAATGATTGAGAAAGCCAAGAAAAAGTCAAAGGAAGGTGATTTTTCCAGCCCAGGGCAGCTTAGGAGGACAGACAGAGAAGTCTGTAGACACTGGATTGGATACTGGTCAGGAGTGTGGCACAGCGGAAACAGTGCTGGGGGCAGTCAAGCACCCAGGGAGAGTAGGGACTAAACATCTCATCAGAAAGAAATGTCAGGGAATCCCGGTGCTAGCAGTGGGTGCAGGATCAGGTGTCATTAGGCAGATCTGTTACACATTACTCAGTTCCAGATCACAGTTCTAGGGCAGAGAGAAGCTGTCACAATCACAAGGAAGAAAAAGGTCTACCTATGTAAGGAACAAAGACAAGTTCTATCTTATAGTTGGGTGCACAGAGTAAAAGAGCAGATGGGGACTTGGTCCACACATAAGCGTGCATTGAAATAAACCTGCTCAGGAGACCAAATCCAAGGAATAACAAGTAGTTCAGTGACTCTAAACCTGTGGAATCCTCAGTGGGTCAACTGTAATTGAGTCCAGTAGCAATCTACAGAAAATCAACCACACAAGAGTCAACATACTCAAATCATTCCAGGAATATACAGACCAGAAAGTCAGAATAGACTTGTCCCCAAACCACACCACTTTGGAAGAAGCAAAAACTTACAGGCCTTAGAATGAGTTGTGAAAACAGCAGAAGAACATAAAACATAGAACCTCATACCAGACATCCCTAACCCTGGAAATGACCAGAGCCGAATATTAACATAAAGTCCAAAGTCAGGAAGTAGGCTGGAAACATGAGCAACTTAGGTCATAGAGATTAGACACAAGCCTAACAAGAATTCCTGGGAAAGTTAACAAGATTTTTTTTAAAAAAAAAAAGAGCACAGACATATGATTTTAAAAAAGAAACAAGAGTGGAAGAGAATAAATTGAGGGTGGGAATGAAGGTTATGCAAGAGAAATATGAAAAGAGAATTAACAGTTTGGTAAAAAAAAAATTTTTAAATGAAGAAAATAACTCCTTAAAAATTAGAATTGGCCAAATGGAAGCTAATGACTCCTTGAGACATCAAAAGCCAATAGAATAAAAGGCTGAAAAATAGAATAAAATGAAAAACATCTCTTAGGAAAAACAACTGACTTGGAATATAGATTGAAGAGATAATTTAAGGATCAATGGATTATCTGAAAACCATGAAGAGCTTAGAAAACAATTGGAGAAATTAAAAGGGAAAATTGCCCAAATATCAGAGAACCAGAGGGCAAAGTAGAAATTGAAAGAATCCCCTGGTCACTGCCTGAAAGAAGACCCCAAATGAAAACTCCTGGGAGTTTTGTAGCCTAAATCTAAAACCCCCAAGTCAAGGAGAAAATTTTGTAAATAGTCAGATATATAGAATTCAAATACTATGGAACTACAGTCAGGATCACACAAGATTTAGCAGCTATTTCTATATGGTAGTAGAGGGTTTGGAATATAATGCTCAGGAAGGCAAAGAAGCTAGAATTACAACCAGCTGTAACCTATCCAGTAAAAATGAGTATTATCCTATAAGATATTTAATGAAATAGAGGACTTCCAAGAATTCCTGATAAAAAGACCAGAATCATTTTCAAATTTCAAAATTCATTCAAACACAAGACTCAGGAGAAGCACAAAAAGGTATACATGAGTGAGAAATCACAAAGGAGTAAGTATGATTAACTTTTTTGCATCTTTATATAGGAACATGATCCATGTAACCCCTCAGGTAGTTTTTTTTTAATCATCACTAGGGCTGTTAAAAGAAGCCTAATCAGATAGAGGGCATGAGTGTGATTTTATTATGTTAAATATAAAAAACAAGCATGGAAGATTAATAAAGAAAAGAAGAAGAAGGGAGTGAAAGAATGGGGAAATGTTTTTTTTCACATTAGTGGGGCATATAAGGAGTTTATACAATGGAGGGGAACACAATGGGGGAAGCAAGTAATAATTGAACCTCACTCTTATCTGAACTGGTTCTAGGAGAGAAGAATTTTGGCCACCAGGTCATGTTTTGCTAGGTATTCAGTAGGTATTAACTTTTCACAGCAAATGGTGATGTTATACAGTTTCTATTATTTATTTGCATCATCTGCAGGGAACATAAAATCCAGGTTCCATAAGGCTAACTCTTCTATAGTTTTTGGTGCCATTACCTGGTTCTGAAGTGCCACCTTGCCGTTTCCCATAGACAAGTCCAAATGATTCATATATTTGGTCAATGATTCTTTGTTGGTATATTGTTGGTTAAGTTCAGTGGATGTCACCCAGGGTGAGCCTTTATATTCTACCTAATAACTTAAGTCATTTTATAGGAACCACCTGGAGGTAAGTTATATTCAACAAACAACCTGATATGTGCCTATCCTTAGCCTTTATTATTTCTCTGGGAAAAAATGGTGTTTGTTCCAGAAGAATTTCTTTACATTTTTAACCAGTTTGTCATCATTATTAATGATAATAATACAATGACAATAATAATATAAAATCATTATTCTCATTTTGTTCAGTTGAGATAAACAAGGTCTTGGTACAAATTGCTGCCCTGTTATGTTTTTATATTCAACATTCTGCAGAGTATTGCAAAAGTGGGTAAAATAACATCTTTTTCTAACTGAATAGGAGTATTAAAATAAAAACTCATCTGCTGTAGGCTCACTGAAAGCATTCTTGGGACATCTCCAGCAGCTAACAGCATGGCAAGAATGATATATACCTCATTCTCTTCCCAGATGATTTTGATTTCTTTTGCTAGGTCTCTATATTTTGAAACCTTTTTGTTCTTTGAAACTTGGAGATTTTGAGTAGTTTGTATTGTATTTTAAAAGATTGTCCCAAAGT
This sequence comes from Trichosurus vulpecula, assembly GCF_011100635.1. NCBI lineage: Eukaryota > Metazoa > Chordata > Mammalia > Diprotodontia > Phalangeridae > Trichosurus > Trichosurus vulpecula. The sequence goes on from NC_050573.1 coordinate 537,368,697, forward strand.
TTTAATGGATCAGCATTATGTCTGGATGATCAAGGATAAAGTGCTGTCTGGGATAATTGCGTGGCTTTAGTACAATTTAATGGTTGAGGCCTCAACATACTTTGAGAACTGCATTTGTATGGGGATTTTTGTCATCTGTCAGTCCATAAATGACAGTGAGTTTCTGACACATAATTCTAGACACTAAGCCATGTCTTGCTAAGTATTCTGAATATGATAAATTTCTGTATTTTAGTTTCTACCATTTCACTAAGTCCAAATTCCTTAATGATAACTCTTTTGTAATTTATGATAGTAAATGACAAATTACCATCATAAACTCTAGCGTTTGCTTAATGATTTGTTCGGTGTTTTTCTGTGGACATATTGTTGCCTGACTTCATGCAGATGTGTGTATTTGTATGTGGGAGAGTGAGGCAGAGAGAGACAGGGAGGCAGAGATAAAGACAAGGTATAAGAAAAGAAGATACAAAGAGGAAGACAGAAAAATAACTACAGAAATAGAGAATTTGTTAAGTGCTTAAACTGTGGCAGAGACTGTGCTAGCTGCTAAGTATACAAATACAAACAAATAAAGCTTTATTCTAAAAAAGTCTACATGCCCATGGGGAATAAAATCCATAAAGGGGAACTAGAAAACAAGGGTAAGGCAGAGGATGAAAGGTCATTAGAAAGGAAGTGGATAAGTATAGAGACTGAGTTGAACAGATATGAAATAAGCATAATTGAGACTCATCATGAAATGGTGGCCCAGGCTAAAGACTTACCAATCAGGAGAATAGGTCTCTGAGTTATCTCCACAGTGGGCAGACTGTTGGAAATAAGGTAGAGAAGTCTAGAGAATAAGCTGAAACCAGAAAGAAGTGAAGAATATTTTGATTCCAGTAAACAAATCCAAGGAAGTGTACCTATCACATGCCTTTACTATTTCTCAGTGACGTCTGCTTGTTCCAAAAGTATTTCTCTAGGATTTTGACTGGTTTGTCATGTACTCCAAGAATAAATCTTCTGGCTCCTTTTTGGTAAGAAAGTGTCAATCTTTCTAAAGCTGCTTTAGGGTGATGGGGCTTGTGTTTCAGTAATATTGCACGAGTTTTTATGATTTTTTTTTCTAAATCTATTATGGTCCGTTGTCTATTTCCCAAAGTACACATTAAAACTGGTTTTACATATGTGTTAATTGCTTTAAATGTGTTCTTCCTAATTTTAGAATGTCAAAAAAGCTTCAACATGTTCAGGCATAGTTGTCTCCTTGCTAACTTTATTGTGCTTAATGTGTCTTGCCTGGAGAACACCAAGATACTTCATTTATTTGTTTATACTAGGCTGGAAATGCAGCAGCCACTCACAGGACTGACCCTTTTATTGATGGTAATGGACACTTTGACCTCTTGCATCTCTGACCCACATCATTTCTCCTTTCCTTAAGCAAAGTAATGGCTTCATATTTGTGCCGGACTTAATAAATACCTGATCAGCTTGTCTGTATCACAGCTCAGAACTCCCAAGCTCATGCAAACCATGAGCCACAGGCTCCTTGGTAGCAAAAATTACACATGTGTGCCACCATAGATATTTGTAAGTACCTCTTTCATTTAATGGTTCAATTTGAGTTCAAGCTTGAAGCCTCCAGTCTCTATCTTTCCTTGGAATCTATCAAGAATATTACACTTATCAATCCCAAATGACATTCTGATGTAATCACAGGAAATTTCCAAGAGATGAAGGCATTATTTATTGTATTTTTTGATGTCATCAAGTATTTAATAAGATGCTGGGTTAGACTGTATCATTGACTTGGAAGTCATAATTGGCTTTGCTCAGATAAAATGATAATGTATTTAAAGCTAAGCAGAATTGTAGTAGGCCTAAAATGTCCCCAGAAAAAAATGATAGTATTATGTTGGTGATGGATTTTGGAGAAACATTTTACATAGGAATATCAAGTACTCTAGGGTTCCTCCTCCCTAAACATGCTTCTGTTTTATACATTTGTAGCGCATCAAAAAGATGTGAGTGAAGAAGTGAGTGAAACGCTTTGGAATGATCAGCAAAAGCAGTACATGTCTTATAGAACCTTCAGGCAGCATGGTCATCACTGACCACATTGATAACGAGTTATTCATTACATCTTTGGAACATATTTGTTTTCTTATAATTGTTTAATAGATTTTTTCCGTAAAGATACAAACTCTGAACACTTTCCATAAACTACACAGGTCTATTATAGGTCTATTTTGAAAGGAGTTGCTGGCCTTCATTTATTTTGGTAATAGGTATGGGATGTTTCCTGATGAGAAGGTAGGATCAGAATTTGTGACTGAGGGAAAGCTAGTAAAATCCATTGTGAGTAATCCAATTCACCACTGTGAAGCATTTTGGACAATAATTATGAATCCCATCCAGGTCAACTGCTTTATAGTTTTGTACAAGTTAAGGTTTCACACACCGGCTTTGACCTAACTGCCCCATTGTTCATCTTATCAATCATACACAATCTTTGTATTTCTCATTGGGACCAGTTTGCATTTTCACTGTGTCAGACTTCTTGCAATAATACAAATAAACAAAAATTTTCCATATCATCTTTCAGTGGGAGTTTTCTCTATCCTCTGATTGACTTTCTCTTCAAGCCTTGAAAGTGACATAATAGATAAATTCAAATATCATAAAATTTAAAAAACTTTATGCTAAAGTGTTTTTATGATTATTATTGTTGTTGTGGCTAAAGCCCATATTGACCCCTACATTCTCCAGAGAAATAATGAATTAGAACCAACCCAGAATAATTAAATTTTCAGATAATATATAAGTCAATAAAAAGACTCATAGTGGGACTGCTTGGTCTGAAATATAATAGAAGTGATGACTGAGTTGCAAAAATTGTCATAGGGCATCATTGTATTTTTAGAAAAGAAGATGGCCTAGTTATTCTGTGAAAGTGAAGGTAACAGATGGACAGCCCAAATGCTGCTCTGGTATTCACAAATTATTAAAAGAACCAGGAAAATATCCTAACAACTAATTTGTTTCTCATACAATTCTCAGACCAGATCACTCTCCATCTGCGTGGTGATGGTGGTGATTGTTGTTGCTGTTGGTTTTTGTAGTACGTGTATTGTGGACAACCATCTCAATGAGCTAGATAGTAGACACTATTTATCTACTTTTTCCCCTTACGTATATTGTTAGGTTAAACTTTTGAAGTGATTTTGGACCTCATTAAGTTAGCACTGTTGTAGTGGGGGCATAGGGTGATATGTATCTTTGATACAAAATGACAATGGAGAAAAATTCTGCAAGATGAGAAGGTGTAGGTCAGTTGTAATGGTAGGTCCATCAAAGTCTGTTATGTTTAAGAATTATAATAGTCAGTTAGTTGCCACCATTCATAGAATGGTGGTTTGAAATCAGAGAGATCTGAATTCAAATCTTACTTTAGACACTTGCTGTGTGATTTAAAAATGTCCCTTAATCTCTCTTTGGCTCAATTTTCTCATCTGTAAAATGCAGAATTTTACAGCACCTACTTCCCAGGGTTATTATGAGGCTCAACATATATAAAACATTTTGCAAATTTTAAAGCACTGTATAAATGCTGGCTATCATTATTATTAATAGAAATTATTGATATTTATTTTTCTAAATAATCATTACTAAATACCCATTTCTCTGCCTGTGGGAAATGAATTTGCCTCTAATCCAAGATATAAAGGAAAAATATTAGGCAACAAATCACCTGCCAAATGATAAGATGGATGAATATCTGACTAATTCAGAACTGAAACCTAGGGTTATTTACACTTCTCATGCTAGACCTCAGGTGGATACAGGTCATCATTCTCCCTTTATTACACCACCACACTCCAAATTAGAGGTTATTCCCTCCACTGCATTCTGCCCAACACCTTTTCTTCCAATATCTCATCTCCATTCTATTTCCCATCCTACTTCTTCCACAGCTTTTATTCCCAGTTCAAACTACACCCATTTCCACCTTGGGTCCTCTAATCATCAAGGAAACAGAATTCCTCCTGTCAGGAATCTCTAAGGTGCTCAGGTTTGACAATTAGTCACATGCATTTATTCCTCCTACCTCCCCCAATCTCTCACCAGCCTCAGTGTATAAAATTCCAAAGATTTTAATCCCCAAGATTTTTTCCCTCCTTGAAATATAAATACATCTCAAAAGTAACTCATGTTCTTTACCAGTCATTTGCACCCTAACATAAATTATTTCCTCTTTCAACATAGCAACTAATAGAGAAGAGTTGTTTTTTAAGGAAATAAGATACAAAGGTCCCTGGGAGCAGCAGAGAGAGGAATACTTGGAGAAGGCAGACTCCTCCATGAGAGAGAAAACGCTATGAGAAGGCCATTATGGTAGAAATGCCAAGAAGGTAGATGTCAAACAGCTAAAAGAAAGGTTTAATTGTCACCGCAATGCTCTGACTCACACCAAGATTAATCATATCCTTTAATAACCCTTCTACTTCAACAAAGTAACTTCTTTCCCACAAAATATTCAATATAATCTCATAAAAAGTCAAAATGCTACTCTTATTAGATCATAGGATTGAGAGCTGGAAGGGGCCTCACAAAAGTCAACTAGTCCAACTCCCTCATTTTAGTGGTAAGGGTTTCTGAGGTCAAGAGAGTTTAAGTGAACTGCCCAAGTTCAGTCCAGGAGAGCCAGTGTTTGAACTTAAGTGCTCTGGGTTCAAAAATAGAGCACTTTTTCTATCATATCAAACTTCCTCTTATCAGGCAGGATATGACAAAGAGCAAATCATTAAGAGCTAATAACCCAAAACTTACCAGTGAGGTTGAACAGTTAGCATTTCCTTTGAGTAAAAATATACTTACAAGAGCCATCATAATGGATTTATAAAAATAGAAGAAAGATTTTTAAAAATCACACAATTATTGTGGCTACACAAAATACAGTCAGTTTCATATTTGGTAAAGAATAAAATAAAGTAAAATAAGTCTAACCTATCATGTCTCTAAAAACAATAGAGACAAAATCTTGAGTTATGTTTTATATACTGATTGGAAAGAAAGGACTGAAGGTAACATTGCTCTTGAATTTCAATCCTGTTTTTAAGTGAATGGGAAGAATATCTCTCTCCTGCCTGCCACCCACCAGCAAAGTCATGCTACAATATAATGCAAAAAATCATATCTACACCCACTTAATCCAAAAATAAAAATTCTTTGCTTATTTTACATCTTTATTCTTGTCTTCCTGTTGTTACTTGTATAGAACTCAGAGCTTTAAAATAGGCATTCACATAGTATGATTATTATTTCAAAATCATCAAAGTCAAATGAAAGGTAAATCAATTATAGTGTGTTTCAGCTGCTGTTAAATATGATATTTTGCAAGCCAAATATAACTGTCTTTTGATGAATTACTTCATTAAAGTCTGCAAAATTCTAGAAATAATCACATCCATGTTTATAGATATTCCTTTAAATTTGAGAGAAAGCAAACTTTTTATTCCTATTCCTAATTATGCCTGTGTTACAAACTTATGACTATTAGTAGCCTTACACGGAAAACATATGAAATTCAATGCACTAACAAACTATGAAATAAAGATCCATTTGAGGTAGAAGTTGAATAATGCAGTCGATAACTTCTCTGTAGGATTTTATCATTCCCGTTTACCATCCGTTCTTTCTAGTTTATTTGTATATGACAGCTTCAAATTGCCTACTATCTATACAAAATCATATACAAAAAAATGCCCAATCAGAGGAAACAGGCAAGTTTTCAACATTAGAAGAGAACACAGTTGGTTTTACCTGATGGCTGCCAACATTAATAGTAGCCATAAGGAGGCCATTGATTATGACCATATTGTTCATATTCATGATGGTAGTTCTTGTCTGTGCTGCTGATAGTTATTACCCCAGGGGCTTCCATGCCGCCAATTAGATCTGCTATTACTTGGCCAACTCCATTTGCCATCCCTTCCTTGAAAGTGTTTGTTATCTTGTAAATAATTGCCTTTGTTTCTTTGATTACTGCTAGATCTACTATTTGACTCTTCAATAATCAGAGGGGAATCTGCAGAGCATTCCAAGTGTTCCTGATATTCTGTATCATCTTCTGTGAATCAACTGGCAAACATCTCTTCAAAAATTGGAGGAGCATCAGAAGTGTCAGTCATTCTGAAAATCTCAGTGGCTTAGAGATGACTTTTTGGTGAAAAAACATAAGCCTGCCTTGGTTCTCAGACTGCCAAACAGCCCCCTTAACTTTCGAGAGGTGAGATTATCTCCTTGATTTCCTACTCATAAAAAATGTCCACACATTGGGGTTTCCCTTTTCTAGGGTTATAATCCCAGCCAGCTCATCTGATTCTGCTCTTCCTGATGCCTTTTCTTATGGCCACCCATTGCAGCCTTAAATATGAGAAACTAAATATGACATACCAGCCTAGTACACTGGTTTGGACACTAGAATTGTACTCCGGAAGACCCGGGTTCAAATCCCACCTCAGATACCTCCTAGCTATGTGATCCTAGGCAAATCACTTAACCTTATTGGACCTAAGCTTCCTTATCTGTAGCATTTAGGAGTTAGATTCCATGGTCTCTAGGGTCTCTTCAAGTTCTAAATCTATGAATCTATGAAAAACTGGTGAACCCATATCATATTCTCATCCCTAGTTACTCTGAAATGGGTCCTATTGCTCTTGGATATCCTTGCCTTTCTAATCTTCCCATTTGTCTAAAATCACTCTTTTTCTTTTCATCTTTGCCCAATATAGTTCACACATCTGGGTCTCAGCTGGTACTTCTGTTGCCTAGGCTGCTTATCAAACAATCCTACTTTAGTACAAACATTAGCATATCTAAAACCCATATTTGCATTACAATCACTTCTCTCTCCACCACATTGGGCTACTCTGAAATCCATATATATATATATTTTGGACAAAGACATTTTCCAAATAGGAGACCATCTCTAATGGGTAATAAAGATCATTAAAAGCCAATTAACCTGTATTTTTCTACATTACCCCAGATCATGTTGTTAGGTCACTTTCTCTCCTTGGGATTTGATCTTTAAAATGGGGCAACATACAAATACAAAGGATAGAAGGTGGACAAATACAGAGAAAGAGAGAGAGACAGAGAGAGAGACAGAGAGAGAGAGAGAGACAGAGAGAGAGAGGGAGAGAGAGAGAGAGAGGGAGAGAGAGAGAGAGGGAGAGAGAGAGAGAGAGAGAGAGAGATGCTATAATTAGGCATGGACTTTATTCCATACAGAAGCGCATTTCCTATAGACCCACATTACTTCAGAGAGAAACTGCTGCCAGGTAGAGATCCAAAAGGAGAGATGAAATTGTCACCAGACAAGAAAAAAAATGTGAGGAGAGAAAAGAACAGTCTCCAAATATAGAGATGACAAGAAAGAAAAATCAGGGAAACTTACTGTAAGTGGAGCAACCTGGATCTACCTGGTCATCACGTAATATGGATTGTAGAACAAAAGGCAAGATGGTACCTACCAGCAGAGAGCACTGCTAGGCTCCATAACAATCTTGAAGTCTTTCCCCTTATAAGGACACAACTCAAATAGCACCAGAAGTTTGTAGCTTAGAGGCCTCTGAAGAAGGTGGGTATGGGGGTATGTGTGACTCTTTAACAACTCTAGGTTATTTTCCCTTGCTGGAATAATTTTAGTACTATACCCAAGGTAGTAGTTTGGTTGGTTGTTGCTCTTTCTTCTCAAAGAGGACCAAAATCATCTCAATATGTTGAGGTACGGTGTGTCTGACTGTGGCTGATCAGAACCAATATGAGCTCAGAATTGTCTGCCACAGGTTGGGCACAAATAGTCCGTATGAACATTTGGAGTGGAGACATATCTAAATTTGTGCATCTCATTTGTTTTGAGCTACTACAATTCTGTTTTGCTCATAGAACACAGTACCTTCTTTGATGTGGATATGTCATGCTGGGTGGTCCTGTGTTAATGTCTCCTATGTCTCACAATTTATTTCAAAGTTCTTTAGAAAGATCTTAAGAGTGTCCATCTATTGCTTCTTCTAACCTCTATGTTAACACTTGCTTTGTGTGAGTTCTCCACAAACCATTCTTTTAAGCAAACATATATTTGGCATTTAAGCAACATGGCCAGTCCGTCAGAGTTATACTCTTTTCAGTAGAGTTTGAATGCATGGCAGTTCAGCTCAAGAAAGAACCTCAGTATCCAATACCTTATCTTGCCAGGGGAATCTTTCTAAGACAATTCAAATGGAAGAAATTCAGTTTCTTGGCATGGAGCTGGTATATTGTCCAGGTTTTATAGGCATACAACAGTATGGTCAGCACAACACCTCTGTAAAACTTCATCGTGGTAGGCAGCCTAATACCTCTTCTCTCACACACTCAGAGCCTCCCAAACACTGAGCTAGCTCTGGCAATACATGTGTCAACCTTATCATCTATATGTACATCCCTGGAAAGTATACTGCCAAGATATTCTATTATTATTATTCTAAATATTATCATTATTGTAAAACATCATAGAGTTCCCAGGGAAGGTAGAAGCCTACCAGAAAGTGAAAGGAAGCTTTTTAGTGAGTCAAATGAAATCCGTACTATGTTCATTGTTTTGTTAACCTGAGTACTTTCAAGGAAGCTATGATACCACTCAAATTTTTATCTGATCTACGTGCTACAATACAGACATCATTGTCTCCATTTTGCAGACAAGGAACCTAAGCCTCAGGAAATTAAATGACTTGCCCATGGTAATACAGCTAATGTGTATTTAGGATCAAATCAAAATCAAGGTTTCTCCTGGTTCTAAGTCATGTGTTCTTTCTACCAATCTTCATAGCCCTTATAATGCTGGAAATATAGTAGGTACTCAACAAATGTTATTCAACTAAATTCACAACCTGTAACCAGAATGGACTTTGTTTTCTTTGAATGACTCGGCTTACATCATTGAGCTTCCCTGGACACTGGGGCTTGCTCTTCCGGGGCAGGAAGCCCAGCAACCATGCCAGGAATCAGAGAACTTCCTGTGTGATGAGTCATGGGGCTGGCTGAGGGGAGGTGTGTTAACCTGGTCTACGCTAGGGGGAGGGGCCAAGTCAAGAACCAATCGGCCCTGGTCATTCAGGCGGCACTTGATGATGTCAAAAACTCTATAAGAGGGGAGAGGACAGCTTGAAGATTCTCTCTTCCTTTTCCAGTTGGAGCCAGAGACGCCTACAGCCGAAGCTGAGCTGCCGGTAGCAGAGCTGACTAGAGGCTAGTGGGTAATCTTCTTACCGTAGAGGGGAAGCATGTATATGATTTTGCCTTACACCATCTCGCTTCTCTGTGGCCTCCTGGTTACCCTTGTGAAGCGGACTTATTGGGCCTGGAAGCTTTTGATGAAAATATCAAAATGGGGACGCTGGTTTGTGGGCTTGTTACTGTGGAGTGTAAATACATGCTTTAGTTCTCCTGCCTTCTGCCTAGAGAATTCCTTATATCCTGCGGTTCCAGACCTTTTAGGCACATATGAGATTCTCTTTGAAATCATAAATTCTGCCTTCCTAATATACAACCGTTGAAAGTATTTTAAGGAACTAGAGCACTGAAGGTGAGTGTATAAGTAATTCTGGGGTACCTTAGAATTTGGGTAAGTGTAGAAAATTAAGTTGAGTTGGGGGTGGGGTAGGTTGCATGAAGGGGTGTGGCATCTCTATTTGGTTGAGGTAGAGCAGAAACAGAGATTGTGGATGCTTTGATTGTGGATGCTTGGGGACATTTTTAGAGACAGGGGTTCTCAAAAGGGATAGGAGTTATGGGGAGGAAAAGATTGTTAGGAAAGTACTGAACTTGCTTGAAAGGGGACAATGTGACTGGAGATGATAGCAACAAGGATCTAGACCAAATGCAGCGAATAGTAAAAAGAGTAGGTGTATTTTATGTATGATAGTGGCATAAGGAGAATCTGAAAGTGGTGTTGGAGAGCTCTTCCTCCTGGACTGTGTGTGATGAGGTACGAGAGGAGAAGCCAGTCTAGGGGATAGTGTCAAGAGATGCAATGCCTTCAAAAGAAAGCTACATTTCAGTGAGCACTGAAAGGTGAGAAGAATATGACAGAATGAGATCTGGGAAGAGATCTGAGAGGAATTTAACAATATTAGAGGCCACAGAGAAGAGACAGATCAGAGGAGGATAGGGACTGGGGAGAAGCAGGGATGAGCTTACAATATGAGTCAGTTGGATATTGGTTCCCATTAATTCCTTTTTGATTGAGGATGTTTATACTTTGGGGCTAGTGATGGTGTGCAACAGCCTGTGTATACTCCTTTCAGACTTGAACTCCACCTCAAACTGAGCCCAATCCAGCTGATCCAGGTTGATGAGAGGACAACGAAAAGAACAGGGATTTGGGGTCAAAGGTCCTGGATTAAAATTCTGCATTAGTCACTTACTACCTGAGTGACTGTCGGCAAGTGACTTAACCTCTTCCCTGGGCTTCAGTTTCCTCATCTGTAAAACAAGGGCTTAAACTAGGTGACCTCTTGAGTCCCTTCTAGCTCTAAAATTCAAGATCTGTGATCCTGGTCGCTGGGCAGGACTCAGCCATGGGGCCCTGGACAGCAGCCCCAGGGGTAATTGAAAACAAGGTTATCTCACTTTCCCTCAGGGGGCAGAATCTAATCTTTCCAGCTGTTGACACCTAGGGAGGAAATCCTGGGCACTCTAATTAGAGAGAACTAGAGTAGAGATTCCAGGGGCACTTTCCTCCTCACCATGAAGCTGTGGAAATGCCACCTAATGTACCTGTAAATGAATGAAGTCACAGAATTAGAAACTATATATCAACTTACTTAACATTGAAACTCTATCTAGCTAGGTCAGGGAGTCAGTAAATACCACCCATCTCCCTCCTTCTCTCATATTTATCATGGACTGACTCTTTGGTCTGGTCCCATGCATTCCATTCTTAGTGATGTCTTCCCCCACTCTCAATATCTATCCCCAGGCACCCTACAGACCATCCTGATTTTTAAGTATCTAAATCTTGAGACAATCATTGTTAGTAAAGCAGCTGTCTTGGCCCATTAACAGCATACAACATTAGTACCAAGTTTGGGGGAAGACACGCTCATTTACATAGGAAGAAGGCTGCTGCAGCACTCATCCCAGCAGAATCTCATAGGTCAAGTAATTAAGTAAGCCTTGAGTCTAGTCAATCACCACCCATTATTTCTGCTTCTAATTAGTCTTGAATAGCCCATCTACAGCATACCCTCTTTTTACCCCCTCATGAATTGAGTAACAATAAACACATCACCAGACTCCTAGCAGCCACAGATACCAAAATCAAAAGATTCTTCAAACAACACGTGTTGAACACACAAAGAAGTTGCTTGAGCTATCTGAGTTGCCATTGAAAAGGAAACAGATGGAGGTTCAGGCCACACTCTGCCAATAGTAGCTTTTTGTTGGAGTCTTTAAAAATTCTTCCCATGCATCTTAGATTATACTTAAAGGACATTTGTTTGCTTTGGCTAATGCTGTCCGCTCTATGAGCATGGCTGTTGCTGAATTCCAAAGCAGCATTTCAGATATTTTCCTTCTCCTAAATACAGAAATATATGTGTGTATAGATATATGTACGTATGTAAGTATGTATGTATGTATGTATATATACACACATAGACTTCAGGAAATAAGCATTTGACTATATCTGTATGTCAATAAATATATAGACATAGAGATGATAGAGAGATGTAGATAATAGATGGAGATATAGACATACATATACATACATTTACATATACATATCTCAAGTGCCAGCTAAAATTCTCTGTTGTATAAGAAACCATGCTTTATCTGCTAACCCCCTAAATGCTAATACCTTCCTTCCTTCGGCCATCTCCAATTTGTCTTTAACGTGTGCCATTTGTACCTAGTTGTTTTTGTGTTGTCTCCCCAGTGAGACTGTGAACTTAAGAGCTGAGATTGTCTTTTGCCTTTCTTTGTATCCCCAAGGCTTTTCAGAATGCCTGGCACTTAACTGGAGCTTAAAGAATGTTTATTGTCTGACTACCTGTGTGAAATTTGCTACATTACTTAATCACTCTCAGCCTCTGTTCTCTCATCTGTAAAAAGGTATAACAATAACTTATAAAGTTACTATAGGCCTCAGATTATGTGTATGTATATATGTATATATATATATGTATGTATGTAAAGATATGTATATATGTATATATACAGATATGTGTATATGTATACGTACACATGCAAAGATATGTGTGTGTATACATATACATACATATGTACTCATATACGTAGATATATATGAAGCAGCTAAGTGGCACAGTGGATAGAGTGCTGGGTCGAGAGTCAGGAAGAACTGATTTCAAATATGACATCAAAGGCTTACTAGCAAGTCACTTGAGCTCTTTTTGCCTCAGTTCTCTCATCTGTAAAAGGAAGACAGGGAGGAAGCAACAAGTTCTATAACCCTAGCTGTGTGTCTCTGAGCCCAAGAATAGAGTGAGATTCAGTTCTAACCTTTAGTCCTATACATAAGCCTACAGTGGAATAAACCAGGACAGGAGACCAAAACCAAGGAGGATCCAGCAATTCAGTCATTCTGAACCTCCAAAACTTCCTAGTGGTCTGCCTGTGATTGAGTCCTTGGACAATCTGTGGAAACTCAACTGCACACAAGCCAAAAGACCCAAACCTAACCTCAGTTAAGAACTTAGTGACTCTGGCTCAGATTCTTAAAACCTAGCCTGCTTGTATTGGTGTCACAACAAACTCTCTACTTGGACTGAAAGAGGGCTTGAGTGGTCAAATTCTTTCAAGGCAGATGCCTGCCCTGTATCCTTGCATTTCAGGGTTCTCAGGACCCCTAGACTGCAACATATTTTGGTTCCGTGACCGAGAGCTGCCTGACCCCCCTCAAGACTTCCTCCAGTCAAGACCAGAAGCTTTCTCACTCTGCAGTTGGGGTCACTCTCCAAGCACTTAAGAAGGCTTGGAGGTGCTGTTTGGACCTGATGCTCTCAGATTCTATTCAGGTCAGATGGTTACAAGGTCATCTTGGACTCAGGCATACCTTCTGCCACATAAGGGATGGATGCCCTATCCAAAAGTATATGCCCAATTATCTCAATTATCTCAATTCCCTAGGACAGTAGTGAATTGGAAAAACTGCAGGTGCTTTTTGGTTTTCTGAGGCTTACTATCTCCCTCTACAGCCTGGGACCCTCCTTCATGAAGGGACTCCCCATCCACACTCTTGTGCCAGCAAAATCCCCCTTTTCTTCTGGCCTCCTGGCCACCAGATCTTGCAGCTGGACTCAACAGGACTTTCTCAAGACTTGCTCCAGGTTAGAACTGGAAAAAGCTATGTCTTCAAGACTTTGAAAAGGAAAGCTTTGTACCTGGCTTCGATACTATCTAGAGCACCAAGAAAAATTTTAGAACTTCAAAAAAATTTTTTCTCAAGATTCTTCTTCTTGTATTCCTAGCTCTGACCAGCCTAAGGCTACAGTAAAAAGTTAGAACAGCTAAAAACATCTTATCAGATTCTGGAGGTTTTGTGACTAATCATTAAGGAGTTTTGAAATACCTCCTTACAACCCTTTGTGATTTCCTTCCCTCCACCCCCTTCCCTTGAGTCAAGAGGGTATCTCAGTGTGGGGATTGCAAACAGCTCTATGTGTTTTCCTGTTAACCCCTCTCATTCTTGATCAAATTAAGAGAAGAAGGTGCTGGAGAGTTCAATCACAATCTTAGACACAGCTAAAACAAACCTAATTAAAAGGGATAATCAGGGAAACTATATTTGGCTAAAATTTCCAGAGACAGTGATTTAATATGAATACCAAAGTATCATTAGTTAATATATTGGTAATATAATTAATGTCAATAATGAATATGCACCAAATGGCATTCAGTGTTTTAGAAAAAAGTTAAATGACCTAGGAAATAGTAAAATAATAAGAATGGGAGAATTTAATATATACCTCTCAAAACTAGATAAATTTAAACATAAACAAGAAAGAAGTTAAGGCAATGAAAAGAATTTTAGGTATTAAATAAGATAGACCTCTGGAAAATATTGAATGGGAATAAAAAGGAGCTACCAACTTTTCATTTGTGCATCGCACTTTCCAAAAGTTGATCATATGTTAGGGATTAAAACTCTCACAAATGCAGAAAAGCAGAAATATTAAGTGCATCTTTTCCAGACCATAATGCAATAGACTAATAATTAATCAGAAACTAAATAACTTAATCCTCAAAGATAAATGATTCAAAGAACAAATCATAGAAACAATCAATAATTTTATTAAAGCTAATGACAACAATAAGACAACATATCAAACTTTGTGGGACGTAGCCAAAGCAGTACTGAGGGGAAATTTTATATCTCTAAGTGCATCAATAAAAGAGAAAAAGAGCAAATCATTGAATTAAGCATGAAAATACAAAAACTATAAAACCAACAAATTTTAAAGCCCAATTAAACACCAAAATAGAAATTCTAAAAAAGCAAAATATTCATAAAATTTTTAAAAATTGAACTAAGAAATAAAACTAAAAACTGGCTTTACAATGCAATAAAATAGTTAAACCACTACCTAATTTGATTTTAAAAATAAACAAAAAAAACACAAATTGCCAGTATAAAAAATGAAGATTGTGAACTCACGGTCAATGGAGAAGAAATAAAAGCAATTATTGGGAATTATTTTGTCTAATCATATGCCAATAAAACTGATGATGCAGGTGAAATGGATGAATAGCTATGAAATATAAATTGCCTTAATTAAAAGAACAGAAAATAGAATATTTAACCAGCCCTATATTAGGAAAAGAAATTGAACATGTCATAAATGAGCTCCCTAAGAAAAAACTCAAGGACCAGATGGATTTAAAAGTAAATTCTAACCAACATTTAAAGAACAATAAATTCCAGTACCACATAAACTGTTTGAAAAAGATAGGTAAAGAAAGAGTCCTACCAAATATGGTTCTAACAGCTAAATTAGGAGGAACCAAAACAATGTGAAGGGTTTTAGGCAAATGTCATTTGATATGATGGTTTTTAAAGAGCACAAGATAGTTAACTCAAAAAAATAGTGGAAACAATTACCAATTTCAGCAAAGTTGCAAGATATGAAAATGAATCATGCACAAATCATTATAATTTCTGTATTTTACCAACAAACCCAGAAGGAAGGATAAAAAAGATATCCAATTTAAAATAACTAGAGAGAGTATAAAATACTTAGGAGTCTGCTTGCTCAGATACACAGATGAAAGTCTCATTTCACAAATATATAGGGAACTGAAGTCAATTGCCCAATTTATAAATAGTTATATCAAAAGTTATGAACAGGCAGTTTTCAGAGGAAGAAATCAAAACTAGCAATAGTTATATGAAAAGCTCTAAGTCACTAATTATTAGAGAAATACAAATTAAAACAATACTCAGGTACTACCTCATACCTCTCAGATTGGCTAAGATGACAGAAAAAGAAAATGGGGAGATTTGTGAGGAAATAGCTACACTAAAGCACTATTGGTGAAGCTATGAACCATTCCCATCATTCTGAAAAGAAATGGGATGTCACATTTCGAAAATCTAAGGTGATCTCAGACAGCACTAAAGGATTGTCTTACTGAACTCTGCTCTTATAAAACCTTATTTGGAGCACTATAGTAAGTTCTGAATGCCAGAGCTTAAGAAGGACAGTAATTAGCTGGAGAAGATCTAGAGGACATCAACTAGGTTAGTGAAGGGTCTTGAGTCTATATCAGGCCTGCACAACTTATGACATGGGGTCTGCTTGCAGCTCACCAAAGGATTTCAGGCGGCCCTTGAAAAATGTAGAGGATGTAAAAGAAAGTTAAGATGTAACAAGTGCTTTGTCCATGCCCTGTTTAACCCACCTTCCACTAGTCACTCTTGTGTTCATTGTGTAATTTGGTGGGTGGGTTGCCACTGCAACCTGTTTGTCATGTGACCTGCAACCAACCATTGTGAGGTTGTCTCTAGACTGAGAGGAATGAGAGTGTGGTATCTTTTCACTGTGTTTTTGGTCATTACTGGCATTGAACAGGGACAATGGGTGCAGCTACACATCAACACAACTGATACATGCTATGCAATGAGCAGTAGCAACATGAGGGCTTCTTCTCCTCCCTTGCTGCACAGCCCCCCTCCAAGTTACATGAGTGTCTGGCACTCTCTCCAAGGTCAGACATTCAGTTGAGCATTTCTTTGTATGTGAGCAGTGGCTGTGGAGATTTTTTGGTTTAACATTAATGTTTTTGGGGTGACTTTGTAAAATGGGTGATAAGAAACAGAAGATCCAATCAGAGCATAGAGTGTTTAATCCAGAGTGGACAAATAGATACTTGTTTACTTACACAAAAGACAAAATATTGTGTCTTTTTTGCCAAGAAATAATAGCTGAGTTCCAAATATATACAATCTTCATCGCCATTTCAAATCAAAACAACCCGACTTAAGCAAATTGGACACCAATGAAAAAAAAATTAAATTGTCCAAATTGCTGAAAAATCTCAGTGAGGAAGAATGGTTTTTCAAGGAAGTAAACTCAGAAAATGAGATGGCTAATAAGGTTAGTTTTCAGATTTATAAAGAAATTGCTGCTGCTGGGAAGTCTTTTACTGAAGGTGACTTCATAAAGAAGTGTTTGCTGATTACAGCAAAATTATGTCACAATTACAAAAATGTTTTTTAGAAATAATTTGATTATTAATTATGCTTTTACTTGGAAAGTGAGCCACTAAAAACCTATCTGCACCCTGAAGAAGTTTAGCCTATTTTAATTTTGGCTCCTACCTACTGCCAAGTTCTTCAGGTATGGTCTATATCATTATGATGACTGATGGAAGTAACTGGCATGTTAGCTTGGAAAAGAGAAGGCAAGGAAGTATTTTATATCTGTGTCTAAGTATTTGAAGAACCATCATTTGAAAAAAGTATTAGACATATTCTATTTATTTACAGAGGATAGAAACAGTTATCAATGGGGCAGAAATTAAAACAGAGGAAAATTAAGCTCAGAAAAGTTCCTACCAGTTATGAGCCATCCAGAAGTGGGATGGGATGCCTGAAGAAGTGGTGGATGTCTCCTCCCTGAAGGTCTTTGAATAGAGGTCATATGACTATTTAGCAAGTATGTTATGAAAGGGATTAATTCCTTTCCTTCACAGGTCTGACCAGATGTCTGTTCTTGTCTATTCCAACTCTCAAATTCCATAATTTTGTGAATCTGTGACTAGGTGACATCTATACTCCCTCCAAGCTCAGGATCCACAATCCTATGGTCCTAAGAGTAATAATATCAACAAAGATCTCATAAGATCATTTGCATTTGTTCCATACTTATTTCTGTCACCTCTTCTTCATCTTGTGAATTCCTGTTTCCTCTATAAATTAATATTTGGTCTTTGAGAGTCATTATGGCCAAAAAATTCTTTACCATATATTTAACCTGTTCATGAGCTTTTCACAAACTATCTAGGTTAGTTCCTGGATAACAGGCATGCTCTCTGTAGTCTGGTCTTTCCAGTTTGAACTAGATGGCCTCTGACTTCCCTCCCAATTCTAGAGCAGAAGTATTAAAAACACAGTCTACCACTAACCACACTGCCAAGTACAACCAGAACCAGATAAAAATATACATGGGAAATATTTAACAAAAGAAAAAAAAACACAATAAAACAAAGATAATGGTAATTTTTGGTTTTCTAAGTTGATATGTGACTCTGAAATCCTTATGTACAGTTTTAGCAGCTGTTCCTTCTTGAGTTTGATACCACTGATCTTATGACCTTGCAATCTATCCTTATTCCACTTCCTAACTTCCTTCAAAGCTCAGTTCAATCACCTCTTACATGAGATCTTCCTTGATCCCCCGCCCATGGTTCTAGTGTCTCCTCACTGAAATTATGCATATATTTATAGTCTTCCTTTCCAATAGAATGCAAGTTCCTTGAGTTCAGGAACTATTCCATTTCTTTCTTTGTATCCCCAGCATCTAATCCAGTGCCCGACATTTAGCAGATGTTTAATCGATTAATTGATTGATTGGTTAGTTGACCATTAGTCATAGCTAATGCTTCACTGACGTAGCATCATGAGTTCAGAACTACTTTGAAGAACCATCATGGAGATACTGGGATGCCATCTCTAATAACAGTTCTGTACACAAAGGCCTGCCTCAACCCACACCTAAACACTTACAGGTGTCCTCTTACAACTGTTTCCAATAGGTTTGAGAAGGAAATCTCAGAAACCCAGGAATTTTTTGGAAGTGAAATGATTGCACTTAATAGTCCATGAAAATTTTCACCAACTGCAGGTGTACTCAATTAACATCTCATTAAAAAAACCTCTTGAACTTCAATGGAGCTGTCAGCCCTGTACAGTGTAAATGAAGTGTATAATTGATAGCCACCACTGTGCTGGGTGAAGAGTTCTAATAACATGGAGCTCTCCTGAGAAAGGCAGCCTAGCTTCATCAATAGAAAGAATGCCTGCCAAAAGAAGTTCCATAGTTTAGATGAGTTTGGGGAAGATACAGGAAAATAACAGCAATCGAAAGGCAGAAGGAGTCATAGCATTATGCAAAATGGATTCTTTCCTTATTCCTGGAAGATTTTCAACATAGTTTTCAAAGTGAAATTTCCCATGTGCCTTTAAATTATATGATATTTTTCTAAGTTCTAAACAGACCCTGAAGATACATGGAGCAGAAATTGTGAAGACTGAACATCCTCAGCTGCCCTAATATGTCTTTATTGGTTGCAAGGGGGAGGAGGGGATCTGTCCTCTCCTCCCTACTGAGATAACATGAGCCGGGCTTAATTGTTTGGGCGATCTGCAAAGAGATGATTCACTTGGGAAGACACGCTAGAAAATATTATTGACTCTTAAAAGAAGTCCCTTAATGCCCATCATAAAAGCCTTCTGAGAGGATCAGTTGTAAACAAATAAGAAAGAATAAAAGGCACATTTTCCTTTATGGGAGAAGTCCCTCCACATAATGTCTTTCTTTTTTATGAGTGTGGATAAGTAGCACAGAATAACTTGTATCTACAGATCTGGTTGCTGCTATCTGGTTCACACTCTGGAAAGTAATTTGTAACTATGCTAAGAAAGTTGCTCAAAATACTTATTAACCTAGACATCTCACTGCTACACACAGACTCACAAGGAAGTCAAAGATGCAATGAAAGGCTCCATATATACTAAAACTTTTATGTGTGGTAGCCAAAAAGCTAGAAAACAGTGATGTGCCTATTAATTGGGGAATGGCTAAACAAATGAACATAGATATAATGAAATATTCAGGAAATGGTATTTCTCAGTAAGAAAAAAGGAAAATTAATTCAGAGAAACATGGGGATACATATGACTTGATACAGAATGAAGTAAGCAGAACCAGGAAAACGATGCATACTTTGACTACAACAACGTGTATAGAGGAATCTAATAAAAAAATTAAAATGTATGCTATAAAATGATAATAGTGAAGCTTGTCTCCAAATAAAGAAATGAAAAAAGGCACTTTCCTCGCATCTTTACAGAGGTATAAAAATACAGGTATGGATATTGATTAGATTCAATTGACTTTTTGGTAAGTTTTGCTGAATTGTTTTTTTTTCTTTTTCTTTAATCTTTGTGACAGTACAGGTAACTATCATGTGGTGGCAAGATAGCTGGTCTTGAATCCAGCACATCCTGCATTCGAATATTGCCTCAATACCTGGCTGTATGACCCTGAGCAAGTCATTTAACTTTTCAGTACACTGGACAATTGTCTCTGACTCTAAGTTGCAGAAAAGGTGCTAACATGAATTGTTAAAGAATTATCTTCATCTAGGATATCCTCAAACCAGCAAAATCAATGGTCCATTCCTATCCCTATCCCTAACCTACAAGGAAGGGATCACTGAGAAGGGAAGGAAAAGAGTGAGAAATGGAAACCAAGGGGGTGTAAAAATAGACATCAACAAAAAGTAAGATTGTAAAAATGTTGTCAGGTTCTGATTGATCTTGATCCTAAGATTATTCTCCTTAGAATCATTATCTGGACCTACTACAAATGAAACCCCTGCTCTAATTTCCATGTTTTACTCTCTAGACCACCCAGACTTCCTGATTTAACACCCTACCTCACCTACTCCCACCACACATGCTGAATTTGTCATTTAGCCAACTTAAGCTTGATATAAAGAGACAGAAATCTTAGAGAGGTTGCCAATTCCAATTATAGTAATGCCCAGTTCCTAACCCAGACCAGTTTCTTGCATTCTATCTGATTATCCCACCACAACAGGTAGCAGGGGACCTGCTGGGATGGACAGTCACACCCGTCAAAGATACAATGCATTTCTATCAGAGGCCATTTGAGTAGTATGAAGTGCTATAAGAGGCCAAAAGAGGGAGATGGAAATTCTAGCTGTGGTAATCACTGATGCCTTCATGAAAGGGGTGGCATTCAAACAAAGCCTTGTACATACAGGATTTTGAGCAAAGTATAAAAGTTTATTAGAGGACTTGGAAGGGCCAGAAATGAAAATATGTATATATTCTCAGCATGACTCTAGAGATCTAAGAGAGATCTGGTGCTTGGCACAGTATTTGGCACATAGTAGGCACTTAATAAATTTTTTTGACTGATTAATAGTCTAAAAATCAGAATTGTTGAATCATATCTGTATATATCAGCACTGCCATGAAAATTATTACCTATTTATATGTCCCAGACTGAGGCCAGATTCCTGAAAACAGAAAGCAGAAACAAATAATGAAATAAATATACCAACCAAAGAATAAAATCTTGAGGGGCGGAGCCAAGATGGAGGTTGGAAAGCAGGAACTTGCTTAAGATCTCCCCCAAATCCCTCCAAACACCTGTAAAAATGGCTCTGAACAAATTCTAGGGCTGTGGATCCCACAAAATGGCAGAGGGAAACAGGTCTCCAGGCCAGGAGAGCCTGGATGGTCGCCAGGAAGGGTCTATCACATGGTGCTGGGAACAGAGCACAGCTCAGCATGGGCCATGCCAGAACAGACCAGACCCGGAGTCAGCCAGCACAAACAGGCCCTGGGGCTGTGAATCAGTGAGCTGTCGCAGTTATCAGACTTCTCAACCCACAAATGCCAATGAGAAGTTTAGTGGGAAACTGCAGGATCAAGTTCAGAGCACTCAAGCCACCAGCCCTGGGGGTGGCACAGGTGGTGTGGCGGTGGTGGTGGCAGCAGCAGGAAGCTCATGAGGCTGCTTCCAGAGCTCCAGTGTCAGCTGTTTCCTGAGTCCCTGGCTCACATGGTGGGAGGAATTCAGCAGGATCAGAGCAGGAGTGCAAGGAGAGCTTTGTGGGCACAAAGGAAGGATCTCTTGCTGTGCCCTGCTTGGATCTGTATTGCAGTCTTGGTTGGTGGTTCTTGGGGGAGGAGGAGCACTGCTGTGACAGAGCCTGGGGTGATGGTGGAGTAGAGGTAGCTCTGAAAACAGCAGTGCTTGGACCCCAAAGCTTGGGACAAAGTAGTCTCTACTCTACAAGCAGTCATACACTGACAAAAAGCTCAAGGGTCAAGGAGTTGGCTGGGAACAGTTCAGGTACCGAAAATGAACTCAGACTCAAACTCAAACTCTAGATTCCTTTTTTAGTGACAAAGAAGATCAAAACATATAGCCAGAAGAAGTCAACAAAGTCAAAGAGCCTACATCAAAAGCCTCCAAGAAAAATATGAATTGGTCTCAGGCCATGGAAAAGATCGAAAAGGATTTGGAAAGGCAAGTAAGAGAAGTAGAGGAAAAATTGGGATGAGAAATGAGAGTGATGCCAGAAAATCATGAAAAACAAGTCAATGAGTTGCTAAAGGAGACCCAAAAAATACTGAAGAAAATAACACTTTAAAGAATAGACTAACCCAAATGTCAAAAGAGCTCCAAAAAGCCAATGAGGGGAATGAGGCCTTAAAAGGCAGAATTAGCCAAATGGAAAGGGAGAACCAAAAAACCACTGAAGAAAATACTACCTTAAAAATTAGATTGGAGCAAGTGGAAGTTAGTGACTTTATGAAAAATCAAGATATTATAAAACAGAACTAAAGGAATGAAGAAATGGAAGACAATGTGAAATATCTCATTGGAAAAGCCCACTGACCTGGAGAATAGATCCAGGAGAGATAATCAAAACTTTTTGGACTACCTGAAATCCATGATCAAAAAAAAAAAGCCTAGATATCATCTTTCAAGAAATTATCAAGGAGAACTGCCCTGATATTCTAGATCCAGAGGGTAAAATAGAAAGTGAAAGAATCCACCGATTGCCTCCTTAAATAGATCCCAAAAAGAAAACTCCTAGAAATACTGTCACCAAATTCCAGAGCTCCAAGGTCAAGGAGAAAATACTGCAAGCAGCCAGAAAGAAACAATTTGAATATTTTGGAAACACAATCAGGGATTGAAGGGCTTGGAATATGATATTCCAGAAGTCAAAGGAGCGAGGATTAAAACAAGAATCACCTACCCAGAAAAACTGAGTATAATCATCTAAGGCAAAATATGGATTTTCAATAAAATAGAGGACTTTCAAGCTTTCTGAGTGAAAAGACCAGAGCTGAATAGAAAATTTGACTTTCAAACACAAGAATCAAGAGAAGCATGAAAAGGTAAACAAGAAAGAGAATTCATAAGGGACTTACTAAAGTTGAACTGTTTTGTTTACACTCCTACATGGAAAGATGATGTGTGTAATTCATGAGACCTTTCTCAGTATTAGGGGAGTTGAAGGGAATATAGACAGAGGGCACAGGATGAGTTGAATATGAAGGGATGATATGTAAAAAAATGAAATAAATTTAAGGGGTGAGAGAGGAATATATTGAGAGAGGGAGAAAGGGAGAGATAGAATGGGGTAAATTATCTCACATAAAAGTGGCAAGAAAAAGCACTTCTGTTGGAAGGGAAGAGAGGGCAGGTGAAGGAGAATGAGTGAATCTTACTCTCATCAGATTCAACTTGAGGAGGAAATAACATACACACTCAATTGGGTATCTTACCCCACATGAAAGTAAGGGGAAGTGGATAAAAAAGGGAGAATGATAGAAGGGAGGCAGATAGGGGGAGGAGGTAATCAAAAGTAAACACTTTTGAAAAGGGTCAGGGTCAAGGGAGAAAATTGAATAAAGTGGGACAGGATAGGATGGAAGGAAACATGGTTAGCCTTTCACAACATGAGCATTGTGGAAGTGTTTTACATAATGATACATGTGGGATCTATGTTGAATTGATTGCCTTCCTAGGCAGGGTGGGTGAGAAGGGAAGAGGAGAGAGAATTTGGAACTCAAAGTTTTAAAATCAGATGCTTAAAAAAAGTTGTATTTTGCATGCAGCTGGGAAACAAGATATATAGGGAATGGGGCAAAGAAATCTATCCTGCCCTACAAGAAAATAAGGGGAAAGGGAATGGGGGGAGTGGGGTGAAAGAACAGAGGGCTGACTGGGAATGAGGCAATCAGAATATATACCATCTTGGAATGGGTGGCGAGGTAGAAATGAGGAGAGAAATTGTAACTCAAAATCTTGTGGAAAACTAAAATATTAAATAAAAATGATAAAAAATATGTAATTGAGAATTATTTAACAAAATAAGAGAAAATAAAGCAAAAATATTATTCAAAAAAGCAGAATAAAATCTTATATAAAACCTTTAGCAGAGTCTTAACTAAGGCAGAGTGATTAGTGTCCCCCCTCCCCAAGGTACCAAAATTTACAAAGTACAGAAATTTACCATGTATTCTTTAGTTGAATAGAATCTACTGCAGTAAGTCCAACTCAGCCTGAATTTATCTTCAATTAAAACATTGATTATTTAAGGATATTTCTGATAGTACTTGCTCCAAAATCATCTCAGTTGCAAAGTTGCTAGTTATGACTCTGAAAACAAGAAAAAAGTCTTTTGTTTCCTTCTAGACCTGTCTAAATTTCTACTACTTTTGACTTTTCTTTCTTCATACATACATGTGAATATGTATATGTACATATTATAAGTACCTCACTCTCCATCCTTGTTGCTGTCACTCTACCAAAATAATCAATGTACATGGCTCACAATATTCTTCTCTGTTTTATTCTCTAAAATAATCCTTAGGCACAATATTTATATGGATTCCTCTAATAACCTAACATTTATGATGATACCTCCAGTGTGCTAACCAAACAGTTCTCATGCTTCCTCAATACTCAGTGCTTGGAGCTACAAGTGAATACAAACAACAGTCTATGCCCTCAAGGAGCTTACTTTTCAATGAGAGAAGACAGCAAATAAAGAAGGGCTACAAGAGAAGTGTGTGGTGATGGAGGAGAGGGACTGGGGGCAGTACACCTATAATGACATGGTTTAGAAATGACCAGGAAGTGAGATGGCTCCTTTCCAAGAAAAATAAGGCAGGATATCCCCTATGGAACGTCGGTGTTCCAGGGGCAGAACCCAAGGTTCCAGAGAGATGGCAATGAGGGGGATGAAGATGATAGCTAAAGTTCAGGTAGTTTGGCTTGGAATTGGCTTGAGAAGAACTACATACATACATATATACATGCTTTAATAACTTAGAACTGCATTAAGAATCTTGGGATACCATATCTGTCTGTCTATCTATCTATCTATCTATCCATCTATCCACATATAAGCATACATATGTATATGTGTATATGTATGGGTATGTGTGAGTATATATGTATATACATATATATAATATTGTTATATATGAGTGGGGGTATGCACACTTATATAATTGCGATTAATGTATAAAACATTTTTGGTTTTACCAATTGTACTTTGCATCACTTCATATGGGTCTTCCCATACTTCTCTGTACACCTAATATTTGTCATATAGCATCATAATATACCATTATATTAATATACTATAATTCATTCAGCTCTTCTCTAATCATTGAACATATATGGTATTTTTAATTCTCTAAAAAGAGCATCAGTGAGCATTTTTCTACGCATAGGTGCTCTTTACCCCTTCCTCATGACCCAAAATATTCTGTCAACACTCCTTTACTCTCCTCACTTAGACTTAAAGCTGATGGGCTCCAGAGAACACTGTATCTCTTCAAACCCAAGAGATGGCATTATTTTATTTCTGCCGAGAGGGTGGAGTTGGCATAATCCTTATCCCACTCCCACTGCTTTTGGTTTGTTTCTCTACTATAACTTCAAAAGAATCTGTCCATCTGGTTTTAGCCTATCTTTCTACTTTTGTTTCACCAAATCATCCTTCACATGGCCTATATTCTAACTGAACTGTTCTACTAGCTAGTCCTGGAATTTGACATTCTTAATTCCCTTCATTTGACATTCCCCATACCTAGAAGTCTTATCTTCCCCCAAGACTCGGCCCAGGTTTCACCACTATTTTATCTGCCTTGATATTCATCCCTTTCTGCTTAATAATGTTCTTTCCTTCCTGACATTATTATGTATACAGGTTGTATCCAGACAGTAGAACAGAAGCCCCATGAGGGCAGGAACTATTTTACTTTTGTCTTTGTATCTCCAATTCCTAAAATAAAGTAAATATTTGATAAATATTTGGTGAATTGAATTTGAAAGACTCCAGATTTAGAGCTAGGTCTCTTGTCCACTCCCTCCCATTTAACAGAGGAAGAAAATGAGGTTCAGGGAAGTTAAGTAACTTTTCTTGCCTTTCTCCAGGAAGCTACTGGCAGAGGTAGATTGAACCCAGGTTCTCTGACTTTTTTAATTATCTGACTAATTTATAGGTGATATTCTGACTTATTTTCCTGGAAAGAGGCTATCTTACTCTCTGACTAATTTAATTATCTTTCCACTGTACTACACTGCTTCATTTATATATCAACCCTCTCCATCTTTCTGTTGAGATTCGACCGATGTATTCCACACAAATGGCCCACAGTCTTTGCCGCCATCCCATCTTTTGCTACTATCCTTAGGAATAATATTCATGTTAATTTCTCTAATCCACTAATACTTAGGTCAATATCTCTAATACCCTAACCAAACAATTCCTATGCCTACTCAACTCTAATAACATTATTTTCCCCTCCACTTCAGCTACTGGGAATAACTACACATTAGACCTAACCATCTCATACTCTACCACTCTTAAGATGTCAAATTCTGAAAATGCAATCTCTAAAACTAATCTCCTATCCCTCTACCTGCCCACATATTCTCATCACCACTAAATCGATTCTTTGCCCTCTTTGCCACGTCTGGTCTCTTGAATCCTTCCTATTTTCTCTCCCCCACTCTGGCTCCATTAATCTCCATAACCATATTCCACGTTATGGTCTGTCATTTTAATGAGTAAGGGGTATACATACTTACATAATTTTATATTATATTATAAATATAATGTATATTATAATATATTACATGTAATATATAATATGATATATTAAAAATACAAGTATTATAAAATGCTATTTAATGAGTCACTAGCTATATTCACAGTACTCTTACCCCTAGGATTTTCTACTTTTTCTCACCTGTTAATATTCTACACTTAGATAAGTCTCACCATCTGATTCCTCATTTCCTGGGCCCAAGTGGCTATGTATCATCGGAAAAAAGTCATGACAGGACTGATTTTATCCACTATAAATTTATAATGTACAAGCTCAAATGGGTTCTTACTGTTGTTTGGCACTCCTATTATACTCCCCATACTAATTGTTTACATTCATGAGGCAAACTAAATAGGCTACAGAAGTTCAAATATCAGTACATACATTCTACTGCTATTTTGCTTATAGCATTAAAATACCCAGCTTAACCAATGGGTGATCCATTTGTCATTTTCCTTCCTCTCCTCTCAACCCCATCATGAGTAACTATGATTGGGAATTCACTCAGCTGATGGTTCCTTAATAGATATTCTACCAAGCATGGTAAGAACTTTGGCAACAAATGAATAAAAAACTGGTGTTTGAAAGAACTAATTAGCTGTTGCTGTGATCTAAAGAATAACTTAGTGATGCTGTTCCGCCAGTGATTAGCCTGTGTGAATCTCTAGTAACCCAAAGCTAAGTGTGCCTCCAGAGATAGGAAAACTGGAGCCCAGTGTTCTCTATCTAGCTGTTCTTAGCAAAGAAATACTATCAGATTAGAAGAACATTTGCCTTATGATACTGCATGAGAAGTATTCTTCCAGTGTCACATGGAGTACTGTAAGCCCATCAGCAGAGCAGGGGTAGCTTCTCAATACCACATTGGCCAAATTCTGATTTTATTGTAAATCCTTTTTTGTACTATTTTCATTTTTTGTCTGGGCTTATAATTTCATGAGAGTAAACAACTCTCCAATTAGAAACTGTATTCCGTGATGCAGATTGTCAACTCATCTTTAACCTAAAGCCTTTAGAAAATTGCCTGGGAAAACCAAGAGTTTAAGTGACTTATCCACAGTCCTACAGTTAGGTTGTGTCATAGGCAGGACTTGGAGTTAGTTTTCTATCTACCCTAGCATATTCCCTCCTTTGTATTACTTATAACTTAATATTTGCAGGTATCCAATAACAAATGAAATGATATAGAAATAGACAGAGATAACGAAGTTAGAGACAAAGCTGACCTAGTCATAGAAAGGCAATTTTTTATAGTGAAGAGGAAACTGTCCCTGAAGCCAGTAACAGCCAGTTCAAATCTTGCCTCTGGCACATGCTGCCTAGGCCTAGCATTTAACCTCTCAGGGCTCTCTAAGACAGCTCTCTAAGACTATCAATGAGATAATATATACGTAAAGTCCTTTGCAAAGTCCTTAAAGAACTATATAAATGTTAACTATTATTATGAGGTGTTTTTTGCCTTTCTCCATCTTCCAAGTGCTCATCACAGTGTCTAGCGCATCGTCGTCATTTAATGAATGTTTGTTGTCTAAAGTTTTAATAATAATAATAATAATAATATAATCGTTATCATCATCATTTTAAATTGATAAACCAGCAAAGAAGTTGCTAACTTCTTTAGTAGATCAATTTTCCTCATCTAAGAGTTCCCTCTATGTATGAAATTCCTTTCCCTATAGATAGGATGTCTAGATAAGTCATTGTTAGATAGATATATGTATACATGTGTGTTTGTGTATGTTTTCAAGTCCACAATGAATGCTTTTGGGATTCAAAGAAAACATTTTTCATTGCTTTCAGTGTCTTAAATATCACTTTGAGAGGTAAATTGGAACATACTTGGAAAGTATTTCCTCTCCTCAAGCCACCAACCATATCCCATCACTAGCACTTCTAGGAGATGACGACTTCCTATTTATGGAGAAGAGTGAAGCCATCCTGACAAGTGTTCCCTAAGTTCCCTTATGCCACTCTTCAAAAATTCTCAGAAGTGTCATCTATTCTGTTCTTCCTTTCTATTTCAGAGGTATGCTTGCTAAGGCCAATCCACATACTCACTCTCCTCTGGCTCCTTCAGGACGGTGCTCTAACAGTCTCCCCACATCCCCACCTCATCAATTTGTAATCTCTCTCCCTTTCTATGGGTTCCTGAAAATGTGCTCAGGTATCCCTAGTCCTCTTAAAAAATGCCTTTCCTTGACTCCATACAGCTAGAGAGAGAGAGAGAGAGAGGCAGAGAGAGAGATATGAATGGAGAAAAATGAATAGATGGATGATAGATGGTAAATATATATTTATATATAACATATATATACATTAATATAGACAGATATGTGTTTATCATTTATGTATGTGTATATATACATATGTATGTATGTGTGTATATATACATATGTATGTATGTATGTATATATACACACACTTCACTGTTAAGCTTCTTGAAAAAGTTGCCTGTATCTGATGCCTTCATTCCCACACCCAACTCTCTTCAGCCCATTGAATTCTGACTTCTGATCACACTGTCCTCCTGAAATTGTTCTTTTAAAAGTCACCAATCACCTTCTAATCACCAAACTCACTGGTCTTTTTGTTTTCAGTCTTCATCATTCCTGGCCTCCAAATACCCTTGACAATGATTACCCTCTCCCTCCTAGTAGATATTCACTTTGCCCTTGTTGAAAAGATGTCACCACACTCTCTTGATTACATCTCAAAATGTCCTCCTTTCTTTTTTGACTCCTTGACCTCCAAAAACCCTTTAGTGTAACTAGTCTTCTCCCAAGGTTCAATGGCTACATTCTCTACTTAACACAGTCTCTTTGGGGCTTTCTTATTTATTCTTATAGATTTAATAATCACTTCTGCACAGATTATTAAGGAAGTTATCTGATCATTCAGTAATAATGAAAAATAACAGAGGGACAGGTCAAATGTTACACTGTTATCCATAAAATATTAAAGGATCAAGAGAAAGGTTTCTAACACATTGGACAAAACCTTTATGACTTTCCATGTCCTTGTGGAGGCTGAAAGTAAGTTGCTCTAATAAATATAGAGTGAAAAAATCTTCAAATCAATACAGAATTTCCTTTATTTTCAGCATTTAAGTTCATTCATATACTAGCAATTATATATTTCTTATAATGCTAAATTATGAAATACTAGAACACCTCTAAGAAGGCATACAAATTATGTGGATATGCTCAAAAATAAACCACAAATACTTTGAAGAATGTAAGGTTATGAATCAAGATGAAAAGTAGAAGGAAATTAGATGATGCAAGATGTAAAAATAGACCACCACACAGACCTATGTTATATTCTAATTTCAACTTTACTTTTACCTTCAGTAATTTACTAGCAAATTTTAAAACATTATTCACTTGTGTCAGTTCCTCCTTCTTATTAGATTTCTTCTCCATTTTCAAGACCAGGTTTATCTAATAAAATAGATCAATTAAAAACCACTTTATATAACAACTTTAAAAAAAGGTAAATCATGAATCAATTTTAAAATGAGTCTTTTTCAGTCATAGAACCATGTATACTGAAAGAATAAATAAGGCTTTTATTGGAACCGAAGTCAATAAATTAGTTTGGGTTTTCTGACTTACAAATATGTTCTGTAAATGTAGATATGAAATTCATCTTCAGTAACCCATCAAGCAAAACCAACCATTCTTTATGGTACAATATGTTATAATGAACACTAGATTAGCAGTCAGAAGACCATGGATCTAGTACTTGCTATGCCATCTACTAGTCATGTGACTTTGGGCAAATTGTTTAATCCCTCTGAGCTTTTGTTTCTTTAATTATAAAATGAAGATAAAATGTTTGTGCTACCTCATTCAGAGGACTGTGATGAGTGTTAAATGAGACAATATACATGAAAAGTATCTGATAAACTTTATAAAGTATCACTCATTTACAGCAGATGTAACATTTAGATGAACTTTATAATATAAAATTTTTCCTCGAATTTCAAGTAATGCATCACTCATGAAAATTTGACAAAAATGATAAGAGATTAATGGTTACTAAATGTAACTATCAAAAGCTGGTATGTTTTAATGTGTTACTGTTTAATAAAAATTCTTATTTGCTAAAAAAATACACAGGCTGAGAAAGAATATATGGCTTGCAATCTATAAGGATCACATGATCAATAATAATGTAAGAGTATAGTTATCTGAACACATTCCATATTCTCTATCAGCTCTGTGAGTTTAAAAGTTATATCTTATTTGAACTTTCTATCTCATCCAATTCCTAGCACAATGTTCTGCACATATTAGGCACTTAAATTTCTTATTGACTTTGAACTTAGAGTCCATGAATCTCAATCAGACCCAGCCTGGCAACTCATATGTACATAAAGGGCTAAAATTAGTATGGGACAACAAGGGCCTTATTCTAGGGCACCAAATTTAGATGGTGCCAATGCCACTTTCAGGTCAACAACAGAAATAAACATACAAAGAAACAGAACCTGGTTAGTAATAATACTGAGATGACAAAGGAAGCTATCCAATAGCATACTTAGGTGGTTCCTTCTATACCCTATCATGATCATAACCAGTGGCCCAGGGTCTTCATTTCCCATACATATACTCATAGGACAATATCCTGTCCAGGCCACAAAAGCAAGGGCATTTTTTGTGCCATTTGCTCTGAGCAGAGTTTGTGGTCTTGCTCCAGATGCAAAAATTCCTAGTTACAGCTCTGTTTATGGATTTAGGCTATATCCTATGGCAACAAAACCACTAGTCAATTTAATAAAGAAAAAAACACATAGTAATTAGTATCATATAGAAGTAAAAGTATAAGAAATCTAATTGATTTTTTGACCATTAAGCAGTTGAGTGTTTGCTCTACCGACACTTTCTGACCTGCATAGTGAATGGAATGAGTTGTAGTGGTTGCATTCATGGAGAGTGGTCATCGGTCTTCCCACGATTTGGAGAAGGAATGTAAATGACTGATATGTGAGGGTTGCCCATCACAAAGCTTTACTGATGTCATGTAAGCATTGATAAAGAATTCAATCTTGGTTTATTTGATGCTTTCTAATTAAGTGGTTCCGGCTCAAAACTGAAAGGCTGGAGGTCATATGTTTTAATAAAGTCTGGATGAGAAGAGGAGAGAGTAACAGGTCTTTGGCAGACAACGATCTAAGGGCTAATCTCAGGGGCTGGCAACTGAGCCTGAAATGAAGGAGGTGCTCTTTGCTCCCGGGGGAAAAATGGCAAGAGACATTTCTGGTGTTTTGTTCCCTTGAAAAAAAAATCTCTTAAGTGACAGTAAGTGTCAGCACTTACAATTATATTCATTTTAACTACAATGAAATTCATTATTCTTGTTGAAATGAACGTCTCCAATCTTAGGAGACCCTCTTACTTAACCCAAGCTAGAGTTGGAACAAAAAAATGCCCTTTTACAATTCTATCACATCATTGGCCTTATTAGTTTAATGAATAGCCTCCTTTTTTTTTAATCTTACCATTGTTCCAGCTTGTGTTTTGAGGGAAGTGCTGAGCGCGTCCCACAAACTCTGAGCCTTCCCCCAAATTGTTCCTTTCAGAAAACATCTCAAGCACATGCTTATAATGCTATATGATAGTGTATTATGCTATCAGCATAATTCTTCATATACTTGTGCTCTGCTCCTAGGATCTAATTTCTTCTAAGAAGTCTTCCTGGGCAGATGTGAGAAGAGCTGACTCTTAAAGGTTTCACCATTCTCTCAGCTATTCCCCTTCATCTCTAACCCAATTATGCACTTTCTTGTGTGTTTCCTCCTTCAAATGCTAGTATACTTACCCTTGACTTGACTCAAAAGAAAACAAGTACTTAAAATTCACACAAGAATCAAGTAAATTTTTCTATCCCCCCAACTAATTGACTTGGGGAGTTAAAATACAGTGCTAAAGATAATGAAGTCATGGGTTCAAACAGGAATATGGCATTTATTCTGTTCCATGGCTACAGATTATACTTGTGATCCTCAACTCACTCATATAGTAGAAGTATGGCACCACTCACAAGGCAAATTGGACAAGAGGATGTGGATGACAGTGCAGATTCATAAGCACTACTGAAAAATGTGACCTACCAATGGTAAGTACAAGTTGCCACCATTTTGAAATACCTTGTGCTTGTCCCTGAACTATATATTTATAGCCTATATACCTGTCTTAAGAGAAGACCCGACACTGAATTGTTTTAGTATAATGATTCTTCTGTAACCGGATAATGGTATTTCTAGGTGAATCCTGACATCTGGACCTTTTGAGACTGCTTCCAAGCCACATCAACAATGAATGAAATTGGTACAAATTGGGAAGAGAGATGGTCATATCCATGCTAACTTTGTACTTTACTGTGACTCAAACACCAAAGGTACTTCTCAGAAAAAAAAAAAAAAAAACATTTCTTAATGGACAGAAAGGATTTTGCTTTTTAGATCATGATCTTCCCATTGTTTTCTCCAATAATACCCCTCCAAAGGGAGTCATTAGAACATTAGGGTCTGACAAAATCTACTCTAATTCTACTACAATTCATAGTGTAGTCAACAGAACACTTAACTTGGATTTAAGAGGTTCTGGGTTATTTAAATCCTGCCTCAGACACTTACTAAGTGCGTGGTCCCCAACAGGTAATTTAACATCTCTCTGCCTCAATTTCCTCATCTGCAAACTAAAAGAGTTGACTTGATGATCTCTAAGGTCCATCTAACTCTAAGGAAATATATGATCCTATGATATTATGAATCTCAAGGTCTGAGATACATACATACCCAAATTATAAATACCTAGCATATTTAGCATTCATTTAGGGTTCACCTTAACCCCTAAATCTGCTGTGTCTTACTTGTCCCATTCCAGTCTCCAGTTTTCACAAACACCTTTGTCCCTTTACCTAAGTTCTGTCTCTATCTCTCTCATCTGTCTCTCTGTGTATTTCTGTCTTATTTCTACCTCTATCTCTATATCACTTTGTTTCTTTCTCTCTCTATTTCTCTTTGTGTGTCTCTCTGTCTCTATCTCTCACTTTCTCTGTCTCTATCTCTGTTTCAGTCTTATCTCCCTGTCTCTATCTCTGTGTATGTGTCTCTCCATCTCTGTCTCTGTTGTGGTATTGTCTCCCTGTCTCTATCTCTGTTTGTGCCTCTGTCTCTCTGTCTCTGATTTTCTGTCTGCCTCTCTTTATTTGTCTCTCTCTGTGTCTCTCTGTCTCTGTGTCTCTGTGTGTCTCTCTCTCTGTCTCTGTGTCTCTCTCTGTCTCTGTGTCTCTCTCGATCTGTGTGTGTGTGTGTGTGTGTCTGTCTGTCTCCATCTCTCTGTCTCTGTTTCTCTCTCTCACCTACCTAGTGTATGAATTAAGTCAAATGGTACTCTTCTACAGCCCTCTGACCCTCAGGCTGACTGCTCCATGTTCCCTGGCTTCCAGGGCCAATAAAATCATTCTATTTGTCTCACTCTATAGGCTCCAAGCTTAGGACAAGTTTATAAATTGTTGACTTCTACTTTTTCCTCCAAACAAATTTGCTCCTTCTGCCCTCAATTAATTTTGTTGGAATCATAAAATGTTAGTTTGAGAAGAAATCTTAACAAAAGGGTTCTTAATCTGGGGTGTTTGAACTTGCTTATTAAAATCTTGTGTGATCATCTGTATTTAGTTTTATACATTTAAAACAATTCTTCTGAAAATACCATAGACTTCAGCAGACTGAGTAAAAGGCATCCATAGCTCAAAAAAGGTTAGAGATTCATTAGTGTCAGTCCTAATTATATGGAGGATACATCTGAGGCCCAGAGATGTAAAATCACTTAGCCAAGCTCACTTAGCAACATAAGTAGTGGCAGTGTTAACCCTGACCATTTTTGTTGGTCAAATAAGCCCTGGGGTGTGTCTAAATTAGGTCTGGGGATGGGTCTGCATTACGCTGTTGGAACCGAGAAATTTAAGCCATCAATATCAATCTCTCTAATGAAAATACAACCTTTAACTATGAGTAAGTGAATCAACCAACAAATATAACAGGGCATATTGTATATAAAGCATTGCACTTAAGGCCTGGGTAGGGGAGAAGGAGAAGCAGTGTAAGACATAGTACCTAGCACAGGACCTTGTGTGGAGCAGCATTTGTCATACTAACCAATGTTTGCTAAGTCAAATGGAAATCAAAGACAAGGTCCCTTTTCTGCAGGTTTGTAGGTAAAGTTGGTGCAATTCAGTTCAACAAGACCTAGATAGACACATGTACATACATAAAACCCATTAGTATTCCCTGCCCTCCAGGAGCTTTCATTGCATACATACACACTTGTGCACACAATACAGAGCACATACAAAATAAATACAGAGCATGTTTGAGGCAGGGAGCTGAGAATAGGGAAGAATAGGAAAAAGCACTAACAGCTGGGAATGGAGAATTGGAAAACATAATTGCAAAGGGCAGTTAGGTGGTACAGTGAGTAGAGCCAGACCTGGGGTCAGGAAGACCTGAGTTCAAATCTGGCCTCAGACACTTACTAGCTGTGTGTCTCTAGGCAAGTCACTTAACCCCATTTGCCTCAATTTCCTCATATGTAAAATGAGCTGGAGAAGAAAATAACAAACCACTTTGGCATCTTTACCAAAGGAAAAAAAACGACCCAAATGGAGTTACAAAGATTTGGACAAGTCTGAAATGACTGAAATACAACTGAAAAGATGATGAACAAATTAGCAGCTAGTGCCAAATCAGAGGCATAGACAGCAATTGCTACAGGAGGTCAGAGGATGGAGACATCCTGTGTATCAGGTAAGTCTGGGGTGCTCAAGGAAAGCTTCACAGAGGAGCTGGCATGAAAGGATGCTGAGGGATATCTTTTGTGTTATCAGAATACTTAGCAAGCAATCTCTCTTCAAACAGTATTCAGAGAAAGGCTCAATGAAATATTTTCTTTTAAGATCTTGAAACCCATTTAGGTTTCTGGGTACTAGAGGAGCTTGGTATGGTTCAGGGTCACTCACTAGCAGAACGTTCCCAACTATGTCCTCTGATTGATAATTTTGTTTTTGTCCTCCACCTGCTGGAAGCTGGGTGTTCTGGTTGATTGGAAATGACCAGTAACATTTAAAACACCTTTTCCATTTTCTGGTTTTGGAGAATAAAGAATAGAGCTTTGCTTCTGCTCTGAAATACTTTACCAAGTGCCTTCAGTGAATGAGGGGGACTTTTCTCCATGCCTATCCTGATAAACTTCACTCACTGTATACTGGTAATGAACTCCTTTCTCATTTGTGCAAGGGCCAATATCTATTATGTACTTCATGGACAGGGAGCCATCAATAACTTGGGCTTGGGGGCATGGGGAAAGAACAAAAAGAATCATATTGTTGAGGGCTTTCTTCTGGATTTGTCAATTGTTTACTATGTGTAGGGTACCAGGTTGGGTTGTAGGATACAATGAGATAATTCTTACTAAGATAGAGTGTTTATTTTAATGGGGGAGATGACAAGCACATACACAAATATATAGAGCACAAATATAAAATAAAGAACTATGTGTGTGTGTCTAATACAGTTAAAAAATATGGTAGCTTAAGAGAGAGAATGAAAAGGTCACCAAGGGAGAAAACCTGAAAACCTTTGAAAGTAGATTATATAATAAGATTGGACACCTCTGGTAGAATCTGACTTATTCAGTCCATCTATCTTCGACTAAGGCAGCAACGGAGCAAACCCCCCATCTTTCTGCAGTGGAGATTTCTCTCCCGTTGTGTGGCTAATTGGCAATTCCAGGAGTTTATTCTCCTCTGAGGCCAAGACTCCAGACAACATAGTAATTTCTCAGGCAACTGTGCAGAAATAGCCACCATGGCCACCTTTCCCATCACCCTGAATCCCTCCAAAAGTGAGTGATCAGCTCAATAGATGTCCCAAAAGGTTCCCTCTTAACCAGATGATAGATCTGTGTGGCAGGTGAATTGGATAAAGGAGGGAGTATTTTCTGTCGATAATTGGGATTTCATTTCTACCCAAACTCCTGTTGAAATTATAAAGGGCAAAGGAAAACAACACATATAACTTATCTGTAGGTGCAAGAGGCATTTAGCAAGTCACACCTACCATCCATAATTAGGACAGTCTGCAGTACCACTCCTATTCCTAACTGGTCAGTGCAGGAGTAAAACGCCCCTTGGAAATTCTGAGCTATTTGTGGCTTATGTTTTAAGTATTTTCTCCAAATGCAGTTTCCCTTGCTCAGATTCACATCTGTCTTCATTTGGTCCTGTTCCCTGGCCAGCCTGCTGAGGCTGGAGAGAGCTAATCAAGAATTTTCACCCTGCTGAGCCAGTCCGAAGACATGGGGCATATTTTTAGAACAGGCAGCCATGAAGTTGCATTTGGGAAAAGGAACTCTTTCCTCTCATGACATCTGAAGATGTGGGCAAAATAGAACCGTCAGCTACATTCCAGGCAGCTCCATTCAACAAGGACAAACTATTA
The DNA here is from genome assembly GCF_011100635.1 of Trichosurus vulpecula. Lineage (NCBI taxonomy): Eukaryota > Metazoa > Chordata > Mammalia > Diprotodontia > Phalangeridae > Trichosurus > Trichosurus vulpecula. The sequence goes on from NC_050573.1 coordinate 537,405,656, forward strand.
ACAAACTACTTGCAGGTAAAATATCAAAGAGAAATGGAAATACCAAGTCGATTAAGTCTTCACAGTTTACTTGTAGTCTGGGGTCAAGGACACTGCTCTCTTTGCACAGGAAAAAAAATCATTTTGACACTATTGTCGATAGACACGGATATTATTTACTTTCTTGCCATGTATCACTGAGGACAGTGGGGATGGGCTGTGACGGGCAACATCACCAGATCCATGCCATTGGAATCTGCTTTGTAATGGGTTTTCCTGTAGAGTTTAGACACACATTGATCTGATAGGACTTGTACACTGAATAGAGGTCATTAACAAGGTTGTTTTCCCCTTATCTGCTCCTTATTTATTGGGTTGTCGCGGTATCTCCATTTCGATCTGTAATTAGTAAAAAGAGCTTGTGATATATTATCTACTAGAGTTCATCAGACAAAGCCCTGCCATTGGGAATATGTCTCTCTCTAAGACCTTTCTCTTTAAATCCTCAAGCCCCATAGAACAAATAGGAGGAAAGCCCCCAATCACTTTCTGTCCTGATTAGCCTAGTACATGCTTAGGCCATAGCCTCATACAGAGACCAGATGCTGGCAGATTCATTGCCGTGGGGATTTTACAGCAGTGGATAAATAAATCCTATCTAAATGAGTCCAAAACTAATTATCATAAAATAGTTATGGTATATGCAGGCATTATGCATTGTATATTATCTTATGAACTAATGAATTGTATCCTAAAATGCCAAGAGTTTGCAATAAATGTTGAATAGCAGACGCCTGTCATAAATCCACTTAGAGGCTGGTCTTGTTATTCACTTTGGCAGTGGGGAAGGTGCAGCATAAACCCAATCCTATAGACTCTCCACCTCTCTTATCCTGGTTCTTCCTTCAGTATGGAGAAAGTACTCCACCAACAAAATGGTAGAAGTCATACTTCTTTTCAGTTTTGGTTTTGCAGCCTTAATACCATCCCAAATACTAGGGGCTAGAGGATGCATTAATTTTTCCAAAAGGTAATATTAGGGTAGGCAAACCAAATGCCAAATCACAGTTATTTAAAGAACTTTTCAATAAGAATCTCAGTCCAAGTACTTATTTTTGCTTCTCACTTTTATTTTGGCTTGCTTTATCGTTTTTGGATTTGTTGTTGTTGTTGTTTGAGTTTTGTTTTTTGTTTCTTGGTTTGTTTGTTTGTCATATTAGACTTGTGATTTCATTAATGTAGAGAGCTCCCAGTGAGGAATGTCTACCAATGAAGATCTGCACCTTTCCTGTAACTTGAAGCCTTGGGGAGTTACCTGAGGCACTGAAAGTCCATCAGCCAGCCAACGAGTATTTCTTTTCTGTTTTAGTGTCTGATAATATCCATTTTCTTTTTCTTTATTGTTTTTTGTGGTAATTTATCTTTATTTTTTAAATTTATTTATTTATTTTTAGTTTACAACATTCAGTTCCACAAGCTTTTGAGTTTTAAATTTTCTCCCCTTTCCTCCCCTCCCCCCTCCCCAAGACATCATGCAATCTGATCAAGGCTCTACATATATATTCACATTAAACATATTTTCACATTAGTCATGTTGTAAAGAAGAATTATAACCAATGGAATGAACAACAAGAAAGAGGAAATAAAACAAAAAGGAGAGAGAGCAAATAGTATGTTTTGTTCTGCTTTCAGACTCCATAATTCTTTCTCTGTATATGGATAGCATTATCCATCCTGAGCCTTTTGGAATTGTCTTAGAACCTTGCATTTCTGAGAAGAGCCAAGTCTATCAAAGGTAGTCATCGTGCAATGTGGCTGTAACTGTGTACTATGTTCTCCTGGTTCTGCTCATTTCACTCAGCATCAGTTCTCAGAAGTCTTTCCAGGTTTTTCTGAAATCTGCCTGCTCATCATTTCTTATAGCACAATAGTATTCCATTACGTTCATATACCACAACTTTCAACAAGCATTTCTTGAACACTTACTACATGCCCGACACTGTGCTAAGCATTGAACAAAAACTCGTCCCAGTCCTCAAGGAGCTCATATTTTAATGATTAAACAACAGAGTGACTTGCTTAGAGTCATATTGTCATTTGTCCTTCCTTTCAAAAAGGACCAATGATGTCACTGGGTGAATTGGATTTAAATGAGGCAGAGCTGCACAAAGTCATCAGCCTCGTTCTCTCTTCCAGAGTCATAGAAGTCCAGTGACAAGACGAAAGTCACGACATCCTGTGATGGCCCAGGATGCAGTGGATGACCTTGACACCTTCCATTTCTGACCAAGCTATAAGCGCCTGATTCAGCCACTTCGATTGCCCTTAAAACAAATTGTTCTCCTCCGCCTATTCTGCCAGGGAAAGTCTCCACATGCTTAGGGTAGACACCCTTTATTCCCCAAACTTAGGTTTGTGGCTTGTCAGTTACCCTCGACCTGGCTTAACCTGTCTGAGCCTACTGTAGTTTCTTAAAGCCACAGGTGGGAGCTGGGTAACAAGTGGACACCAAAGGTGGCTGAGCATCCCTGAAAAGGGTTCAGCAAGCCCTTACCCCAGACATGCTAGTACTCCCTAAACACTCCAAGCACAAGACAGCAACATCAGCCCCCTACTTGCTTTTGCTCACACAACATTCCTTTTCCTGTCTCCATGGCTTTTTGTTGGCTATTTCCCATACCTGGAATGCACTCCATCCTCTTCCACCTCTTGGTTCTGTGACTTCCATGGGACTTCAGATCCCCCCTTCTGCAGGAGGCCTTCCCTTCTCCACACCTCCCAGCTGCTGATTCATTGACGCATACATTTGCTTTCCACCTACACTATATGTATTCTGTATGCACTTATTCATATACATGTTGTCTCCCTCATTAGAATGTAAATTCTTTGAGGACAAATTGATATTCTGGCTCTTTCTTTATATCCCAAGTTTAGCACTGTGTCTGGCACGTATAAAGTCCTTAAAAATGCTTGTTGACTAACCAATTAATATATTTATTCAGAATCTTAGGACAATTATTTAGATGTTACTTGAAATTACTTGAGATCCTGGGGAACAGAAGTCATAACAATGTTCTGCCTTTATTATTTTCGGGATAGATAATACTGTTTGGTTTGGTTTACTTTGGTTTTTCCCCTCCACTTCCTATTGAGAGATAAAGCAAAATCTTATCAAAACTGAAGACTGGAAAATGTCTAATAGATCTACATTTCCCTTGGGCCTGGGTTTCCCCAAGTTCTGTTATCTCAGCTTGTGTGGTTATTATTTCTGTTCTTTCTTTTCTTGCTGGAGTCTGATAGATCACTGGATACCCAATCACTCCCATACATCATGGCATGTCCTCATGCCTCCCAAGTGGAGCAAAATAAAAATAAAAGGGACTCTAGATACTGAGCCCTTTTTCAAATGACAGGTGGGAGGTCCAAGGATAGGCTGTCTAGGGCAGAGACTTCACCTTAGTGGCAAAATGCCATGACCAAGACAACTTTTTGTGGTGTCCACCTTAGAATCATTTGCCTTCCACAAGATAGAAATAGTCTAGGTAACAGGCTGAGGTTAACACAGATTTCAGGGTCAGATTTAGAGCCTGACGGGATCTTGGAAATCATCTAGTAAATATCATAATTTTACAGATGAAGAAACTGGGGCATAGAGAGGTGAGGGAAATTGTCCTATAAAATATATGCTCTTTGAGGGCAAGGATTGTTTTGATTTTGTGCTGAGGGCCTGGCACTTGCTAAAAGTCTGTTGATTGAGTGTCCAAGTGTCACAGTAAGTGACAGAGGCAAAAAATGAACCCAGGACCTCAGATTCCAAATGCAATGTTCTTTCCTCGAAGCATGTTGCCTGTTGGAGGAAGTCATTCTTACGGAGCAGTTGGTATCTAGTCATTTTTCAGTTGTTTCTGACTATCCATGGCCCCATTTGGGGTTGTTTTGGCAAAGATGCTGGAGTGGTTTGTCATGTCCCTTCTCCAGCTCATTTTACAGATTATGAAACTGAGGCAAACAGGATTAAGTGACTTGCCCAGGGTCACACAGCTAGTAAGTGTCTGAGGCCAGATTTGAACTCAGGAAGATGAGTCTTCCTGACTCCACACCTGGAACTCTATCCACTGTGACACCTAGATAGATGCCCCCTTACAGAGCTGATTCTCATACTAATCTAAGAGGCAAAGTAGAGTACTGGACTTAGAATCAGAAGTCCTGGGTTTGAAGCAGCCTCACTAGCTGTATGTTTATTGGAGAGTCACGGAGCGTCCCTATCTCTTAATGTGTAAAATGATGATATTTGCCATACCTACCCCCAAAGGGTTGCTGTGTGGAAAGGGCTTTGTAAACTCTGAAGGTGCTATGGAAACATGAGTTGTTCTTAATGTCAGAAAGTAGCTATAGAGATGATTCTACTGGGGAGAAAAAATAATTGGGAAGAAAAAGAGAGAAAGAAAAGTAGTATCTTTTTTACATATCAAGCAGCTAGGTAGTACTGTGGAAAGAGTCAGGAGGATCTGAATTCAAATTCAACCTTAGACACTCATCAGCTGCGTGACCCTGGGCAGGTCACTTAACCTCCATTTGCCTCAGTTTCCTCATCTGTAAATGGGGATAATAATAGCACCTACCTCCAAGTATAGTGAAAGTAAAATGAGATATTTGTAAAGCATTTAGCCCTGAGCCTGGCATGTCTTAGGTGCTATATAAATATTAGCGATTATTATTATTAAGATCAGGGTGAAAACAATACAAAGTCTGAGTGAGGGAGTGTCAGAAAGAGCAAGATTCCGAAGCTACCTAAACATGCTTTAAAAAACATTTATTCAGTAAACTTTAAGCTTGCCTAGTGGCAAGGGAGAGGTTTTATGGCCTTTACCCAATGCTGTGGTGGGATATCTATGGAAGAGCTCAAATAGTTTTAGGATAAATGTTCCTTCAGATTAGATGCTGCAGGAAGAAGCTCCCCTGGTATTATCAAAAGGCTGCTTAAATATTCCACTCATTGAGGTTCTTTTAAAAAAAATGCATTTCATTTCAACCATAAGAGGCAGTCACAAGAGAAAAATCTCTAGCCTCCTCTCAGATCATCTTTTATTAAGCAAAACTGGTATTCTTTTACATTGCTGCTTTTCCCCTTCATTTAGTGACAACCGATGTGTCCTAACTTGTGGGTTTCCAACTTTTCTATTTCTATCCTAATGTTATCTGAGTTGGTGTTGATAAGTCAATCCACCAAGACTTAAGGAACAAGACAAGTAGAGATGCACAGCTGTCTCCTTAATTATTTCCCCCAAAACATAATGTTGTCACCTACAGTTGGTTTTCTGATGCAATTCCAAAGCTTGCATTATTCAGGTAGAGAAAGAAAGAAAATTGGTAGGTAAAGAGACAAGTACATCTTCAACTTTCGCTCACTGGCCTAACATGATTGTGAGTGATCAGAATAATGAGGAAAACAATAAAAAAAAACCACCAGCTAATGATAAGCAAGAAAGATACACCTACTCAGTAAACTGTCAGAGATAATTTTAATGTCACTGAATAGAATGCTATTGAAAAATCACCGTGTGGCCAATATTGCCCCCAGAGGAACATATATCAAAACAGAAAAGATATGAAGCTTCAGAAAGACATTGTCTTTATCTTTTTTTTCCAGACCCTCCCTCCTCCTTTGAGGTTCAAAGCATCAGCATTTTCTACCCTATGCAGTTCATAGTGGCTGCTGGCTACCAGCTTCCAAGTCATTACCCTCTTTATTCAAGTAAGTTAGTAAATGACTCACTATCTTCCCCAATTCCTGTTCTCATGTTAACTGGCTTCCAATTCTCAGTCTGCTTAAATCCCATGACCTACTCATTCATTCCCACCTCAGCCACAAAGATCTCACCATTACCTGCAGGTAGTAGAGTTCCTTAATTAAACACTCTGACATTCCTCTATCTGACCATAACCACCTATCATTCCATCTGTACCTATTCTTCACCCCCCCAATCTATAATTTGTCCTCATCAACTTCCAATTGCTTCCCCCTTCAGTATGTTCTAAGACTCTTTGCCAAGCTTTCTTCTCTTTTCTCTCTATACCAGTGGCTATTAAGCTGGGGTGTTTAAACTTGATTTTTTAAATATACATATTGATTACTGTTTTATGTTATGCTGTTAGAAGCATTATTCTAAGAAAAGATCCATAGGTTTCACCAGACTGCAAAGGGATACAGGATACAAAAAAGATTAAGAATCCTTGTGCTACATTTTCTCTCTTGGTGAACTCATCATCTCCCCTGGGTTTAATTATCATATTTATGCAGATGATTTACAGGTTTATATAGTATGACCATAATAATAACAGAAACGGTGATAATATATGCCATATGCTTTTATATAATTTATTTAAATGACACATATAATTATTTTGTATTCATATTAATGGACTTTATATAACATTTTATAGTTTGTAAAGTACTTTACAAATACAGACTTTTCTAATGAATTGAACTTAGTCACCTAATGCATTTTTAAGCTTTACCGATACCTTTTGTTTTTGCGACACATTAATTTCCCCTTAATCCACACACACATAAATGCATGCACACACACACACACACACACACACACACACACACACACAAAGAAAACAAAGAAAAACCTTTAGGTAAAACCAACCAGTACTAATTTTTACCTGATAGTATATACCCTATATCACAACTGTAGTCCCTCATCACCATATTGAGATATGTTTTATTGTCAGTTGCCAAGACCTACATTGGTCATTGCAATTAATCAGTTAGACTACCTCCTAGTATTATTTTCGTTGACACTGTTGCTATCACTATGTATCCTAGATTTAGAACTGGAAAACTTTAAGAGCCTTCTAATCCAAACCTTCTTTTTTAGAGATGATGATATTGGGACTTAGAGCAATGAGGTGATTTCTCCAAGGTCACATAGCTATTAAATAGAAGACTAAGGATTTGAACCCAGGTTCTCTGCCTCCAAATCTAGCACTCTTTCCAATAGGCCACTCAGTCATTGTTCTTCTAGTTCTGCTTACTTCAGACTGCATCATTTCCTACAAATCTTCCGATGATTCTCTGAATTCCTCATGTTGATCATTACTTACAGTGCTATAATATGACATTACATTCATTTGCTAGAATACATTCAGTCACTCCACAGTTGATAGACAGCAATTTTGGTTTTGGTTTTCAACTTCTATGAAATATGCTACAAATATTTTAGTATCTAGGTCACCCACGTATTTATGTGCTAGAAACTGTTAGTATTTAATGGTGCCAATTCAGAGGATAATGTTGTTCTTCTAGGATTTCTCATCAGCCAACTCACTCTGACTAACATCAAGATTAGTTAGTGTGTTCACTTCTCTGGATCAGTTCCTTAGATTTTCAAATACATGAGACTGCCTAAATACTTAGGAAAGAGTTGTTTTGTTTTGTTTTGTTTTGTTTCAATCTCAAACAACCCTTTCCACTCTTGATCAAATATCTATAAATAATGATAAGCTATGTAATTCCAAACTAGAATCTGTGATAATATGTGGTAGTAAATGCATATAATTCTTGCTAAATCTCAGATTGTAAAGGTATAAGATGGAAACTTTCACTATTATTAAAGATCAAGGGCAAACCCTTTCAGAAAAGTCACCTGTTATTTCTTGTAACTTATAATAAACTCACAGTTATTGAAATTTATGTAAACACAATTATCACAACTCTAACTGTAACTCAAGCATTATGATTTGTGGCATGTGGCTCGGACACTTACCCTCAAACTTTTGTAAGGCCAAAGGATGAAGTTTGTTTTGTTTTGTTTCTATCAGCAAATCTGAATCTCTGATTTCATTGATTGACTCAGAGTAGGGAAATATCATCTATTGATGCAGGTCAGAAACTTGTCTGCGACTTATATATAACTTAAAGAGTTATTTGGGGAAAGAGAGAGTTACATGATTGCCCAAGATCACACAGCTAGTATGTACAACACTCCATATCCCATCTCAGTTCCTCTGCAGTGGATCTCTACCCGTGCCTGGAATGTACTCTCTCCCCATTGCCATTTCAAAAAATTCCTCAACTCCTTCAAGATACAAATCAAGCAATCCCTTCTAAGTTAGACTTTTTCTAATTGGCCCTACTGCTAGTGAGTCCTTTCCCAAACTACCTTATATTTATCTACTTTGTTTTTATTCTCTTCATATTTATTCTGTATATATTTGTTGTTTCCCTGTTATGATGTAAATTTCCCAAGAGAAGAGATTGTTTCATTTTTTAAATTCATTTTTTTTGCACTCAAGCCTAATATCCAATGCATTAGGGTGTTTCTCCATTGATCAAAGGGAAAATTAAAACAACTAAATGCTATATCAATGATAAGAGGATAAGAAACATAAAACTTTATTCAATAACTAGAAGGATTCTTTTTAAATATACTTCTATTCAGATTATGGTTGACTGAGGGCAGGAAATGGAGGAAAAAAGTGAAGAAAGCAGAAAAGGGAGAAAGAAGGAGGAGGCAGGAAAAAAGAAAGGTAAGGAAAAATTAAAAGACAAAGAATGAGAGAAGGAGAGAGTCACAGAAAGGAAAAGTAAAATATATGGAGAAATAGGGAAGAAGAAGAAGAAGAGGAGGAAGAAGAAGAAGAAGAAGAAGAAGAAGAAGAAGAAGAAGAAGAAGAAGAAGAAGAAGAAGCAAAGGAGGAGAGAAGGAGGAGGCAGAGGAGGAGGAGAAAGAGGAAGAAGAGAAAAGAGAAAAACCTTGGGAGATTCAAATGTTTCTGAATGATTAGTATGCATTTTTAATACTCTGCTGGCACTTGGACTATGCATTTCAGAGTATCATCACCTTATTGTTTTTAGAACATTTTGGGTCTCTGAAAGCACAACACAATTTTACAAATATAATCTAGTTATAACAACAATTTGGCTAGCAGCTGCTGCTGAGGTGTAAGACCCAAGAAGAGCTGCCAGCACAGGTTCTTTGATTTGCTTTTCTAAGGAAAGCTACTTTAAGGGGTTAACAATCTCACTTTAATCAAACATACATATATCATTCACTTAGTTCAGGGGGAAAAGCCAGCACCCTGAACTCCAGAGGAAATACAAATAGAAATTACAAACAGAAAATATCAACAGATCAAATAACAATATTCAACAGACAGGCTTTGTCTGATCAAGACATCACATACATAGTTACCAAAAAGAGAAGCACCAACGGGCCTGGGTTAGCAAAGCCGGGGGCAGTTACAACGGCTTGCCCAGAGTCTCAACACTCCTTCCATGAGTGAGCCCCAAAGGCAAAACACCAACCTCTGAGTTTATATACCCTGTTCAGGGTCAAAGGACTTTACAACATGCAAACTCAAACTCACATGACCTAAAAGCTTCTATGCAATTCTCTTGAGGTAAGCAGGTCATCAGAGACTCCTGATTTAATCAGAGAAACAAAGGCATCAAGGGCAATTGATTAAATAAGTGCTCCAAAACAGAAAACAGCAAAAAAAAAAAAAAAGTCCCACCTTAATTACTGATACACTAGTCTACTCTCTCCTATTCATTTCTAGACCCAGCTCAGCTCACTGTCCATCTTACATGTCTGTCCAAGTCATATGTGTATATATACACATATATATACACATATATTCACGTATATACATACATATGTATGCATATGTGTATATCTACATCTGTTTATCGATATAGATATCAATGGTCTGCCATCCAGCTATATGTTATAATCCAAGAAATCAACCATCTTTGCACATTTTTCCCCTGTGGAAATTATTAGACAAATCTCTTTTTGAGTAGCTGCATTTCTCACTAAGGAAGTCTTCCTTGCGGTATTCTGGAACTTAATGCAATCAGTACAGTGTGATCTGTGAACAAGAACATTTGGACTTTCTAACTCATTTAAAAAAAAAAATCATTATTCTTCCATCAGTTCTATGTGACTACAAATCACAGAACATCACAGTTCCTAAAGAACAAAGTTTAGAAGTGTACAAAATGGCACTCAAGAGGTTCGTGGTAATTGTAAGTAGCCTATATCATAGCGCCTAGGATGAGTTATTTGCAAGTTTATGTGAATGTGAACTCCTGGAGAGCAAGACTGCCTTGAGTTTGTATTTGTATTCCTGTGCTTAGCATAGTGTTTTGCATAGCGCAAGCACTTAGTACATGATTTTTCACTCATTCATCAAGGAAAAGAATGATCAGAAAAAGAAGTGGGTTGATTTTGTTGTGAAAAGGACTAATGCTGATAGCAGTGAATTGCCAAAAGACCAATGCTCTAAATCTATAATAGAGAAATGCAAATCAAAACAACTCTGATGTCTTACCTCACATACAGAAAATTGATAAATATGAAAAAAGATGGGAATAATCAATATTAGAGAGTTGCAAAAAGAGAACCACACTAATACACTGTTGGAATTGTAAATTGGTTCAAGCAACTTGGAATTATGGCTCCAACAGAAAACAAAAGATCTCATACCCTCGATCCAGAGAACCTACAGCTAGGCAGATAGTCCATGTAAGGCAAAGACAGAAGGAAAGGGCCTATATATACCATGTTGTAGCAACAATTCAGCTAGCAGCTGTTGTAGAGTGTAAGACCCAACAAGACCAGCAACAAGAGCTGCCAGCACAGGTTCTTTGATCAGCTTTTTTTTTTTAGGAAGAAGGTAGGGCAATAGGGGTTAAGTGACTTGCCCAAGGTCACACAGCTAGTAAGTGTGTCAAGTGTCTGAGGTTGAATTTGAACTCAGATCTCCCTGACTCCAGGGCCAGTGCTCTACTCACTGCGCCACCTAGCTGCCCCAATCAGCTTTTCTAAGGAAAGCAACTGTAAGGGGTTAATAATCAGTTTAATCACACAAACAAATATTATTTACTTAGCTCAGGGGGAAAAGATCAGCCACCTGAACTTCAAGGCAAATACAAACAGAAATTACAAACATCAACAGATAGACCTTGTCTCATTCAAATCACAACTCATAGTTACCAAAGAACCAATGGGTTTGGGTTATCGGGGCAGTTACAGCTTGCCCAGAGTGTCAACACTCCTTCCATGAGTGAGCCCCAAAAGTCAAACACTAACCTCAGGTCTTGTATACCCATCTCAGGGCCCTTGGACACTTGATTAACTCAGTCCTGAGAAGCACTCAAAGAACAGTGAAAAATCCCATTTTGATAGCCATTGCATTTGAAAGGCAAGACTCATCAAAGGTACTTAACTACCTCAACATTCCAAAGGAGAAGACAACCAAAAGTCCTTCCCTGATTACCATTACATTGTCTTAGTGATGAGAAACACTCCAAGACAAAAGATCCTATTTTACCTGCCCCATTCAAACAAAGGCCAGAATCATTAAAGGCACTTAAGAGAAGAACGGCAAAAAGTCCTACCTTAATTACTGATATACATGTCTTCACAGCAGTGCCTATTTATGAAGGCAAATAACTGAAAACGAAGTGTCCACCGCTTGTGTGCTACTTAAGCAAATTGTTGTACTTTAATATAATGGAATGTAAGAAGTGCCACAAAAAGTGAACATGAAGATTTCAGAGAAATAGATGAAGACTTATATGAGAATATACAGTAATAGGAAAATTATACGCACATTAATTATAACAAGGTAAAAGGAAAGGAAAATGAAATTAAACTGAGCTCTGTGTAATTATAATGACCAAGCACAACCTTGGAAAAGAACTAAGAAATTGTGCCTCCCTCCCTGCCTTGGAGAACTATAACACAAAAGACTTTGAGTATATAATACATGGCATTCATGGCTACTCTTGAGCAATATATGTTGTTTTGTTTGCTTAATTTCCTTTTCTAATCTTTAAGATTAATTTTGTTGAAAATGATGTTTCACTGGGTAGAACAGAGAGTAACAAATTTGTAAATAAATGTGATTAAAATCAAATGATTTCAACTTCAAAAAGGAAAAGAAAAGCATTGAAATAGGGGCTTGTAACCATTAAGTACTTGCACTTTAAAAAATGATAACTATTTAAATATAATTCGTTTCCTTTGCAATCCTATGTATTTTATTTTATGCAATTAAAACTCTATGGCTACATAGGCTTTACCAGACTGCCAAAAGAGGTCCATAATACCAAAAACAGAACAAAACATCAACCAAACAACTCTGGACTAGAGGAAAACTTCTGTTTCATCGACTAAATCATCTATAGAAAAATGCATATGATATGAGGCCATGGACAAGAATTGTACAAGGTGAAAAAGCTGGATAAATTGTGTCCTGCACAGAACTTAAAGTACCCACCTACAAGATCACAGAGTCATTGAAGTTCTGAAATATTGCCTTTTGAAATGTTAATGATTTAATTAATCAGCCTTTAAATATCTTCAACTATTCTTTAACCTGAAACCTTCAAAAGTTCATTTTAAATGAGATTTAAAACACCAGTGAAGGGGGTTGAGAAAAAAGGAAAAGTATTCACTGAATTCCTCTTTAAAAGTTCACAATAGTCCAGCCCTACTTCTTTCAGCTAAACAGATTTCCCATTATTCTCCTAACTTTCTTTCCCCATCTTGGACATAGTTTTTTTTTTTTTTTCCAGTAGCACATACACAATTTAGTCATGTCCATAGTATTACTTTCAGTTATGCTTCACACACACACACACACACACACACACACACACACACACACGCGCACACACACACGCACGCACACACACACATCACATATCTAATACCCTCCCTTCTCTCATCTACATACCCCATCTTTAAAGAACTACTTTGAGTACCATTCCACTTGGGAAACCATTCAGCCTTGTTTGGTCTCCTTTCCTATGAACTCTCACAGCTCTTATTACCCTTACCACAGAGTTTAGCATTTAATCAAACTGCTTTTCTTTTATAGCAAGAAGGAGCCATCGACAGTGATGGCCAGATTTCTTCCTGACTGAAGGGAGGATGTATGTACTGATTGGGCCTAATGGCTCACAGCCTTAAAAAGGAAATTACAAATAAATGAAAGAGAGATAGGTGGGTCAGCAGGTCGAGTGCTGATCCTGAATTCACAACCAACCTCAGATATTTACTATCTGTGTAACCCTGAGAAAGTCACTTAACATCTGTTTACCTCAATTTCTTCAATTGTAAAACCAGGATAATAGCAGCACTTAATTCCCGGGGTTGTTGTGAAGACTAAATAAGGTAATATTTGTAAAAGCATTTAGCACAGTGCCTAGGATACATAAGAGGTACAATATATATGTTTCCCTGCCCCCTCCTCCCTTACCCCAAATATAAAGAGTATTTACTAAGCACTTGTTATGTGTTAAGCACTGGGAATAAAAAGGAAAACAATTAGTCCTTGCTGTCAAGGAGCTCACATTCTGGTGGGGAAGACAACACATGTAAGACATTTGCTATGCAAGTCAGATGGAAAGGCTGTGTGGTCCTTAGAGTATCGCAGTAAACAAAACCAATGGGAATGCATCTTTAATGCCAATTCCAGTTGACTATGCTTATTTGTTACCATTTTTTCCCCCTGATTTTAGTAGGGGGTGAGGAAAGAGGAAGTCAGTGATGATGATGCCAAAAAAAAAAAAGAAAAGAGGAAAGATAAAGAGAGACATTAAAGCATTTTTAAACACAAAAGAAAGAAGAGAGTACAGAAAGAAGCACAAACAGGTTAGTTTTGAAAGCAACGGACTGGTTTTATTATACCTCTTTTTTAAAAGTCACAACGTGGAATAAAGATTCACACTTTCATACATGGATTTCTTTTCTGTCTTACTTCATACATGGAAATGTAATTTTTAATGTTTATATTTAGAATAATTTTTAAAATTTTTAAAGTAGTCCATTAAAGTGAAGGATTTTTCAGAATTATTTGACAATATGGGGATAGGGAGCCAAGATGGTGGCTGGAAAGCAGAGACTAGCATGAGCTCCCTGTCGAGTCCCTCCAAAAACCTATAAAAAATGGCTCTGAACCAATTCAAGAATTGCAGAACCCACAAAACAGCAGAGGGAAGCAGAGCTCCAGCCCAGGACAGCCTGGATGGTCTCTGGGTGAGGTTTATCCCACACGGAGCTGGGAGCAGAGTAGAGCAGAGCCGAGCAGAGCCCAGCATGAGCGGTGCAGACCAATGAGACCAGGAGCCGGGCGGAGCGTGCCCTAGCACCCTGAATCAGTGAGCTGCAGCAGTTACCAGACTTCTCAACACACAAACACCAAAGACAACAGAGAAGGTTAGTGGGAAAAGGTGGGGAGTGGAAGGAGTTCAAGGTTTGGCTACTGCCCCAGGGGCAGCGGAGGTGGGCCAGATACAGAACTAAAGCTGCAGTTGCTTCCAGCCCCAGGACCACCTGGTGGGAGGAATTAAGTGGCAGATCAGAGCAGGAGTGAAGAGCCTACTGAAGATCTAAGCCCAGTCTGGATTGGGGGTTCTTGGGGAAGGAGGAGTGCTGGTGTGGGAGTGCTGGCACATACCCCCAAGCTTGGAACATAGTTCTCTAAACTCTACAAGTAGTCATGCCCCACTGAAAAACTTAAGGGTCAAGTTGGTTGCAAATACGGCTAGGCAGCGAAAACGCACCCAGATTCAGTCTCAGACTTTGGATTCTTTATTTGGTGACAAAGAAGACCAAAACATACAGATAGAAGAAGTTAACAAAGACAAAGGGCCTACAACAAAAGCCTCCAAGAAAAACATGAACTGGTCCCAGGCCATGGAAGAGCTCAAAAAGGATTTGGAAAAGCAAGTTAGAGAAGTAGAGGAAAAATTGGGAAGAGAAATGAGAAGAACGCAAGAAAACCATGAAAAACAAGTCAATGACTTCCTAAAGGAGATCCAGAAAAATACTGAAAAATATATTGAAGAAAACAACACCTTAAAAAATAGAGTAACTCAGATGGCAAAAGAGCTCCAAAAAGCCAATGAGGAGAAGAATGCCTTGGAAGGCAGAATTAGCAAAATGGAAAAGGAGGTCCAAAAGACCAATGAAGAAAATACTACCTTAAAAATGAGATTGGAGCAAGTAGAAGCTAGTGACTTGATGAGAAATCAAGATATTGTAAAATAGAACCAAAGGAATGAAAAAATGGAAGACAATGTGAAATGTCTCATTGGAAAAACCACTGACCTGGAAAATAGATCCAGGAGAGATCATTTAAAAATTATTGGACTACCTGAAAGCCATGATCAAAAAAAGAGCCTAGATATCATCTTTCAAGAAATTATCAAGGACAACTGCCCTGATATTCTAGAGCCACAGGGCAAAATAGAAATTGAAAGAATCCATCGATCGCCTCCTCAAATAGATCCCAAAAAGAAAACTCCTAGGAACATTGTCGCCAAATTCCAGAGCTCCCAGATCAAGGAGAAAATACTGCAAGCAACCAGAAAGAAACAATTTGAGTATTGTGGAAACACAATCAGAATAATCCAAGATGTAGCAGCTTCTACATTAAGAGATCGAAGGGCTTGGAATGTGATATTCTGAAGCTCAATGGAGGTAGGATTAAAACTAAGAATCACCTACCCAGCAAAACTGAGTATCATGCTCCAAGGCAAAATATGGATTTTCAATAAAATAGAGGACTTTCAAGCTTTCTCAGTGAAAAGACCAGAGCTGAGTAGAAAATTTGAATTTCAAACACAAGAATCAAGAGAAGCTTGAACAGGTAATCAAGAAAAAGAACCAGAAACAGAAATTGCAAGGGACTTACTAAAGTTGAACTGTTTTGTTTACATTCCTACATGGAAAGATGATGCGTATGATTCATGAGACTTCAGTATTAGGGTAGCTGAAGGGCATATGCATATATATATATATATATATATATATATATATATATATATATATATATATTTATGTATATATATGTATAGGTGAATGTGTATGTATGTATATATGTGTGTGTGTGTGTACATATATATATATATATATACATATATATATATACATATGGAAAGATAGAGAGAGCAGGCACAGGGTGAGTTGAAGATGAAGGGAAGATATCTAAAAGAAATAAAATCAAATTAAGGGATGAGAGAGGAATATAGTGAGAGAGGGAGATAGGGGGAGATAGAATGGGGTAAATTATCTTGCATAAAAGTGGCAAGAAAAAGCAGTTCTGTAGGAAGAGAAGAGAAGGCAGGGGAGGGGGAATGAGTGAATCTTGCTCTCATCAGATTTGACCTGAGGAGGGAATACCATACACACTCAATTGGGTATCTTACCCCACAGGAAAGAAGAAGGAAGAAGATAAAAAAAGGGGGGGATGATAGAAGGGAGGGCAGATGGGGGTGGAGGTAATCAAAAACAAACACTTTCGAAAGGGGACAGGGTCAAGGGAGAAAATTCAATAAAGGGGGATAGGTTAGGAAGGAGCAAAATATAGTTAGTCTTTCACAACATGAGTATTGTGGAAGGGTTATACATAATGATACACATGTGGCCTATGTTGAATTGCTTGACTTCTCAGGGAGGGTGGGTGGGAAGGGAAGAGCGGAGAGAATTTGGAACTCAACGTTTTAAAAATAGATGTTCAAAAACAAAAAAAAGTTTTTGCATGCAACTAGAAAATAAGATACATAGGCAATGGGGCATAGAAATTTATCTTGCCCTACAAGAAAGGAAGGGAAAAGGGGATGGAAGGAGAGTGGGGTGACAGAAGGGAGGGCTGACTGGGGAACAGGGCAACCAGAATATACTCCATCTTGGAGTGGGGGGCAGGGCAGAAATGGGGAGAAAATTTGTAATTAAAACTCTTGTGAAAATCAGTGCTGAAAACTAAATATATTAAATAAAAAAAATAAAAAAAAGACAATATGGGGATAAAGTATAGTTTCTATACTGCGATAAAACATTGGTTTTCTCAAGCCAAAGACTAATATATTTACAAAATGATACTTGTATCATTTTGTTTCTGAACTTAAAACACAATGCCTCCCTGGTAAATGAAATAGAAGAAATTAAAGACATTCTTATTAATCACCTGACTGTTGTACACAAACAATTCCTACATCAGAGTCCGACCTAGATGTTTCTAAATATTAACATATAAGGACTCCATCTGCCATGGACAAATATAATTACTTTGTTCTCTTCTCCTCTTAAATCTGTAATACCACCTCCTCTATCTAGCCTTCCAGCTAAAGACCTTACATCTAGGTGTCCGCAGAAAATAAAAGCCATTTGCCTGAATGTTTAACAAAAGCTTTTTGAGTGACTAACAGATCGGTTCTATCTGAATAAAGATGTTAACAGATTTGTCTTGTAAGTTAAAACAAGGTTTTGAAGCTGAAAATCTATTTTTTTGTCTTATGTTTATGGGTGAATATATGACCAACTGGAAAAACTATTGCAAATTTTTCTACTGGTCATAATATCATATTTATGGGAGGTGTGCTTTTCTCCAGTAGCTATTTTAAAAGAAAAATATTTCTTTTGAGGTAGAAAAGAGACATGAGCAGAGATATTACATTTTAAATTCAATCACATTCGGATAACATTGTGGATAATTCTGCACTGAAAATAAGCCCATGCCTCACATTAGTAATAACATAAATTTAGCACCTGAGGAGACCCTATAACATATAGCGTGGGTACCCCAGAGTATAATTATCGCAGGTTTAAGGTACTCTGTGGTTCAACATCCTATAAAACTATAGTTAACATTGACCCTCAATAATGTATTTATCTTAAGTAGTCAATAGAAGGACACAATTAATCAAAAGCAAATGCATTTTGTGAAATGGTTTAGTAAGGAAAGTAACAACAAACCATTTTTTTCCCTATAAACTTTGAATTCGCTGCCCCCCAAATAC